>NC_142212.1:17716122-18021338 GCF_049639895.1 Pseudopodoces humilis
CACCTACCTGCAAATAATAATAGCTGGGGAGAGAGACTCTGTGCTCTGCTAGGAGCCTTTGAGTACTGAACTCCTTTAAATCATGCTCTGAAGGCAGCAGGGCTGCTACCAGAGCATAAAGGAGTTTGTATATGAGTCTATATATGGATTTCCCCAAGATCTTGGATATTAAGGAGAATTTAAAGCGTCTGAATCTTTCATTATCTCAGGTCTGGTAAAATATGAAGGCTTTTTACGCTGTGGCACAATGATATTTTATTATAATTTATTTTTCAGTAGGCCCCAAGAAGCAGAGGAATTACTTTCAAGCAGTCTAATTTATAGTCTAATATTTGTATGGGACTGATTCACAAGTAATTAGGTATCTGTGCTTGTATTGAATTTCCTTTTAAAGAGCAATAACTTAAGTCTATAGAAAATACTGTGGGATTTCACCCATTCCAAAGTCTGCAAGTGTTTGTTTTTTCAAAGTAAGCAATGGATGGCACTTATTTCCCTGCATGTAAAACAATAAAAAAACCTCTTCTTGGATGCAGGACACAGGTTCACTATTTTAATGTCCAGCAGCCAGCATCCCACTGCACTGTTAATGGATTAACACCAGCTGGATGATTTGGTTCCTCTTTGAGAAGTTGAACTCCCTAGAAAAAGTGAGCTTGGAGTTTCTTGAATCTTATCCTGGGAGTTGTTTCCCCTCCAAGTTATAAAATCCACTTATCTCTCTTGTGACTTCTTTGTACTTGACAGAGATGCCTTAAAAATGGCAAAAATGGGAGCAAGAGAAGCAGGAGAGGTAAAAATCAAGGAAAACATCAAGGCACTTGATGACTTGAGATAACCACTCTTGGAATTCTTGCTACAGGAGATTGCAGGCGAGCTGAGCAGGTTTGGCAGGAGGCATTTTCCCCATTTCCCAGACATTTCCTTCCCCCATGTCCTCGTCATGGGGACAGTTCTGCCCCACGGCCACTTCCTTGGTGGCACCATGGCATTGCCAAATGTGCTGTTGGCAGTGGAAATAAAGATTGGATGCACCAGGAGGGTCTGGCTGAGCTCTGCAGAGGTAAAGAATGGCAGGGTTGTGGTGTCAATCACTTCCCAAAGGGTCTCTCTTCTTGTGTCAGAAGCTTTATTTTCTTTTGGTTTAGCAGCTTTGCTTGGAATTAATTAAACTCCTGACTAAATGCTGTGTCTTGGAAGGGGGAAATGGGGACTTCCAGAGGAATTTAAAACCAAAATTGCAATGGTTCTTTACTGATGAGGTTAAACTCTTTCCTCAAACATTCGTTAATGTGGTGATTTAGATGTTTCTGTATAGAGGGAGACTGTGCTGGATCTTCTTGGTTTTGAAAAGCATTCAATGAATGGAATTACTGGGCATTTGGACAGGATTTGTACACTGTATCTGTTCCTCTTAATTGCAGTAAGATAAAGTAGGGACGATTTAAAAACTTAATTCTGACTTGGAGAAATGTAGCAGAATTTGGCCAATGTTGAGAATGAGATTCCAGAATCTCAAATATATGTTAGGATGACTTGGATAAAAAGCAAAGCAAAGTCTGCTTAATGTTTTAAGCTCTTTCCCAAACAGCAATGAGTTTAAGCTTGTGCACAAGTGTGAATTTGCAGAAAATTACCAGGGTTTCAGAACTGAGCACAGTTAGTTCTGTTTGGAGCCCCCTCACCACAGGGAGCTGTTTGGGGATATTGGATAATTGCTGCTGCTCTTTGGTTGCTGTTAATATCTGTGTTTATGGACATCTGGATACTTTCATATTGTTAACTTTTTATAGGGATCCTTAAGAGTGTGTCTGTGTGTAATTATGCAGCCCTGTGGTCTGTATGGAATTCTGTTATCCAAATTGGACATAGCTGCTATTCTGAACATTTCAGCTTCACCTTGAGCACTGAAACTTTGGGTACAGTTACACAAATTTGCCAATAAACTCTTTGCTATTAAGAGCTGGTTTGTGGAAATATCTTATATATTGAACCCCATCCCAAAGCACCAAAACCCCTGCTTGCTGGAAGCTAGAGTGAACTGATGTGTGAATAGCTGATTTTTTCCTCACACTTACTTTAAAATTACATAACTGCTACGCTTGGGTTGTCAATTACCAGAGCAAGTAATATTCTGCATCCAGTTGGACTTCTAATAATATGAAATGCCCCACTGAACACCTGTTTGAATTATTGTAATGGTTTACAAGCCTGTGGAGCATTTCCCAGGCCATTCTGTGCAACGAGTGCCTGGCAAACCCGGCTGGGGCAGTGCCTGAGGCTCTGGAGCCACTGCTGCTGTGTGAGTGAAGCGTGGGGAAGCTGGAATGTGAAATTCCCAGCTCCCTGTGAAGCAAAGAGAACGTGGTGCTTTCACTCCTCCTGTAAGGATTGCAATGAATGGGGAAATGTTGCTTTGCATCTGTGAGCTGTGAGGTTTTTAAACCCCACATTGCTGTGGTGTGATTTTGGTGTTGGAAGAGTGAGCTCTGGAACACTGGTCTTGTTAGGCACTTTCCCAGCCATTATGACATTTGGTGATTAAGTGAAAACTCCCAATCAAGTCCTTGCTCCTATTTGTGTTTTCCATGAGTTTTTAGGAAACAGAGCTGAGGAGGGAGAGAAACCCTGAGGAGTTTGAGTGGGACGTGCAAGTCCCACCGGTGCTGAGGAGGCTTTGCCTCAGAGTCACGTTGTACCTGTCTGCAGGAAGGTCATTGATGAGCTAAGGTAGAAAATCATCTGGGATTCAGTCATGGAGGGTGAGCCTGTGTCCTCAGAGTGGGTTTGTACCTTTCAGGTGGTTTAATCCCTCTTTGGCAGAGTCAGCTGCGGGAATGGAGCCAGTGTCATTAAGCATCCCAGTGTTGTATTTCTTACATAATCACTGACTCTACAGTGGCTTCAGACCTCTTGTTGCCTACAAGCTTTATCTCATCACTGAGGATTCTTTCTGAGATGAAAAATACTGTTGTGCTCTGCAAAAACCAGATCTGAAGGCTTGGGAAGTGTCTGAGTGCATCCCCTCTGTTATTTTGGCTGTGGTCTCTGTAGGATTGCTGTGTTTGATTGCCCTGGTGACAGTCCCTCATCAGGCACAAAGGACAAGCCACCTTATTTGGACTGAGGATACAGTGAGAACCCTCCTGGCTGTGTCCATCAGTCTCAGCAGCTGGAAGTGTTTAAATGGTTTAATATCCTTTTATGCTGCTGAAATAAAAATTATATTATAAATAATATATATTTACTATATTATATACATATAAACTATACTATAATTATATTGTAAGTATTATATAATTTAATATACTTATTATAAATTATATTCTTAAATAAGAAGCAAAGCCAAGGCTATTTCACTATTGTTTTTATTATTTCTACCTTTATGCTGCTAGAAACTGATGAAAATGAAAAGTTTAATTCAACAAATTCGACAAAAACTTCTGTATCAGTCTTTGTGAGAGCTGCCTGAAACCATTTGCTGGGTCTAGGGCTCAGATCTGTGACTTGTTTACTTTTACAGCCCCTTATGCCAATAGTTTCATCCAGTATTTATGCATTTTTGATTCTCCTGACTCAAAAAAAATAAACCCCAAGAAAAAATTAAGAAGTTACTCTTGTTACTCAAACTATTCCTTGTCACCAAGCAGACTTCTTACATAATGTTTTCTTTCTTTGGGTGTGATGAAAGAATGATGATTTTTAAAAAAGTTCTGCTGACTCATTTTTGAGGAAATAACTTGATTTTTGTAAAATTGCCATGATTCTAGAGAGATGGCTCCTGCTGAACATAGAGCAGGCAGTGACTGCTCAGCAAGGTTCAGCAGGGCTGTTTAATGAGGGGTGAAGACAATACAAATGCAAATCCAGGGAACAGTTGCTTTTTCACAGTTGGTAGGCTGTGTTGCAGGTGCATTTTCTTAATGAAGGTTAATTTGTCTCATATTTTAACCTGACAGTACTTGGCATTGTTAGTACATGGGCTTGCTTAAAGAGGTAAAGGGAAGCTTTTCTTAGGTGAGGTTGGGATTTCGATTTCAAGTGTGCTGAATATTAGCTGGAGTTATTCAGGAAAGTCCTATTAGATTTTTATGAGAGAAAGGGCCTTTTGATTATTTTGACAGATTGGCACAAGGCCAAAATCAGCTCTTTTCCTTAGATATAAATCCTGAAAGGCTGAGATAAAATGGAATAGATTGGTGCTGATCAAGATTTACTGAAGGAGAACCAGAGGCAGGCTTGAGTACCACAGCAAGCAATAAAAAGGCCTTGGACACCTTCTGTCACATTAAACCCAGAGTAAGAGCCACTGGCCTGCCTCAAGCTGGTCAAAATCACCTTATAAGGTTTACTGTGTAACTGTGGAAAAAAAAGAAAGAGAAAAATTACCCTGCACTGGCAGAAGAAAAAGCTTTTCTGCAGTTGCTTATTAAGCATCATGTGTAAATTATCCATTGTTATCCTACTGTACCTCAAAGCCTTTTAAATCTCTCATGCCTCTTGTATCGACTTGTTTTCGTCCAGTATGAGCTCTCATGAATGCTGGATGCTGAAGGACTGGCTTAGAAATCAATTCCAGCTTCTGAAATATTACCTCTATGCCAGTGACTTCTGCTTCAGGGAATCTAGTTCAATATCCTATCTTACACCCATACAGATGACTCCTTTACCTTTCTTATTTCTGGAACATGCAAAGGGATATTTCTACTGTTGTAAAGTAAATAACACCAGAAATCCATGTGTGAAAAGGGCCTCTGGTATCTCTGGCAATGGTCAAAGGAATTTGGAGTTTTTCCCCTCTCACTTGAGATGTGATCCCACGGGATAATGACTGAAAGCACAATTTCCATGATATTTGTACAATAAACCAATGACTTTAATTCAGTCCTTTATAGATTGTCACGGAAGAAAAAGCAGCATAATCTGGCATCTGAGTAGAAAGTCTCAGATGTTTTGTATCCATTGGCATTTTCATCTTGCTGCTCTTACACAGATACAGAATTGGTAAAAGGATTTCTGTATTAAAAAGATGCTTATCTCCTTCGGCTGCTGAGTTCACTTTAGGAGTAAGTTTTAATAAGGAATTGCCTGTATAATAGAATAAAGTCAGATTAGAATCATGTGGGATACCTTTGAGTTTGCTCCATGTTGCTCATAGTGAGGTGCAGTATTTGATCCTTTATAGCAGGATCAAATTGTGGAATTTAGAAAAATTTGGATGTTTGCCAAGGGGTGTACTTAATTCATGTGACAGTTTTGTTTTTTAACTTCTCCGAAGCACTTTTGAAAAGGATCTGTTATATCAAGGGTTTGGTTTGAGCAGAACCTTTGGCATTTATGCCTGCATCTACCTTGAGTGTGTGTGTTACATCAGTGGGAATTACAGTCAGCCTTTCTTGAGGAATCCTTTGGAGAAGATAATGTTTAAATTAACATCCCAAAGCCTCAGTTATGCAGAAAGAACCAAGACAGTTCCTTGGCAGAGGAAAATTGAGGATAAAAAGGAGTTTTGACCAGTTGCAGGGATTAAGGCAAAGGAAGCAGTTTAACAAGGTGAGGTTTCAAAAATGTAGGTATTCCAGAGCCTGTTTTTAAAAGAAATTCCTGCTTCCAGAGTTAGAGCTTCTCTCTCGCCTCACAGACTCGGTTCCTGCAGCATCCTTGTGGCCACACAAAACTGAAAATTTAAAATGTTTTGAGACAGTGGAGTGTGAAGCTGACTTGCTTTGCATCAACAATTATTGATCAATCCAAAGTTAACTTAAAGCCCACAATAAAGCAGAGCAGCCAGAGAGCAGCGATGTTTTTGCAATATTGGTTGCAGAAGGCCCCTGTGCAGAGCTGTCCCCTCAGGGCTGGAGGGGACACAGGGATGGACCAAGGAGCCTCAGGGGGCACAGCAGCGTGGCTGGACACACAGAAAAGGTGTGGGATGAGGAATCAGCAGCTTTACAGAAGCTGGTTTTGCACTCCTGGGTGCTCTGCTAGGTTAATTTATTTCTGTCTAGTCAGAGCAATGATAGACACAAATCTCACTTCTGACCGAAACCAAATAAAATCATTAGTCCCCTGGAGCAGCTGGGGTGCTGACAATACTTTAAAGAAGCATATCCATCAAGAGTGGAGCTTGAAAATCAGCTTAGGATGAAGTCCTGAGCAGAATGGTGCTGGACTTCCAAATCAAATACGAATACTCCTGATTTTAAGGAATTGTGTAAGTTTAGGTCCTGGCTTTGAGAAAAGAGGTTTGTTTCCTTTTTCCTTTACTTTGCAGGTGTGAAATTTCACTTTGATGTACCATATCTGTGCTCTTGAAAGGTGTGCTCTTATTGAATCATACTTGATGGGCATAAATTTTTGGTGCTTCAGGTGCTGCTCAAAATCTTAATGATCTGTGTAACACATTAAGCTTCAAACTTGCTTTTTATTTTGATTAAATTTCTGACAAGCTTGCTGGTGATTGATTACTTTTAAAATAGTAAAATCCAGAGTATATTTGAGGTGTGGTTAATAGCATATATTCCACACTAGACTGCCCTAATGCTCATAATCTGGTTTATTTTGGTTAAAAGCAGAGTTTGTCATTAAGCAAAGTTCTGTCCCTCTGAATGATGCCCTGTGTTGCTGCTTCCTTCACCTCTCTGTGGGCAGCTCAGGTGTGCCTTGGCAAGCAGTGAGGATGTTATCTGTGGTCACACCTGCCTGTTCTCCTGGCTCCATCCCTTAGAGAAAGCTCCAGTGCTTTCCTTAACCCTTTTGGGAAAGGTGTGAGAGCTCAAAATAATGAGCTTTGGAAGCTCTCATAAGACCACAGAGAAAATTGTTCACTTGCACATGAAAGTTCCATTTGGAAAGTACAGCTGGATGGGGCTTGGGGCAGCGTGGCACAGTGGAACCCTGCCTGTGGGATCAGCTTTAATGTTCCTTCCTGCCCAGACCATTCCAGGATTCTGTGACTCTGGAAGCTCTTGGGAAGCAGACTCTGATTTCACTCTTAGCATGGCCCACAGTGGGAGCTGTTTTGGTGGGAAACTCCTGACCAGCTCTTCTCAGGGCGGTGGGAGATTCTGCCCCAGCCTGGGCACTGCTGTGTGTCTCTTGTTCACCTGCTGAGCTCACAGAAACTCAGGGAGTACCTGCTTGATGCCCCTCAGAGTGCTCTGCAATTTCACACCTTGCAAAAGGACAACTCTGACACAGCTTCACCTCCCTGAGTGCAGTGGGTGAGACTGAGGCTGTAAATCCCCTGGATGACAGAACATAAAATCTGCATGGATCATCTAATCTCTCCTGCTCTGACTGATAAAAAAGAAGGGTTGCTGGTGGGTAGTAAATTAGGATGCAGCACAAAAGTTTCACTTGCTGGAGGTGATAAATCATTGAAGTGTATCAGGCTTGTAGGATTGTCTTTGTTAATAACAACAGAGAGGATTATCTGTGTTGGGGTGGGGAAGAACTCGAGGGAAGGTCAGCATCTGCAGAGCCTTTCCCATGTAAATACCAGCTTCTGCAGATCCTCGTGGGTTGCTTCTGTCATTTTTGTGATTACAGTTTTTCATCAGGATATTGGCAAAGAGTTGGGTGGTGTTGCACTCCTTGAACAACAATGTGAGGGGGCAAAGAAGGGCTGGCTTCATTGGCTGGGGGTGGGGAAGTGGGGTATTTTTGTTTAGATTTCCTAAAATCTAAACACTTTGATTTTCCTAAAATCAAAATCACTGAGCTGTTTAAATGGGTACTTTACCCATACATCTGAGCCTTTGTGATGGAGCTTATTCTGGACATTCTGCTAGATGGTCCTCTTATATATATATTAAAATATATATATAAAATATATATTTTTAAAAGTATAATAATGTATCTAATAATTATATATAATTAATAATAATTATATATAAATCTTTATCTTCATATATTTTTATCTATATTTATATGTATTTTTCTCTAACTTTACTTATATATAATGATTATATGTATAATTAACAATAGTAATAATATATATATAATTAATCTTTAACTTTAGTTGCAGAAATACATTGAAATATGCTGGTTCCTCTGTTATAACCAGTGTCACCAGTCAAATCCCTGAGCTCTTGCTGTGCCTGCAAATGCCCAAGTGTCACTGTTAAAGGTTGCAGGGCTGACTCTCAGTAGGTTTTGCTTTGAATTCTCCCTCTTTGCTATCAAATGGAGCTGTAGGAGTTGTCCTTGCAATTGCCTGGAAATGCTCCTGCAGCAGACTGTTCCTGCTGAGCCCAGGCTGCAGGAGTGAAAGTCAAGCAGGTGGTGAGCGTGCCAGGACATGGAGGATTTATGCAAAAGATAGATTATGTATTTCATTGAAATTTTAAGCTCTTCCTCCCTTCTCTCCTTTCAGAAGCCGGAAAGATCAGATGGATCCTAAAACTAAGATCTTGACGTGTACAGCTGAAAATCTCTGCTTCAGATCACTGGTGTGTTTTTTGTTGTGTTTTACAAAGGACTTTGTTAAAACCAGAAATTCAGCTTTAGGAACTGCTGAGGAGGAAATGCGTTTGTAAAACAAATAAGTGTGTACAGAGGTTTGTTTGTTAAAGACAGTGTTTTAGGATGCAATTAGAGCACAGCAATTGAGGAGGAGTAACCCAAGCATTTTCCAAAATCTGATAGAGCTCGAGCTGTGCAGAATGAAAGAGCTCTTCTGCATGCTGGCACTTTGTGACTGGAAGAAGCTGCACAGGTTAATGCTTTTTGAGACCCTTCTGGGTTTGCCACTGCTGGCTGAGTTAATTCAGGCCTTGGTTATCAAAGTAGCTCACAGTGCTGACCCGACTCTGCTCCTGCTGAAGCTGGAAGGGGTTGGAGTGAGGCCAAAGCCAGGTGGTTTCTGGAAACTGCTGGACTCTGGGTGCCTCTATCCAGCCTGGGAAAGGGAAACTGTGCTCTGTGAGAGGCAGGAAATTTGGGATTTTTTGGGTAAAGTATTAGAGAACAGCATTGCTGAAAAGTGATGGTAGGTTCTCTCTTTTCTACAGGAAATATTCCTGCTTATTCCAGTGCTGGTGCGCATTGCACCTCCCAAGACAATTTTTGTGAGTTATTTTAATTGACTCTGGGAGCAGGGGAGTAAATGTTATCAGGTCTTTTGATTTGTTTACTTGCTGAAAGAAAGGCAGACAGAAATTGTGGAAAAGCTGGGCTTTTTCCCAGGTGTTGCCTCTTCCAAGCCCCAAAAAGATGTAAATAACCAGCCTGGGAGTATAGAATGAAACTCTGGGCAGCAATATTGCAGTGCTGCAATGCATTTGCAGTTCTGTGGGGTTTGTGAGTGGTTTGTGGTGAGGAATCAGGCAGCCAATGCATTATGAGGTTTCTTTGTTGCTGCAAAGGGAGAGAAAAAGTGAACCTGCTGATCAGTGAGGGTGAGAGATGCTGGAACTCTGCCTGGAGGTGTCAAGGATGGAGCAGAAGGGTCATCCCATGAGACCTGTGGCTTGGGCCACATCCAAACAGGCTCAGTGAGACAAACACAGTTTGTCAAAAGTGTGGCTGGGGTTCTTGTACCCAAATCTTAACTTAATTTCGGGTTGGCAAAGGTGTTCCCAGCAAGAGGATTTCACTTGGGATCAATAGGAAAGGCTCAGATTGCTTTGGGGGCATCTTGCTGCAGAGGAAGTTAAAAGTTTTGTCTGTTAACAACATTGCTGGAGAGAATCACAGAAAGCAGAATTTTACATATTCAAAGCAGTGTGTTTGTTTCAATTCTTTCAGGCATTGCTGCTACCATTTTTTTAAGAGAAATTAATACATTTTTGGAATTAATATTTCCTTGCAGGTGTACTTGTGTAGAAAGAGTGTGGGAGCTAGAAGGAAAGCAAAATTACTTCAGGATCCCATATATCTTCCCCTTCTGAGCCCTCTTTATTTTTCCATTTCCTTTGGGATGGAAGATGCCTCTTATCTATTGTGGAACGAGGAGAAAGAAATTATCACCTCCAAAAATAATCAGTCAGTGCCTGGTGAGGATGACCCTGTCACTTCATGTTGATATCATTCCTGAAAAGCCAAAGCAGTGGGAGCCAGGCTGTCCCTGGCAGATGGGTTTGGCTGTGGCACCCAGCTGAATCCTGGCTTTTCCTGACCCTCCTGCCCAGCAGGCACAGGAGCCACTGCCAGGGCAGGGATTTCTCCAGCACAGGCAGCTGGAGGGTTCTTGGCTCTCCTTTGGCAGCTGAGATGCCCCAGGGAGGGTTTACAGGGCTGCTGTAGGGTGGTGCTGGCCCCAGAGCTTTGCTTTGCTTTCTGGTTTAAATAGGCTTTGGTGCTGTAGCTGTGCTCTGTGCCTCGTGGCATTATTGCAATGAAAGATCTGTCAGCATTTCCAGGAGAAGGTGTTAATTTCAGGCACTTAAAACTCAGCAATAAAAGTTGCTTCGAGCAGGAATGCAAAGTACAAGTGCTTAGCAATGGTGTTAATATTTATACCCAGTCTTTCAGAACAGCAGTTTAACAATTTGAGATTTCAGCTGAGTTCTCCTCTCTGCACTTCAGAAGGTGGATTTCCTCACTGGCCATATGGGCTCCAGGTGTGTTTTACACTGAGGATGACAATTCGCCTGCAGGGGACACTCATTCCAGAGGCAGCTAAGCATCCAAAATTATTGGTGCCAGCAGCAGTAACCAAAAATTGGGTGTTAAAACTCCTCACAGCTTCCAGCACCACAGGATCTCCTCTTGTGGCTGAGTGAGGATCCTTTGGGAAAAAAATCCAAAGCCACCAACACATGCTGCATGGAATAAATCCCTTGCTATTCCTTTTTTTAACTTCTTTGAGAGTTTGGCTGAGACTTCCAACACATTTGCTTTCTTTGGGAGTTTGCCAAAGGTTTCTGTACTTATTCTTTAGTTTGCATCACATTCGCCAAGTTGTAATGCTGATTGGGTGTCTTTTTATGTCAAAGCTGTAGTTTTTATACTTTAAAAGAAGAAAGTCTATTTTTTTTATCTCTTGCCATTTTGAAGCAAATGGCAGCAGTCAATCTCTGAGACTGAGTTTGCTGAGCAGAACCTCAGCTGTTCTCCAGCATAGCTATCGAGGTTTAACCCAGCAAAGAAGCTCTGTTGGAGATGCCTTCTCCATCCAAGAGTTTTACAAGCATAAGGGATCTTCCCAACTTGGCCATTATTTTGAATTAACAGCAGCAGCTCCTGAATTCCAAACACAACAAGATTTGGGTGAGGGGATGTTCAGTTACTTCTCACAGCAGCACTATGGTCAAAGCTGAGACTGATGCAGAGAAAGAGCTCCTAAGTGGTGTTACTGTCCCATTCCCAGCCAGAATTCCAGAACCAGGGATGCTCTGGAAGGTTTCCCTTGGAGCTGCCTGGGCACTAACACTGGCTCAGAGCCCCTGCTCTTAGTGACCTGCTTTGCCTGGACCATCTGGGTGTGTCTTGGCTCTGATTTTCCATTGTAGCTTCCAGCTTTGCAGAGGAATACTTGGGATAGCCTCAGAAGACACAGGAATGTGGGTTTGTAGTCCCATGTCCTGTGTTAGATAAGTCCTGTGGATGTTTTCTGGTTTTGGTGGCATCACCTGTACAAAGACCTGTGGGGTGTTTGGGATTTTTGGAGCTTGCTCTTACAGCTACATGACCTCTACCAAAACTGGGGCTGGAAAAATATCCTGCAAGCCTGTCTCTTCCAATATTTTCCTGAACTGCTTGGCACACTCCTTTCTCTTTACCCTTTCCATGCAGTAAATCTTGCTCTTGCTGGCAGGCCTGGTAATTGCCTTATGTAGAATGAAAGTCTTCCATTCTCTTTGTTTTTATAGTATGCAGCCTTCCCCAATGAAGTTTAAAAGGACAGAAAAATTCATGGTGTTTGCAATAAGAGCATGTTTTATGCTTCCCTGCTGCTGCAGCAGAGACAATACTGCCCTGATATGGAGATGTCAGGGGCACAGGCCTGTATCTGAGGCAGTAAATGTTTCTTTTATTTCTTATTCCCTTTTTTTTTCTGGTTGCTATTAATTTTAAACTTCTCTTGGCATTTGCAGCCAAGAATAAAAAGGATAAAATCTTGAGGCTTTGTTTTTCTGCTCCTGAACCAAGACTTAAAAGAGACTCAAATGGGACTTGGGCTTATTCTGCTTTCAGAGACAGCTGGGAACTCTTAGAAATACATGTGAGCCCTGGAACACCACTGCCTTGGGGCTGAAGGCATTATCAGCTCCTGATCAACTCCACACAGAACATGTGCAGTGGGGATGAATGGAGACAAATGTCTAAGACCATCATATAAAGAATTAAAATCTATCTTCCAAGCCCTTGTGACTGTGGCCAACTGTGGTGCTGAAGCTGCTTTTGTGGGTTTTAACTGCACCCTGATGTGCAGCAGCTGCAGGATGTGCTCCAGGCTGTGACCTGAAGGTGCAGAGGGCTCTGCTGTGCCTTCTGCTCTCCAGACCGTTCTCACCCTCACCCCTCTCTCTGTGTTCCAGGAGATGGGGGGCACTGTGATAATTCTCTTAAAACTTGTCCTGACTGTGGCAGATCAGCCTCAGAGCACCCAGGGGAAGCAATGACAGGCTTGCTGCTCTTGTGTACATCAGGGCTCTGAAAGCTTTGCGAGCTCAGACTAAGGAATATGTGGGGTTTGGCAGTGCTGTGCAGGGCTGGAAGCTAAACTCAGCTGTAGGTACCTGCCAGCTGAATTTCCACATAATCACTGGAATTTCCATAACCACTGGGGCACTGACAGGAGGGTTTAGCTGTGTGATTTGGGTCCTAGGCTGGAACAGGTATTGTCATGTTAATGTAAGGGAAGTTCTGCCCTGGCTTATGGTCTGAACAGCCAAGAAATAACAGCTCCTTGCTTGACCCAGCCTGCTGATGGAACTGGGCTTGCTGGAGCAGGAAGGGCTGTGCTCAGTCTTGGTGGGGATGAGAGGCTCTGAGAGCCCTGCACTGCTCAGGGCTTGCCATGTGAGCCCACTCTGACCTGCACTGGGGGCACGCTGATAAATGCTGGCACTGCCCTCAGGAGTGTGACCAGTTTGTTAATCCCACACCACTGTGTCAAGTTCAGCCCTGTAAATAAATGTTTTATAATTATGTAACAGGTAACATATATATAGCTGTTATATGATTATATACAATATAATTATATATAATTCTGTAGTGTTGATGAATGCGAGCAGCTTGGGCTAGTGGAAGGTTCTCTGCTCATGATGAGATGATCTTGAAGGTCCCTTCCAGCCCAAACCATCCTGTGATTTTACTGCCAAAGTTTTCAGGGGACCTTTAGCCAAGATGCTGCTCCATTATGTCACAGGAAGGAAGATTCCTTCAGAGCATTCCTCTTTCTGAAGTGAGGTTTCCATTATGTTCTGTGTAAATAAGCATGGAAGTGCTCATCCTTTTTTCTGATATTACAACAAAGGGGATTTATGTGTGAAATAAATCTTTGTAAATCTTTGCAAGAGTGCCTGAATTATTTATGGGGGTTTTAGTTTGGTTTGCATACTGTATTGCTCTCTTGTGTTAAACACTTTATTCACCACCCAGCTTTTCACATTAATCACTGCAGGATGTGCTCAGTTATCCCTGCTCAAGAGCCATCTATTACATTCCAGTGGCCACAGCCAAATGGTCTAATTTTTCTGTTGGTTGTTCTATCCAATGGTTCATCAACTCATGGCTGTTATTACAGTAGCAGAGATGTTTTACTGTATCACATTGACGCATTTGTTGTTTTCATGATTTTGTCATTTTCTTCTCTCCTTTTGTGGAAGAAATCATGATTGAAATGGGGTCTTGTTCATTGAGCTGTGTTCAGCAAGTCCTATCCTGAATTTCTTTGTCTCTTTATGTGTAAATAGGCCCCTGGTATTTCAGCTTAGGCTGTTTTCCAAACCAGGTGATGACTGCTTTTTTGGGAGCATGTCCAAAACCTTACAGACATTGCAACCTTTCCTCATTTTGATTGGGAAAAAGCAATAACCTTGACACATTCACATCTTTTATGGTGTTATTGGCACGGAGTGGGAGACGGATGCAGGTAACCTCAGCTGCCTGGGATGGGCTGCTTTAGAATTGGCCCCAGTCCCTAAATGTGACCTCTGTTGCTGTCATTGAAGTGTTCAGTGTCTGTGCAGCTCTCAGTCTGTGTAAATGCCTTGTCTAACATTTAGCTGAGTCCTTCTGTGGGTCTCTCAGTGCTGTGGCATCTCCCCTTGCTTCATCACAAACAATAAATGGTGCATTAATTTGTATATGCACGCACATCAGGGCTTTCTTGTGCTTGTGGATATGAATGTGAACTCCTAGGGATGATGAACAGGATGAAGATGTGCAGCCAATGAGGTTTTGGTGTTGTACTTTCCTCACACACAGCTGACAATGTCTTTGAGGCCGTTTTGATCATTCCTTGGGATGCTGAATTCCTCATCTTTGTGAGTCTGAGCTATGGGACCTTAAGGGGTAGTGCAGCCTTGTCCTGGTGCCTCTCCTCACCTGCCACACACAGCTCATGTCACATCAGGGCCCCTCTCAGCAGTGCAGGGCCTGTCTGATAGCCACAAACACAAATCAAACAACTTTGGTGGGAATAGCCAAAATGATGCATTAAAAATACATGAGCACAGATGGCTGTAGAGTAAGGAAGTCACAGCTGTTTGCTCTCTTATGATTCTTAGGAACATGTTTTTAGCTAAGGTGCCTGAACCACCTAAAAACAAGAGAGGGGGAGGCCAGGAAACCTCCTGCCTTTGGGAGAAAAGCACAACAGGAGCCTTGTTCTGCTGTAATTCACGGGGGTGTTGCTCTGATCCGTAAAGCACAACCATGTGTTCACATCCCAAAGGGGCATAATTATTTCATGATAACAGCTCTCCCCAGAGTGGCCTTACTGGTATTTTAAAAAGCAATTATTGTGGAGAAAACCTATATTTTTAGTGCTGACAGTTTTAAGAATATCGAACAGTAGTTGCAGCTGAGATAGTGATTCACAGAGATTAATGCAGCTCTTCAGACTTCCCTCTTCCCAAGCCAGAGGGGGAGAGAAAGAATTCTTTACATAAACAGCTGTAAAAGTAAAGAACTTTTAGCACCCTCATGCAAACACCAGCTGTTGTCAGGTCCAAAGAGAAATTATTCATATTTTTCTTTTAACAGGCCAAACTGTGGAGTTCTTTGATGCAAATCTCTGCACTGGTGCTCGCTCAGGTTTTTCCAGGTGCTCTGGGAGGGCAGAGAGCAGAGTGTGAGTGACATTTGCTTTGTGAGGGAGGGGTGGTGCTGAAACCTGCATGTTGTGGGAGGTGAGGCTGTCACTTTCTAAACAGTCCAGAAATAATTGCAGAGTTGGAATCTGGCTTTGTTCATCCCTCTCTGCAGATACCCATCCTCAGGTGATCACAGTGCCTTACACAGAAATGGTTCAGCTCTCCTTGTGATGCTGCAGGAGAGTTTTACTTTAACAGCCTTTCAAAAGCACGTTTCAGAGCTCAGAATTCACTCTTTTTTAAAGGTTCCAGTGGAAGAATGTGTTTGCACATTTCCTGGGGTTGTTCTGTGTTAATTCTTCAGTGATGTTCCTGTCCCCAGAGCCAGCAGTGCCTATAAGAGCTGTGTGAGTGAGGGGGAATCTCTGCCTGGGCACTCTCCACATCTCCTCTCTCCCAAGGAAGTTGGGATATAAAAGCACACAGTGAGTTTGCCTGGCTGGAATCTCTCTAAAGGACTGCTGAAGCCTGGATGTCTTTCACCACTCAATTCCCCTTCTGTTCTGGGGGAGGTGGAACACAGGGTGGTGCAGCAATTGTTTTTGTTTGTTTTTAATAACAAGCTTTAAGGCAATAACAGGCAGGCAGTGTCAGCCTGATGTATTCTGCTTTGATTTCAGGCATTACACAAGGGACCTGACTATTTTCACATCTCCCCCTAGAGCTCTTTAGCAACAACAGCAGCAATAATAACATCCAGGTTATTAAAAAAAGGGAAGAAAGGAGGAAGCATCAGCCAGTTCCCTTAAGGAGCAGCACAAAGCTGTGGTGAAGGTGCACAGGACTGGGTATCTTTGCTCCCAGGGTGAGAATAGTGCACATAAATAACAATTTCCAGCACTTTGAGCATTTCTGATGTTCAGGAAAAATAGCCTTCCTTTCAGCGAAGGAAAAATATGAGTCTTTTCACAGGAAACGTTGCCTTTTCAACCTTTGCCTGTGTAGGAAAATTAAATAATTTTTTTTAATCTCTTTGGAACAAGCATTGAGAGAACTTATGGGATTGCAGTGAGTCAGGCTATGCCCGGGGTGTTGCCTGGGAAAGAGCAGTGAGTGACGTTATGGGGGCTTTGCCTCACCTGAAGTGAGGGGCTTGGGGTCTGGAGCGAGGGAATGGCAATAGAGGGAAGAGCTGATGCCCTTTTAATGGTGGAAGGGTCAGTTCTGGCAGGAGGATTGATGAATGAGCTGTGTGTAACACTGAGGCTGTGCCAGGCCTGGATTTTAGGAGCACAGGGTCTGTCCCAGGAAATGGCACAGATTCACCTCTGCACCAGGTCAGTCTCAGACTTGCCATCTTCTACAGCTTCAGTTAAGTCTTTCCTTTCTCTCTCTCTCTCTCTCTCTTTCTTTTTTTAATTTAAAATGATTAAAAAGAGAACCTCTAGGCTCTTTTGTGCCAGAACTCTCGAGAGGATGCAGTTCTGGATTTCCTGTGTGCTGATCAGGTGTGTTGGATGCCAAAGAGAGGAGGTTATGAGAGGAGCTGAGGAGAGAGGGGGAGCAGTGCTGGAGGGGAGAATTGTGCAAATGTTTGGTATGAACATTTCATCAGAGCAGGAACAGCAGAAATGAAACTTCTTTATCAGGTTGGAGGAGGCTGGTAGCATTGCAGAAATGTTCAGAGCCTGTGACCTTATTTTTTCCATTCAGAACCATCTGTGGGGATAAACAGAATTCCCATCCAGGTGGGAAAACAATACCCTGGATGGAGCCAGGTGCAAAGCCATTGTCTTCTAGGCTGTGGCAGACATGGAAGATTCTTCCATGTTTTGAGCCATCATCTGCATCCCTGATGCCATTTATGAGCAGAAGATCTCTTTTGCATCAGTAATCATCAGGATTAATTACATCAATCACAAAGTATTTGCATTGGTTTGGCTGGGCTGACTGTCCAGAAAATATTTTGAGGCAATAGTTGCTGAAGAGTTAAAAGAAATCCTGTTTTGCAGTGAAGGGTGGTTATGGCTGCCCTGTCAGCTGAGAGTTATGCTAATGGAGAGGGCCCAAGAACAAATGTGAAATGTGCACATTAGTGAGCACACTCCTTGTTAATTAGTGCTTGAACATGTGCATTATGCCGTGATTCAAAGGCCCTGGAAGATGCCTTTGACTGCATTTCCACTGCAAGGCATTTTGCCTTCTATGAAAATGTTTCAGGAATGCAGGTTCACCTAAAATTGCCAGTTTTTCAGACTGAGAGAAGGGAAAAAGAATTCTCTTTGTTTCTTTCTTGGTTTAACCTTCTCCTTGTTCTTCAAAACACAGCGTTAATCAATGACAACAGAAACTGCTACTCTTAGGGCTGTCAATGTTTATAGCTTTGGGTTTAATGGCAAGGACATAAATATATACTTTTCATTACATTTTTGCTGTTATTTGCTCATCATCCACAGTGTCTGATATTATCATAACTCTTTGGTTGAAGCTATTAAAGTTATGGTTTGCAGCTCACGCTGGCATGAAGCAGACAGAGCCATAAAAGAAAAAAAAACCCTCATAGACTGAGATCAGCTATTAGGAAGAACTGGTCATTTTCTCCCTGGTCGTGTAACAGCAGCTCCAGTCTTGGTAGATGATTTTTCTCCTCTCTTCTTCCTCCCTCTCTTCTTCCTCGCTCTCTCCCTCCCTCTGTTTGCCACTGCTGGTGCAGGTTTGGTTTGGGATGGGCCAGCACAGAAAGTCTGTTCCTGTGCTGAGCCAGGGCATCACTGGGAACAGGAATTAGAGCAGGGAGGACTCAAGGCTCTGCTTGGAGCTCCATGTGCTGGGGTAAACATCCCCTGGCTCAAGTGTTTAGGAGGTCAGTGGAAGTTGTCTCCAATGGAAAATCTTTGCAGAGAAGCTTTTTCCTTCTCTGTGTTTGGTTTTGCCTGGCAAATTCCCCCAGTGGGGCCCTGTCCTTGAGCTCGTCATCTGCACTGGGAGGCCTCTTTCCTGTCAATACTTTGGTCTCTTTCCAAGTGAGTGGGTAGGAAGACAATGAACTGATGGAACCAACTCATCCCTTAAGGATGGCCAATAAGCAAATAAAGCCTTGGTTGAGACTTGTCAGGATAGGAATGATTGAGATGGTGACTTCATGGGTATAAATCATTCATCTTCTGGTAGAGGATGTCTGGCTTCCTTCAGTTTGAAGTAACCAGCAACATTCTAGATGAAATTCTGATCTGGTTTGAGCTTTGCTGATTCTTGCAGTGTTGCCAGGTCCTGATAGGTATAGTGGGAAAGATCCTTGTTCACAGAGGCCTGATCAAAACCCCACTGCCTCTGGCGAGTTTTGAACAAACTTCTGAGGACTCCCAAGCATTCCATACTCTGTAGTAGTTTAAATTTCTGTTTACATGCCATATTTCAAAATATAAATTTACAAAGAGTACCAATGCTCTTTCAGATCTTCCCCTTCAGAACCAGTCAGCTGTTGGCAGAGACTTACTTTTGCTGGGTTTTCCCAGCTTTCTGCAAATAATCCAGGCTAATCCTTAAATAGCATAATTCTGTGTCAGAGAATTTTAGGATTTATTTCAACCTCCAATATTCCATGTGACTACCAAATAAAATAAAACATCCTTCAAAAAAAGTCTTCATACAGATCTAATTGTATTTCCCTCCAAAGCAGCAGCAGCAGCATGTTTAGCAGCTTCAGAACAAGTCTGATTTCTATTTCCAGTGAAGTGTAATTCTTTGTGAGCAGCTAAAAGCTTGTGGTAGCTCAGAGAGGAACCAGGAGTGATTGCATTTCCCACCTCCCTTTCCATGTGCATTTGCTGCTTCCTCACCTGAACCAGCACCTTAAGACTCTCTCTGCCTGTGGGGTCCTTTTGTATTTGTCCCATTTGTATTTGTCACCAGGGTGTGATGACTCAATCCTGGCACAAACCCTGAATCCGTGACAGCCAGAGTTTTCTCTCTACCCACGCCCTTCAGGAGATGCTTCTGGAACCAGCTACAGAGGAGTGCCCAGCCCTCATGAGTTAGTTCTGGCAAATAATAGTTGGAGAATAAGAGAGGTCTGTGTGAGTGAAGGCTTTGTGTCAGTGTCTAAAGAAGCATTTTTTTGGTCCTGTGTGTGCAGGGAGGAGCAATCAGTGAGCAGAGCTGATGGCACAGCTGCTGTACTCAGTGCTGGTGTTTTCCCAGCTGCTCACCCCCTGTCCTGCCTGGATTCTTCTCCACAGCTCAGCACAATCTGCCAGTCCTGAGGATTTGTCCCTCAGGGTGAGACCTCCCACAGGACAAACTCCAGGCCGGCCTGAGACAAGGGAGGTTCACAAACCGAAATTCCAGGGTCTGTGAGAGCCCTGCAGTTACTGCTTCTCACTCCCTTCTCTTCTCACCATCAGCACTCATGTCTAATCCCCTTTAGTCTACATTGTGGGGTAGCTCATGGGGCATGGATTGCTTTGGAAAATCCTTCCACCTCTGCAGAGAGGGACTGGGTGCTTCTCCCTGGGAACAGAGTGTTCCTTTTACTCGCCACAACCATTTATGTCTGAAGACCTCAGGAACACGAGCTCTGCCTGATGTCTGTCTCCAATGAGAATGGCCTTAGCTTACACAGAAAAGTGCTGCCTCTGTCTGTGAGTGCTGCTGGAGTGAAAATTAATAATTTGATCCAAATAAGTTTAAAAAAAAAAATAAAATGTAGTACTTTTTCAGATGAGTGATATGCTTGGTCTCTGAGCTTGTTACTCTGTGCTCCCGTTTTTTTTAACAAATTGTTGTTGTCACCTGAACTGATCAGCTAGGAAAGTGAGAGAGGGGAAGGGATGTTTGAGGGGTTTCTGGCACGGTTTCAGGGGAATATTCTGAGTTCTTTGCTGGTGTGGCACATGGGAAGCCCCAGCCAGAAGCAGGTCCCCTCCTCCACCTCTGGAGAAGATGAAAACCTGAGCTGCATTGTTAAGGCACCCTTGCTGCCTCAGATGTTGGTGATGATTTGAGGTTTAGGGCTGTGCTGGGAATACACAATCTCTTTGGCAGGCACTTGTTATTTAGCAGAATTACTGCATTTTGGGCTCGTGTGCCCCTGCTGATGGCACTAATCTCCATGTTAGGAGACAAAGTACCAGCTGTGCCTGGCCCTATTTGTACTACTTTAGCCACATGGATGTTCACCCATTTAATCTGGAAATATTTCTCCACGCTCATCAACAGCCACATGCAGGCAAATGAAATTGCCACATTTATTCTGACTTAGTTTTGAAAACGACAGATGCTGCATTACTGTAGAACAGGGTTTGCTAGCTTTGGTTTTGTTCCTGACTTGTGAGTGTTTGATATGTGAGCTATTAATGCTGATTGAGTGAAGCTACTTTTCTTCAAGGCTGGCTCCTTCTCTCAGCATCAAGCAAAGCTTCCACTGCAGGACTGGTGTCATTTATGCTCAGATAAAGGACTTAGAAACTGCCCTGGGACTCGGGAAGGAGAAGAGTTGGCACAAGGACTTGCAAACACAGGCAGATGTGTTATGTGGTAGTTGTTACTTTTTCTTAATAATGTGAGTTTTTTTCCCAGCCTGAATAATTCAAAGGATGCTGCTGTGCATGTGCCCAAAGGGGCATAACCTCCTACATCCTCTGGGCATGTGGGGTGTGTGCTGCACCCACTGCAGGGATTTTAAGGGGTAAATACAAAACCATCTGCCCAATCTGGTGCATCAAGTGTGAGCCTGGTACAGCTGCTTCTCTTCTCACACCTGACCACTTCTAGGGCCGTGCTACAACCTTTTTTGCAGGGTGAGGTTAGAGCCTTGTTCCCATTCCTGTGCTTGTGAACCAGCTGTGCCTGGGTCACCAGTGGGGACAGGGACCTGGGACCAAGGGGCTCTGTCCATACAGGCACTGCCCTCTCCCACATGCCAAGGGAGCCTCTGTCAGTGTTTAGGAAAGCTGGCACTGGGGGGGCTAAGTGAAAAGCCCTGCAAGAGCAGGACAAGGAGGACATGCTGGAGTGCCTGGCAGAAAATGCTTGTGGAGGAGAGAGCCTGTGTTGAAACTGTTAAAAAAAAACCCTTTTAGTGTCTGGTTCATTGTCCCTTTGGATTTGCCCTGAAGCTGCATCCTGCAGCACCTTGTTTGTTTATTTTGTGTTAAGCAATCCTTCCTAGTGCCACGTTTGAGTGGTGAATGGGGCCAGAGGATCTCCAGAGGTCCCTCCCAGCCTCAATTACTCTGTAATGCAGATGTGCATTCTACAAAGTCTACAAAGACTCCTGGAAAGAATAAATGAATCAGAACCTCTCAGCCTCGTTGGAAAACACTGACACAGGAGAAAGCTTTGTGGCTGCAGGTATAGAAAGGGTCAGTCTTTCCTCACTAGAGACAGTTTGGAATGGAAATACTGAAAAAGGCTCATCAGTTCATTACCAAATAATCGTGTAGTGCTTGAGTTCAGTTTGTAAGTTCAGATGCAGCAGAGCAGAGAGGTGTTTCTGGAATAGCTTTGTAAGTTTGCTTTTGTGTTTTGTTACATTTTGTTTTTTGTTACATTGCTGGATCTTATGGTGTAAACAAGTTGTGTTTCTTGTGGAAATTATTTGGATGTGACCCTATTGCTTTTATTTGGGCTGATCCCTCGAGCCCTGAGGAATATAAATGTTGGGTGCTTACTCTGAACTGGAGCAAAGCAGCAACTTGATAAACCTTGGGTGCCTTCAATTTGCAGCCTTTTGATTTAGTTTTATTAAACAGTTATAGCTGGATTTGCCTTTTGGGGAGCCTTTGTTTATGGCATTCAAAGCTAACAAAGCCCAGCTAAGCCGGAGGATGGATTATGGAAAATCAAAGCTAGCTCTCCGAGTCGGGACAATGGAGCCTCGCCACGACACCTGGGAGGCCCACACTCCAATATGATAAAGTATTTTGTTTGAGAGAAGGTCACCAAAAGTTCACTTTTACACAGAAGTTCTTATTCTTGGCTAATGGGGCTCCCCGTAGCACGGTCCTGCAGTTGCTTCACATAAAAAGGATGGATTGTCAAAGAAATTACCTTTAAAGCTCCTCCCTGGCAAACTGATTTGAAAGGACAGCCCAAGTGTTGTGTCCTGGCCAGAGGAGCAGTCCCTGGCCCAGCCACACAAGCTGTGCTGCCTCTTTGCACTTGTGCAGTTCAGGATTTGTCAGCAGCTCCAGCCCAGCCTTTGTTGCTGGGCCTTTCTTTAGGCTTGTGCTTTATAACAGAATCTCCTGGCTTCCAGAGCAAGCATTTAATCTGTTCATGCTGTGGAAATGAAGACATTTTCAGTCCTTTGGGGATATTATGTGCTTCTCATATCACGAATGAGATGGACCCAAGTCCTTTTTTGGTCCTGAAGAACAAAACACAAAATCAAAATACATAACAGAGGCAGACTTGGCACTTGTTCTGTGTGTTATGTATGTGATTTCCTGCACATGTAATTGATCCCCAGTCATAGCTGGGCCCACACCCAACTCTGGAAGACTGTGGGGATTATTCTTTCTGAAGAATAAAACCCTTCTGGCTTAGCTGGCTCAGTTTTCCCAGAAGGGGGAGAGAGATGTGAGCAGGGTGCAGGAAATGTGACCTAAAGCCAGCATCATCTGCTGGGAGAATTAGGAACGGGCTGTTTGGGCTTGCTTTAACTTGATTAGTCTTAGAGGTGATTGAAGAAGATTTTGGAGAAATGTAGTTATCTTTTAAAAATTACTTTGATTTTGCATAGAAGGGAGAAATAATATCAGCCCAGATGTTTATTTGGGCACCGGCTCCGCTGATTTGGCTCCACTGATTTTATTTTTTTTTTTTTTATATGCTATTGGCATTATACTTTTGTAAATTAAAACCCTAATTGGAGCATTGTTGCCAAGTCATTATTAATTGATTTGATTAAATCTCCTCTAAGAAACATTCTGTGTCAGAAGATGACAGTTTTTCATAGGAAACTGGTTAGAACCTTGTTCTCATTTTGGTGAGTAAAAAGCATTGCAATTATGCATTGAGATCCATGATGCTGATGTGCAAATTTAGGTAAAAGAAAGCAGGTAAAGTTTTAATTCCCAGCATCCAACACTGGCAGATTGACTCCAGTAGAACAGACAGGAGGCTTTTAAATTAAATTTGGGTTTTGTTCTCTACCAAATTCTCAGAGTAGGCAACTGCATTTGTTATGCTGTAGAAATGAGGATGTTTTGGGTATTTCAGGATTCCAGCAAGAAGCTTTAGACCCAAGAACACGTAGCAATGCTTGCTGACTGAGAACCTACTACAGTCAGTCCTGCAGCAGCTGCACAATTCATCTTCCAGCATGAGCTGGGACACAGAACCCCGTGAGCTTCTGGAGGAGGGCACAGGTTGGGGTGGCAGTGTTTTATTTTAGCAGGGCTGCAGGATGGGTTTTTTTAAAGCAGTGACCATTAGAAGGTCTGTGGGAGGTGTGGTGAGCAGCAGGAAATGCAGTTGTGCTGTGATGGCTTGTCCCTTGGAATACCTCAATGGCACAGTGCAGGGTAATTAACTGTGTAAGTTAATAGAGTGCTTTAAATCCCCTGGGACTGCTTGGAGTCGTTCAGCTCACATAAGTGGGCTTTGTGGCAGGCCTGTGCATTAAAGCCCTCATGCTTCAGCATGAAATCAGCCCCTTTAGATGTGACCCCTTATATTTTATAATGTTAAATACATAGCACTGTCTCCACCACCCTCAGCTCCTCCAGTGGCCAATCCTGTGTTTCTGCAGACATGATCTGGTGGTGAGATCTCCCCACAGAAACCCCTGAAGCTGCTGCTTTGTGCCATGACAGACACCTGGAGAAAAGGGAGGATAATTCTGCATGTCTGCACTCAAGCAGAGAGCACATCTCCACACAAACCTCGTATGGTTGAGGTGTTGAACTCGTGCAGAAACCTCCACTCTCCCAGCTGAACTCTGGCTGGCAGCTCACAGAGCTGTTCTGGTGAAACCCCAAGCAGAATCTTTGCTATTTTGACACATCAAACAATTCACATTCAACAAAACCAAGGGCCTTGGGATGGAGGTGCAGCATCTGCTGTGTCAGTCTCTGTCTCACTTTTGGTTTTTGAGTTTTCTAATTAGTTTATGTTCCGATAAATCCTTAATACAAAAACTGCTTTAAAACAATTGAAAATAAAACAAAGAGAGGAATTTAAATTGCTTATGGCTTGCTTTGTATGGCTTCCAGGCATTTGAGCAATTTTGCTAACAAGTATCCGGTAACCTATTTCCAAAGGCCACTAGCAGATAATTATATTTGGTTAATTTACATACTTTCAGTTTATAATCCTAATTAGTTCTCCAACCAGTAGTCCCTAGGCAATATGTAGTCTTACCTCATTTTATTTGCCATCCCTACTGTGCAAGATCTCTTAATTTACAAAAAAATGCTGTTAGGTTTGGTTCAGGGCTTTCCCATTTCAGTGCACATCTAAACCGGGCGATTCCATGCCGCTTTAAACCCTATTTGCAAATAAGTATTTTACATTTTTATAGATTTTTTACATCTGGGAGACGGTGTGCAATTCAGGGAAGCTGACCCCAGTTTGACACAGAGCCTGTTTGCATTGCAGAGAGGCAGCCAAATTCTGCACCAGCCTGTATCCAGGGTGTCCCCTTGTCACCTCTGCTGGGATGGAGCTGCCCAGGGATGGGGACTGAGGTGTTGCCATGGCAGGAGCAGGGACAAGGAGCAGCAGGAATGTGCAAGGGCTGTGGGAGAATCTCCAGGAGCTGCACACACACATTCTGGTTGAACCTCTCAGCTTGGCAATTCCATGTTCCTCCTTGTGTATTTAGGGTCTCTCCCTGCATACTTATTTATCCTGGGATCGCTTTTGCTTGAGATTACGCTTGATATTAGGCTGAGGAGGCAGCTGGATATGAAGTTTTATACTCCCAGGTTCAAAAGAACTTCAAAAACCCCTTGGAATGAGCATCCCCAGTGGAACCTTAGCACATTCCCTCAGTGCTGATCCCTGCAGGACTCTGAGTATCTGAATCTGTGTCCACCAGGACCAACCCACCACACTGCCCCACAGGAGTGGCCGTGGTGGAGGGTGATGGGTTTTGGGTACAACCTGTGGTAACCCAGGGGACAAAACCTCTGATGCTGCCTGGAGATTTCTGGAGATATCCTTCAGATATCAGCACAATTTCCAGTGTTATCTTTTAAGCACTGGGGTATGTACTACAATGTCATTTTTAGAAAAACTTTTGGATGAAATATTTCCTCTTAGGTATCCAGGGCTGCTTTTAGCTGGATTCTTTGCTCTGTAATGTCAGGTTTGGATTAATTTTATGGTAATTTCCAATGTTTCCTTGCAAGTAGTAAAAAGACCCCAAATCTCCCTTTACACAGCACCTCATTAAGTTCTTTGATAGGGCAATGAGAAGTGGGATGACAACTGAAAAAGGAAAATCCGAGGTTTGCAAAAGCTTTTGTTCAGATTTCCAGGATAACTGATGGATTCTGTGAACTGATGCTAATTAATAAATCCTAGTGCTAAAGGAGAGAGGTGATTTTTAACTGTCCTAAATAACAAGTATTTATTGAAGAAAAACTCAAAGCTGTGAGAGTAATTCTTGGCCAATAATTTTATTTCAACATCTTAACGAATGTAGATTTTATACTGTGGATGCTTTGTTATAATTCCTGCATACCACACCAAATTCCCAAACATATTCCTGCTGCTACCCAATGCACAGAATGCTCAGCATTGATGTCACTGGTGCCCAAAGGAACCCCTGCATGTGAGGTTATTCCAAAGGAGTCTGTTTTGTTTCTTTTGAGCAGCTTGATAATAATTATTCCTCATTAGAACATTTCAAATCTTACTCTAATATTTCCAGGCAGACAAAAGGAGGTTGAGCTGTCTTCTCATGCCTGGTTTAAGGATTGTTGCTGCACACTAGTCACAGCTCAGGACATTTGAGTGTGTGGGCTTGAGGAGGGGCAGGATTTTGCTGTGGCTCTCACACCTGCAGTTGGGATGAACAGAACATGGACTCAGGGTGAAGCAGATTTTGAGATAGAGATGGAAAAATGTCTTACACTGAAAAAAGTGTGCAAAAAATCTGGTGTTTTCCCCACTGTACCACTGGTGATGGTAACAGCTGGTGCACGTCAGGAGAAATCCCAGCTCTGACAAAGTCAACAGAGAAACCTCTCACAGACTACAGTAGGACTAGCTCTTTATCCTGAAGGAAAATAATGTTTTGAAGATAAATTTGCAGAGGCTTACTGACAAGGTTGCCAGATTACACAGGCTGAAGGGGCATTTCCAGGTGTACAGAAGCTCACTGTGGAGTGTGGCAGACACATTCCATGGAATTCAGTGCTAGTCCACAGAGGGAGCAGAAAAAAACCATGGACAAATCTGCTGTTTGCTTCTCCATGACAGAAAAAATAGGCACAAGAAGCTGTTAATCTCTCCCCTTCCAACTTTGCACTTCTGTCACTAGGATTGCAATTCTTGCTCATTTGAGTTATGACAGAAAAGTCCAGAATGAAAACTTAGATGGTCTGGGATTAAGTTTTCAAGGAAAAAGGGAGAGGGGATGGAGAATCTGGGAGCTATTAATTATGAACCTACATCACTTAATCCAGAAGAACATTCCAATTTATAATCAAAAATAGAAAACACAAAGAGGACTGTGATATCTTATTGTCAGCTCTGTTATTTTTTCACCATCTCCTTTAATTTGTATATTTATTTGCTTTAGTTTTTATACGCTTTAATTTATATATTGTCTGGTTTTAATGCAAACCCCTACTGAAGGCTATGGGTGGGGTTTATACACCACTAAGAAACCATAAAGCAAAGCAGGAGAGCAGCAATTCTGTTTCTTTCTTACAAGTCACCTTAAACACCTCGTGAGCTGAAGATAAACACTGCTTGATTATACTCTTGATATTCTTTGTGCTTCTCCCTTGCCTCTTCGCTCACGAAAACCTCAATCCAAATTCCCCCCAAAGTCAGGACGCCAATTATTCCCTCAGGTTTGGCTCCAGTGGCTGTCCAGGCATTTCTGCAGCACAGGAGCTATACTGCATAAAATTATATTCTAGGTGGTGAAACCAGAAGGGAATAAAAAGAATTTAAGGTAGTTTGAAATATAAAACAATAATTTATTTTACTTCATTTTACTTGTTAACGTTTGTAGCTAATGATGATTTCATGAAACTGCTTTTGTAATTCAATACATTCAAATCTATAAAGCAAACAGTTACTACCATGGGCTTTTCAAATTCCACAAACTGTCTTATATAAACAAATTAGCTGTACATGCACGTTTCTTCAATAGGTTGCAACATTTGCAAACATGCTTTAAAATCCTTTAAAGCTGCATAATAGTCTACTTTGCCTCAGGCTTTTCAGATGAAACCTCTATACTTTCTTCAGAAACCTTAAAGAGAAAAATGTTTAAATGTTGAGCATAACTCTAAAAACTGCTGTTTGATAAATGTTAAATATTACAAGAGAATGATTCTAATTCTGAGTTTAAACCTTGAGCTAAGTATTGATAAACAGCACTCGGTGTAGAAGTGAACAACAGCAAAATAATATCACAAAATATGGTTTCACAAAAAAGAAATAAAAATACATATGTGCAGTTGTTCTTGTGGGTTTCTTGCATTCTTTTTTTAGGTAAAGAAAAGCATGGGTACCTTTTAATATGAATATAGTTTAAGCAAATTACCTGTGTAAGTATGGTTAATACATTTCTGATATTTAGACACTTCATGTAAAAGGGAACAAGTAAAAAAGTACAGTCAGTGTTCCAAAAAGCACTGCCAATATTGCCTTTGAAGGAGATGGGCAAGCTTCCTCTCCACTGCAGAATGGAGATCCTGGCACCCACGGTCGTAGAGTTCAGTATTCGAACTATAAACTCGGTGACTGTATCTTATATACAAAACTCTTGCCACATTGAACGAGGCATTGATTCCTACCCCACTGGTAGTGTTTTATGTACATAATTTAGCACTGGGGATTGATTATACAGTAGTCACTGACAGGAAGGAATTGTACACCCGCGTGCCGTCCGGTGACTTTGTTCCATGGGTTAGCAGTTCTTGGATTGTCATCCAATTGTCAAATATTTTTTTATTTCTCTTCTTCATCATTTTTTTGTGGCTCAGTTCAATGATGTTCATCTCCTTCTTCTCCTCTGCACCTTGCTGCTCCTTTAAGCACTCTAACCTGCTCTGCATCATGAACTCCCGCCGCCTCCTCTGCTCCTTGGCTTTCACCAGGTGCTGCTTCCTCTCCTCCTTGCTCCAGTACCGGCCCATCTTCATCTCACTGATGGCATCGTCATCCGTGGTCATCCCACTGCGCTCCTCCTTGATCTTTATGGCCCGTTCCCTCAGCAGCCTGTCCCTCACCGGCCTCTTGGTGATGTAGCGCGTCCCGTCGCTCCTGACCTTGACCTTCCACTCCATCCTGGGCTCGCTCTGGCCCGAGGCCAAGTCCTTGCACATACTCACCAGGCTCATCTGGCTCTGTGCGTATTCCACGGCGGATTTCTGCTGGATCAGCTGCATGTAGCTCTGGTAGTGCTGGGCGTGGGCAGGGATGTGAGCGTGTTTGTAGGGAGAGTGGTGGTAAGGGGACACGTAAGAGGAGCCCGAGGCTTTCTGCCCGTGAGTTGGGCTTTTGCTGCCATCGCTGCCTTTCCTCTCCTTGCTCTCCAGCTGCTTGCCAAGGTCAGGATCTTTAGCGGAGGCGTGGCATTTACCAGCGCTGGATTCATGGCTCTCCGAGCCAGCAAACAAATTCTTCTGGGAGACATTATACGCCACTGCCCCCTCGTTTCCTTGACAGTTAATGCCTTCTGCAGTTCGGCGCAGGGAATTGTCAGGGGAGATCTCCAGCGTGAGCGGAGTGCTCCGGCAGCTCTCACCCGTGTTGTAGGCACTCGAGCTGTCCTTGTCGGACTTCTCGGGCAGCTCGGTGATGTCCGAGAGCTCGTGCCTGCGGACGTCGATGCTCGTGTTGTAGTTTCGGAAGCCGCTGTTGTGCAGCATCCAGGGCTCCCGGTACTGCTCCTTCAGCTGCTGCATTTTGTGCGCCCTGACGATGTTGAGGCACTCCAGCTCGATGTTGCGCAGCTCCTCGTTGAGCATCTCCAGCTCTCTGTCGACGCTCTCTTGGTCGCTTTTGCTCATCTCCAGGGTGCTGTTATGGTAGTACAGACCGTAGGGGTTGGCAGACTTCACCTGGCACTTCAGCTCCAGCAGCTCCCGGAACCGCTCGCACTCGTCCACAGGGATGCCGAGGAAGTCGACGTCGGTGCAGTCGGCTGAGATGAACGACTCGTTGCTGAACTGCATGTCCCCACTTCCCAGGGTGTCGTGGCTGTAGGTCAGCTTCTTCTGGCTCCCCAGAGTGTTGGAGGAGGTGGTGTGATCGTCCCCGTTGTTCTCCTGCTCGGAGCTCTCGTCGTTGCGAGTGCTGTCGTCCGTGCGCCCCACGCCGCTGTCCTTCTCGTGCTGGTTGGACAAAATAGTGGCTGTGTCTGTGGTGCCTCCATCCTCCTCGTGCTTCTTCTAACAACAGGAACAGCAGGACACAAAGAAAAATTATTGCAATTGCATGAAATATGTTTATTTTTAAATAGTTCTCCTAATCCATCACTTTTTATGCTTTCTGAGTCTTATATAGAAGGATTATTATTAAGAACTCAGAGAAAAGGTGACCAAGCCCACAGCCTGCTGTGGATGTCCTTTTCAGAAGAACCTGAGGTCTGATTTTCACCTATGCAGCAACAGTGGTAGAAGTCACATTTTCAAAATGTTTCTTCTCCCACTTAGGTGCACAACGCTTTCCAGTTCTCCTGCAGTGCCAAAGTGAGAGCATGACTGTTCACAACATGGGGATGCCACAGAGGATGTAGAGCTCTAGAAAACTTTAGAAAAAAAATCTAGGCAAAAACTGAGAAGGAGCTTTAATCATAGCAGAATGATGGAGAACATAAGCCTGTATCTATGGCCCTGCATAAAATTTGCAATGTAAAAACTTTTTCTTTGCCTTTTTCCCCTTGTATAGATCTTACTTCAATCATTTGCCTGAGTTGTCCATTTGGGTTTGCAGGTTTTGGGAGGCTGTTTCCAGTCTGTGCATGCACATCAACCAGGAGATTCTGTAAATCAGCTCCCTGCCTGCTCTATCCACCACACACCCAGTTACTCCTCTCAGTGACCACAGTGACAGAGGATTTCCAAGAATTGTGATCATGTTGTTGTAAGGGGCAAAGCACAAAAGGTACTATTTTAAAACATCTTGGTCCCTGAGATGAAGCTGTGGACAGCCATGTAATATCTTGATTTTACAGAAAGCCCTTTTGCCTTGATCTCAGTGTCACTCGAGACACCAAGTGTATTCAGCCAAGCTCAATATTGACTAGTGAGTGCAGTGGGAAGTTTGACAGCCCTGCACACCAGAAGGGCAGTACCTGCTGAAGCATGCTGGCAGTAAATTGCATTGCCTGGTGGTGCTGTTCCTCTAACATGTCCATGTGCAAGTCATCCAGAAAATCGTTTCTGTCATCATCCATCCATCCTTCATCCAGCTGTGTGGAAAGGGAGGGAAAAAACAAAAAATTGTTGTCAAAAGACTGAAGACTGACATAAATTATGGCTTTTCTTTATGGACAGTGGTTGGGAAATCTCAGGAGATTCCCTTCTGTGACAGTGCTGACGTGTCTTGGGAAGGAGCCTGTCCCTGCGCTAAGTGTGGATATTGACTGTGCCACCTCCTCCCACAGCTGCCTCCATCTCCAGGAGCAGGGTTTTTATCTTCAACAGCCCTCTACATATGAAAAAACTCAGTCTTTTGATCCGTGGAAATACTTTAAGAGTTGAGGCAGTTTTGGTTTGTGCACAACTTGATTAGGATGTATAAAAACACTCCAGAGCCCAAAGCTCAAACACACCTCTTGTGAGACAGCATCAAGGGCCAGAAGGAAAATCTGGCTGGGGTCTGTAGGACATTTTTATTCCCATTCCCGCTTATCCCCAAGGGAAAGATCAGAAATATCCAGGCTAAGAGAACAGTGATGACCCTGACCCCGTGTCTCCAGGTACACTGGCAAGGGCTGCTCTCCCAGCACTGGAGCAGAGACAGATCAAACAATGGTGCTCCCGGCTGTTTGTTCAACACCTTTGTTGTGCTAATCCCTGCTCTACAAAGGGATCTGGTTCAACCTTTTATTGCAGCTCAGGAGGCTTCTTGACAGTATTCAAGTATTTTAAGAGACGGTGTGTGAAGGGCTAAATAATAGGTGTTTTAATGAATGAATAATCAATAGCAATAGGAATTAGAGTTCAGTGTGTTCTTCAAAACTGGCTCAAAACCATTCATAATACCTTGTACTGATGTTTGTAATAGCATTGCAGCACATATAAATCACCAAATGTCTTAGAAATTGAATTTCATTATAAAATATATATGTAAGTACCGTGACTGCCGAATTCCATTATTTTAGACCATATATATATGTGCAGTCAAAGTGTATAGTATGGTTTTAGGTAGATCTGGTAGATTTAGACAGGTTAAACAATTTGAAAGTACTTCTTTCCACAAAACAGCAACTGTTTTAATGAAGACTCAAGCGAGGGTTTTTTGTTGCTGCCGTACCTGAATTTCCGGTCTTGCCACAAGTAAGGAGATATTCTTGCTCTCCTCACTGGAGAGAAGCGCCACAGCTTCCTCTCGGTTCTGCACCTCGATGCCATTGATCTTTAAAGAAAAAAACACCACCATGAAGTGTTTTGAAGTGTTTTCCTAGGGCCACCTGGGCGCTGCTGCACCGAGCTCCATGGAGACGCTTGGCTGGATGGATCCACGCGCGTATCCCCAGCCTTGCGCGGAGAAGTGCTGGGCGAGTGTGATGGTTGGGGCATGTGAGGCTGCTCCATCCCCCTGCACGGCACGTGCAGAGCCTTGTTACGAGGGCAGGAAGGGAAATTCTGGGGTTTTGGACACTCCCCACACGTACCTGGATAATGCGATCCCCTTCTCGGAGCCGCCCGTCCTTTGCGGCGATGCTGTTGGGGTCGATCTGCAAAGTAAGAGAATTCTGAGTGTTCTGCAGGTTTGGGAGCTCAGTATTTACTTCCCCGAATTTCCTGAGTGGTGCATTTTAATGGAAGGTTTTAGGTTTAATTATGGGTTTCTTTCCCCAAACTGGTGCAATTAATTTGAAGTGGCTCTGCATGGTGAAGAAATGTTGCTGTGTAAAATGCTATTTTTTTCATGGAAAGGGACAAAGAGAGACAAATAGGCCCCAGATGTTTGCAAATATAAGCATGTGGGTTTTTTTATAATTTATATAGTTTCAGGAATAATCAAGAATAAAAATTAAAGGGGGAATATATGAAAATACTCTGAAGGCACCATCAGAAACAGAACATTGTTAATATAATGAAATTTGACTTCAGTGGGAGCAGGAGTGCACTCAGTTTGGAAAAAAGAAAAATAATTAGATTTCTTCCAATTACTGCATTTTGGCTGTTTATCCAACATGGAACAAACAGCGGATGAGTGCCTTAACTGCCCAACAATGCAGCTGAAAAGACAAATAGATGGTATCTTATGGAAAGCAGCTCAATCTTACCTCACTCACATAAATACCCATGTCATCTTCATCATCTGTTCTGTAACAGACAGTGAGGCCAAGCTTGTCCTGGCTGTTCACTCTGTGTAAATCCACTTCCTGAGGTTCAAAAAAAAAAAAAAAAAGGAAAATACATTGTCAGTGAGACACTGGTGACTGATGGAAGCAATTTTTCAAATGCAATGAAAATATTTTGCTTAAGTGATATAGTGGATGTCTTTTCATTTCACTTGTAGACGAGGTTAACTTACTGAGCAAAACGTGATTATATGCAGACAATCAATACCTGGGACATTTTTGACCCTTCAATCAATAGGAAGTCATTTTGAAAATAGACCTTTTATTGATCTTAAGGAAGAAAAATTACCTATATTTCATGTAGTGGTAAGACTTCAAAGGCTAAAATACTTATAAAGTATGATTTCAATATTTGTCACAGCTGATACATATTTCCTAATAAGCAGGGTAAATTCTCTGGCTTTTCAGAAAAAAACTATAAGGCTTCATTACTTTAAATTGTATAATTTTCATGAAGTCATATAATAAATTTCTCAAAAGTGTGACTGAAGATCAATATATTGTCAGCAAAGCATTTGGAATTGGTAATAGAAACATAATAAGCATTTCAGTATCTTGCAACTGTTTGGTTTCAGCAGGTCATGGTGGCCTTGTTAATCTCAGGGACATTTAACCCATCTTAAAAATGGATGTTCTTCCTCTATGCTTTTTTTCCCACAAGGATTTCCTGAGGGTTATTTTTTTTTTTGAATTGTGTGTTTGCCACTGCTGTGTGACACTGGTTGGCAGGAAAGGCTGTAAACCCCATGGAGATACCCTCAGGCTGTGGGATGTTCCTGGACCATCCCTGTGGCATCTTTCAGTCCTGCCTTCTTGCTCCTGAGGGATATCCTGGGGGGGTTTAACGTGTTTAACCAACTTATTGTGACTACTGTGCTGGTCCTGAGGATGCTGCCGTGGGGAGGAAGGATTTTGCTGTGCAGACAGAGGTGTGAAAGCATCTGGAGCTGTGTTTTTACTTCCTCAGGTGAGGGGAGTGAGCGAGGCTTGGCAAGGTCCCGCTCCTCCTCAGGCCAGGCAGGACAGAGGCAGGTCTGGGCTCTGGTGCAGAGGGAAAAGGGAGCAGGCAAAGGGACACAGCGGGATCCAGGGGTGTCCCAGCCCCAGGACAGACCCTGCCCCCTGCATCTGTGCCTGGACCTGCCATTCCACAGGAAAAGTCCTGGTAACGCAGCTCCTTATTTCTGACATCTCTGTTCCTGTGCCATTTGGAAGGGGCAAGGCAATAAAACAAGCTGATATGAATAATTTATTGGTGTGTCTAGCTGACAGCTGCCAAGATCAGCAATCTCATGTTATTTACTTGTCAACATGTGTAATTTCTTTTTTTTCCCCCCTAAAGAAGCGTAGCTGTAAATGTCAGTGACATTTCAGCTGGTATTTAAGTGGTTTCAATCAATAGTATCCATGGTGAACTGCTGTGCTTTCCCCCCCCCTCTTTTGTTACTTAAAGGTTTGAACACAATGCTTTAATAGCGGGGTTTTCTTCAGATTTCCAAAGCTTTGGAGCTTTCTAGAGAGGAGATGGAGATTCTGCAGAAGAAAGATGAGACAAAGTGGATTCAGTTCTGATCTCAGCTGATCCTCCAGGATGCCACTGCAGTCAGTGGGTTTATGCTGCATTTAGCCTTGGGGTGAGGTGGGAATTTGTGGATTGAGCCTCATTCAGGCCTAGAATCCCATATTCCCTGCATACTTTAACAAAAAAGTTTCATTACCTTCAGGACTGCTTTTTATATATTTTATTGATTTGAAAGCATGGCAGGAAATTTATGCTGTGGCTCTGCCTGCTATACTGGCAGTGAAAAAAAAAATTATAATGTTAAAAAAACCCACAAAAAACAAACAGAAAAATATGGTGACTTTGGCCATCGCTTAAATAGATCCTGTGTAACTCTCTTGGAGTGGAAGGACAGGAGGGAGCAAGGTGTTATTTTCTTTCCTACTTACCACATGTTTTGACTATCAATAGGTTGTTTCCACTGTTTCCAACAGTGCACAACTATAAAGGGTATCATCATTAATAATAAAGTATGGGTTTATATTAAAATTGTTCCATCTGAGATGTCACCTGTGATACACTGGAAGGTAATAAATAATCTGGTAAAATTAAATAATATCTCTTTGGAAAGGAAAAGGACTATCTGTTGTTTTAAAAGACACTCAGAAATAAAGCAGCAAAAAAAGCTAGAGCAGAAAAAAATTTATAGAGCAGGTGTTCAGAACCTGAATTTTTATGAGTAATTAGTTGACAGACTTACTCTTGGGTACAATCCCTCTAGTCTTTGGTAGGAAGAGAGAAAGTGGATTTGATGCTACCCAAATATGATAATTTTATGAACTTAAACATAGGAGCAGCTGCTTTCTATGGGTCTTTGCATCAGTGAAGTTTTAATATAATCATAAAGGTTTGAAATATTTGAGAGATAAAAGTGTGTAATTCCAGTTGGAGTTGAAGAATCAACACCAGAGTCTTCAAAGCAAAGGTTATTTTCCATATTCAGAGGCAAATCTGTGTAATGCAGAGATACATGAAAGGGGAAAATAGAAAACTGGCACCTGCAAGTACAGGTATTATGGCAGCTTGAGTGATTGTACCAAGAATTAATTAAACAGAGGAAAATTAATATGGGCCTGGAGAACTTTAAAAGTGTAAGTTCCTGTGTTTGCAATGCCACAGGGCTTGCCATTTCTTACAGTTTTGTCTCAGGGGCTGAATTCCTGGGCAGTGGAAGGGACACACTGAGGTTATTCCACACCTGCAGCTGGCAGGCAGAGGTGCTGCCCACAAAGTGTGGGAATGTTTGGGCTGGGTCAGTATGGGAAATGTGAAAATTCTGTCTATGAGCATTTTTACACTCGCAGATAATTCAAATCTGCTTCTTCAGATCAGGTAAAAGTGACATTTTGAGAGATGTTCAAAGGAGGATTTGGATGCTCTTTCAAAATAGTCTGTGCAAGAGAAGTGTCTGAAAGATTATTGGCTCCTCATCAAATGCAGAGCCAAGGAGGGCTCACAGAGCTGGTTGCTGAAATCCATCTGGCATTTGCAGCAAGACAAGAAGAAATGAACGTGCCCTGTGACATTATACCTGCAACCACTCGTCATAATGAATTAGGAGCAAGTGATAATAGTAAATTAACCTCTCTAAGCTCAGAAGATCCTTCATTTGCAGAGGATTATTGAATTATTGTACTGCTGATTTAGAATTATGGCCTGCCTGCAAATTTATAAAAATCAGAGTCCTTTCTCTAACAAGACAGAGATGAGCAGTAGAGATCTGAAATGACAGATGGGTAAAAATAGTTCAGTCACTCAGAAAGCCTCATCCACAGCTTGCATGGCAAGTGCTCTGTCCTTCTCCCTCTTTCTGTAAGATGTGGTGGTTTTTTCCTGTGCTGACCTCTGCCATACCTGACCAGCAGGGTCCCCTTTTTTTGTTATTCCATTAATAGGTTTCATGCAGAAAAGAAAGTCAGGGAAATAAATATAAAGAGCTATTTCCTTTTATACTGCACAAGGCCTTCTTGCTACTTTTTGGCAACTGACCCTGCCACAGCAGGAGGAAAAATCTTGTTCATGCATTCTTGAACTTAAGAAAAGTAATCTTTAAATTTGTGTTTTCATATCAAAGTGGTTTTCAACACAGGTAAATGGAAGAAAATCCCACACCTTCTCTTTTCAAAGGAGAAAATGATATAAATTAGATTTTCTTTCCAAAATTCCCTGCCCTAGAGAAGCTCAAATCTACCTGGAGGTTTCTGTGGCAGCCCAGCTCTGTGGTGGGAGTTCCTGTCAGACCACAGAGGCTGGACCAGCTTTAGTCACCAGTGGTGCTGGGGAAGGCTGAAGGAAAGTGCTTCTCACCCCGATGCAAAGAGGTTTGGGGTGCCTCAGTAAGATAACTTGGAGGATGGCCAGGCTCTCTGCCAAGCAGATGGGCAGAGCTCCATAATCCAGACCTTTCTCACACAGCACGGGGCGTTGAGGCCAGGCTGAAAACCTCCAGAGAGCCCAGGGAGGACAACTTGCACTGCTGGCTTGTGAGCCAGATGAAATGTTTTACCATTTCTGCGTTTGTTCCAAACAGAGAACATACAAATATTTGTGTTAGAAAGTACAGCTGTGAAGCTTTTTAAACCTTTACATATTCAATCACTGCCTGAAGCAGGCCTGCTCGGGCTGCAGCTCTTTGTATTCCGAGACACAGCAATGCCTTGAGAAGCTCCTGATCAGTGCAGCTCCCTGCAGAGCTGGAGTTTTCATAGAGAAGAAATATATTCACATAAAAGATGCTTTGAAATGCTTTGCAAACCAGGACAGAATAAAAATTGCAGAGTGCCTGTGATGGAGCCTTCCAATTCTCATGTTCAGAGAGTCGCCTCTCGCCTCCCTTGCAAACAGATTATTGGAGAAGTAAAAGAAAAGTTTCAACTGAAGTAGCAAAGTACAGCAAAGGGGAGAGCTTGAAACTCTGGTACTCAGCTTTTACTTGTGGTTTCCTAAAAGCAGCGGAGTGTTAGTTTCAGATCCTGAAGCACGTTTTTGTGTGCTCAGTGTTGATCTTTTGCCGGTCAGCTGTTGTGGTTTCATGCTGGGAACACTGGGAGCTCTGCACTGGGTGGGCAAAAAGCTCTTTGAACAGATTTGGTGTCCTCCTTCAGTCTTTTGACAAGAGTGCTTCATTTCTGTCCAAGACTGAGTGAGAGTATCAGAGGGAAATTTCTCAGCAGCAGCAAACATTTAATGCAATTTTCATCTCCAAGCCTCACTGACTCTCAACTAACCATTCAGTTGAGTTCAGTTCTTTTCTTGGAAGGCCTTACATACAAGTTGCATATTGGGAAGGGTGAAGACAGAAAGGCAAATGGGAGGGAACAGGCCCCTTTTTGATGTAGAATGTTCTCCTTTGTAATGTGAGAAAGTTCCACTGAGAGAGCCCTCGCTTGGGCTGTGTCTGACAGCTGGACAGACTTGTTTGAATAAACATATTAATGCATAACACTGCTGGGGAATCCTGGAGTGACATTATTCTTCCTTTATGAGCCTGAAATGACTTCTAGCTGGGCCTCTGTGAAGAATGAATGTACTTTTAATTTATAATAAAGTAGGAGTTCACAATTTAGTTCCTCTTTACTTGTGGCATGGCAACTTCAAAGGAAAAGGAATGGTATTTATTTATTTTTGTAGCAGAGAATATATGGCAGTTACCTCTGAGTCATCAATTTTAAGACAAATGTTGAGATAAAACCGAGAATGCAATTTTGGCACCTCAGCAATACTGCCAGCATAAATTCCTTCCTATGGATATTTACATTGGAGGTTTGTTGGGAACTTGGCTATTTCACCTTTTTTGTCTTGTTTGCTTGTTACAAATCACTAACCAGTCAGTTATAGACCATAAAAGTTTAGATGAGGAGCTTCTGATTTAAATTCAAAGCACATTTTATAGACATAGAAACCCAGAAGGCTGACTTGATGGCTTTCTTACTTTCGACATTCCTGCTGCAGTCAATGAAACAGTGCCTTTGTGGTCTTTTAAAACGTATCTATCAAAAGGCAAACAAAAAAGCAACCAGCCAGTTGAGTCCCTGTTAGCACTTTGACCTTACCATTGATCATAGTCTTTACAATTTGAACAGGAATCTTTAGAGGTTTTTAAGAAATACTATTAGGCCACAGAGACTTTCCTAATGCTCATCTGCCTGTGTTACTGAGCTGATCACCTTTGGCCATCAAGTACTATATCAATGTCAGAATTATTAATGTTGTGGTTTAAGGCATATTAAGGTTTGGCTACTGGAGTGCGTGTGTTTAAACTGTTTTCAGCTCAACTGGTTGACCTTCTGATGGAAACATTTATAATTTATCTGCAATATTAGATTTCCTAAAAGGTAGATTTTGGAAAGATACCGGTAGAAAACACTGACTTGTTCTACATTTTCCTTTGAGACTGAAAACTTTATTGTATTTGTTTTTATTTAAGAGGGAAAAAAAAAAAAAAAAGGCCCTTGTTTGAAAAGTAAGGCCTTGAAGTCTGCTAAGCAGCATTTGTTTTACTGGCACTTTGAATTTATCCTGCCTTTGATTTATGTTTGTATACAGAGATGAATTGCTACCAGATCTGCAGAATTTGAGAACAGCTTGCAAACTTTTTATGGGGTTTTAGTCCTTGATCCTGCAAACACTTTTATAGAAGGAAACAACCTGGTGCTCATAGAACGACTGAACTCTGCTCCCACTGAAGCTGTTGATAAATCCACAATGATTTCAGCAGAATTTCAGGCAGGTCAGCACTGCTTGCTTTGACAAGTAGGTGTTAGCAGGACCAGGATGTAAGAACTCAGAAGTGCAAGCTAGGTATAAAATATTCTCTTGTTCATGATCTTGGATGGATCAGCTGGGTCAGGCATTGCTGGCAGTATTTAGAACTATTGGGATATTTTGCTACTATTTATTACAAATAATTAAAAAAACTTCACTGGGTCAGTACTGTTTAAGGGTCTTGCAGAACCCCACAGTTTCTGTGCTGCACCTTGAATGGGTGGGAGCAGGTTATTAAAATTAGGAATGGGAAAACTGAAGATGAACTTCTGATGGGATATACAAGCACTAAAACAAAAAGTGATTTTTAAAGACCTGGCAGGGAAAAGGGTTTACATACCTTCATGACTAGTTCAACTTTTATTATCTGTAATTTCAAATGTATACATATGTCATTTAAGTAATGAAAAAGGGAGGAACAGCTTACTTTAGTGGCAAATCTATCCTGGCCTTGTCTTTTAAAGTTAATATACTTCAAAATTATATGATCAAGAACATCTGTTTCTCAGCCAGGAAATATTTAAGGGAAACTCACAAATTTTTACTGTGGTTGTGTGGAAGAGGTCCTGCCACTCAGCAGAGCCTTTCAGATTTTCAGAAAGCCTAAATCAGCACACTTACACAGAATTTAATTAAAGGAATCAATTACTTCATTATTCATGTTAAGTTGTTAGCTGAAGATCATCAGTGCCTGGCTCACAGCTCAATGGAGTGATAAAGGTATCAGCAACTGGTGAACAATGTTATCACAAATATCTGCTTTGAAAAGTCTTTTCACTTTACACAAATCAAAGACCTTGAGGTGTGTATGGAAAGGAAATAGTTACTCTAATAGTACCTCTAATTCCAACTCATCCCGGTCCATTTCTTGATGAATCCCTCCCATGTAGTCATTTGGGTCATAGTATTCATGCACAGCTGGATGGCTGAAAAAAAAAGGTATTTTTTAGGGCAGCACTCAGGACTTTAGTGGAACTTGTTAATGCATTCCAAGCTTGTAGGGGAGATGATGGACTAACCCCCACACCGAGGAGCTGCATGTGGTTAATTCTATGAGCTACACCACTTATCCCAGTTAGTGTTTTAAATGAAAATTCCATGTATTGAAGGAGGGCAGCCTGCTGCTTTTTACTGCTTGAGCTCTCCCACACTTCCACTGCCTTTACCTCGGAAGTTGTAAGCAGTGTGAACTCTTGTGATCGCTATTTTCTGCGCTGGATTGTTTTATCTGCAGTGAAAGTAAACTCCCTTTAATTCTCTATTAACTAGATACATTCTGAGGCTATTTATGTAACAGCATCTGCTAATTGGCTAGCAGAGTCAAGTTGTTAGAGATTAATGTGAATGGAATTGGGAGAAGTGAGAGGAAACACTAGGAAATAATGACTGCTTTCACACGCTGGGTGACAGCACACCCCGAGAGCTGAGAGGGAACACCAACACCTCCAGCTCACTGGTGATCCAGCAGCTGGGATCTGTCTAATGGCTGAGGAACAATACGAAGTTGATAGGGCAAAGCTGGAATAATGCAGGCATGTTGAGACCTAAATCATGGAATGGTAAAATCATGGAAGAGTTTGGGGTGGAAGGCACCTCAAGGAAAATCTTGTTCCACCCCTGCCATGGGCAGGGACACCTTCCACTAGACCAGGTTGCTCCAACCTGGCCTTGGACACTTCTAGGGATGGGGCAGCCACAGCTTCTCTGGGCACCCTGTGCCAGGGCCTCACCACCCTCACAGGGAAGATTTTTTTTTTCCTAAATGATTCACCAGGAATTAATATTTGCCATTTTCTAAGTGTAACTGGTTTTTCAGTTGGCAAGTCAGAGGTACTAAAAGCCCCTACTGCAGCTGAGGATGGGAGGTGGTGTCGGGGCCCTAGGAATAATCATGTCCTCTCCACAGGCTCCAAGCCCTGCTGTTTGTTCACTGCAAGCTCAAAGCTCCAGCCTTTTGTCAAGTATTTCCACTAAATTGTGCTGCTGTGTTTGAATTTTCAGTGGGCTGGGAATATTGGCTGGAACCATCCTCCAGCATCAGCAGAGGCTCAGGAGGGGAGCAGACACTGCACACAGTCCTGGCTCAATGTGTGGGAGTTAATGTGCTGTGAAAGGTGCTCAGGGGCAGTGCAGGATCCGTGCCTGTGTGAACCCAAACCCCATTTCCCAGGGGTGCTGGCAGGGCTGTTTGAACCCAAACCCCATTTCCCAGGGGTGCTGGCAGGGCTGTTTGACCCAAACCCCATTTCCCAGGGGTGCTGGCAGGGCTGTTTGAACCAAACCCCATTTCCCAGGGGTGCTGGCAGGGCTGTTTGAACCCAAACCCCATTTCCCAGGGGTGCTGGCAGGGCTGTGTGAACCCAAACCCCATTTCCCAGGAGAGGCACGCTGGGAGGGTGGGTGCGCACCCCTCCTGCCTCTCACCACGCTCAGGATCGCCTCAAAAGCAGGAATTTTTGTGGCTTGAGCAGATCAGTGTCTCACACACAGCAACTGAGAGGGTCAGAATCCCTTCCATTCCCTGCTCCCTGTGGATTTGCGTGGCAGGATGACAAGCAATCTGCAGGGGCTCCTTGGGGAGCTGTTTGCCTCTCCAACAGCATGTGAGGGCGGGGGGCGTGTGCGCCAGGAGATAATTGTCATTTGTATTTGTAAGTACAAAAAGCATCAAATTACCATTAACAATAATTAAAATTTGATTCTAAAACATCCATGACAACACTGGTAAGTCATTTTAGTCCCAGGAAATAACTTGTTCGAGTAACAGCGCTGCAGGGTTATAATAAAGTAATTAATACACTGGAACAGAACGTAGCGGCTCTTAGCATTACAGAATTTATGGCAGCCATAAAAAATAAAGTTAAAACATAAGCAACCCAAAGAGGCAGTGAGAGGAATTACAAAATGCAATAACTTTATCCATCAAATGCCAGCAAAAAAAAAATGAGCTTTATGAGGCCATGTTGTGACTCGGCGGCATTACTCATGTGAGTAATGTCTCGCTAATGTGTAGGAAAAATGAAAATGCTGTGAGTTATGGCTGAGTGGTGGATGAATCCTGGCTACTTCTGGGAGTACATGTTTACCAGCGAGTCAGGTGAGCTTGTGAACTCCTAACATGCCACACAAGGGTTTTTTTGAGGCCCAGAAAAGCATGGCTTACTCTTCAGGCAGCAGGTAGGGGTCCAGCACGGGGACGGGAGGGCTGGGCGAGCCCATCTTGCTGAGGGCCATGATGTGCTCGAAGGTGATGTCGGTCTGGGTGCCCACGTCCACCAGCTGCGGCTCGTGCGCCTTGGCGCGCGGGGCCCTCCTCAGCACCTGCACCACGATGGGCTCCTTGGCGGTTTTGAACGCTTCCACCGCCTGCTCGTGGGTGGCTTTGGATAAATCCTTCCCATTGACCTGTGGGGAGAAAGCAGCAAAGCCGTCAGGGTCCCGGGCTCAGCTTCCAGCCATCCCCGGGCGCGAGCGGCCGGCGCCGGGGAACGATCCCCGCAATCTTTGCGAGTCTCTCATTTTCCCTTTTCTCCACAGCAACTTTACAAATCCTCTGCTCTGCCTTTTATTGTGATAGATTTCACTGGGCTCGCTCTTTGAGGTGAAGTGCAAACCAGCACCCCATTTGTTTCTTGCAGATTAGAAATCCCTCAGCCCTTGTTCGAACACAACAAGTTATTGATTCTCCTGTAGTTTTTCTAGATTTGTTTTGCTTTTTAGACTCTTCACCCTTTGCTGAACAAAACCAAAACTACAAAACTATGTGTTTGGGTCTGATAAACAATTTTTCAGATGAAACATGACGGTAGTACTCGGTCACTGCAATAAAAAACTCCATTTTAGGGTAGTGGAGAGAAATAACAGGAGACATGGAATTGGGAAGAGAAGAGAATCCACACACTGCACTAGGTACACACTCTGCACGTTTAGTCACATTAAAGCAAGTGGGCCACCTGAAGGAGAACATTACTCAGCACAATAACTGAATTTAGCCCATATTTAACATATTGCCCAGGGCAAAAAGCTGACTGATGTAAAGAGGTTTAACTTGAGTGCAGAATAGATTGAAAAGGGTAAATTCCTGCTGAATTACCTTGTGCAACAGTTTTTCCCTGCTGTCATCTTGGGTTTGCCTTAGAGAGGTGATGACACCAGGATTTTTGTGAAGCCAGATGAGAGGGGAAGGTGTTAGCATGACATTTATATCACACAAACACTTGCACTGCACAGGATTGCTCCCAGTAATGCACAGTGTGCAAAGTTTGGCCCGGTCAAATTAAATATCATTAACTCGCCCAATTGAGCAGATTACTTTAAAACAGTTTGTACAGCTGTAAAATTAGGCTCAACGTAATGTTTTCTGTGGAAAAAGGAAATGCTGAGTTTGGCTTGAGTTTTATTATTTGCTGCAAATTAAACATTGCACGTTTTACTGTGTGCATCCTAATTTTTTTTTTTTGTTATTGTTGTTTTTGGTACAACTCAACAAGCAATCAAAATAAAAGAATCTAAATTGCAGCATATAATGGTTTTCAGAAATGTGCTCAGAATAACTCTTGAGCAGGAAACTATTTATGAAGATCCTTTCTCCATCTTTATAGTAAAACCTGGTAAAAAATCCCCCAGAGGACAGATTTCCAGTTCATTCCCAAATTCTGTAACGATCCTGGATCACAGACAGTTTAGCACAGGCCTGCATTTTAATTTAGGTTCCTTAGGACACTTTTATTCCTGCAAATCCGTGGACTGGCATCCTCTTTGTGCTCTCCTATGCAATTGTTACATAAATAATCATAACTTCAAGGACAGGTTGATGTCACGCAGGGAACAGGCAGTGGTAGCTGGGCTCTGTCATAAATTGTTACTACAGGAATTATTTCCAAGTAGTTTCCTGACTGTGTCGTCTGCAAGCTGCTAATGCCATGGAAAAGAAAAGGTGCTGCACAGCCAGGAGGAAGGACACAGGACCAGACTTTAGAACTGGGGTGATGAGCCAGCTAAATTTTAATCTAAACCCTCTCCTGCTGCAGAGGGACCTTGTGTAGAAAAGGTTTGTGACTTCCTGGCATTCAGCTTTTGGCTGGTAAATTGGTAACTCTACAAGCAGGACTGTACTTGATGTGTATACAATTTTAAAGTATGGGTTTGGTAAGATGGCAATGATTACAGTGAGATGAAAGCATAAGTCACTCTACTGCTATTATTGTGGGTTTCTTAGCCCACTTCAAAGATATGGTTGGGGATTTTGTCTTTAAAAGTTAATATTTCTATGAGCTGTGGCGGCACCCACATCATGTTAGGCAAACAATGCTCTGGACAGTAGCTGTCCACGTGATGAATGGTTTTGGGGTCAGTCTGTGGATCCCTTACAAGAGGCTGATTCCTAAACCCCAGCTGAGTGGGAACCTTTAACTCTGCAGGTTCCTGTTCTCATCAGCAGCCTTGGCCACCGGGGTGGATGCTGATCCATGAGACGTGGTCAGAACTCCTCTAACAAATGTGGAAAGAGTACACAGTGACACAAAAATATGCTTAAAAGTGCTTTACATTCCTGAAACTGGTTCCTAAAAAACCTGCAGTAAGTGCCATAATATGTGGTAAATACTGAACAATGAATAGTTTGTAATTACTTTTTTTTTTAATCATTTCCCATCTCAGCACACCAATGATACTATTTTCCATTAAAGGGAAATGAGGATGGCAATGCTAAATATTTGGATAATAAAAAGCAGTAATTCCCAAGTCTGTTTATGCATAAAAGAGATAAATTGCTTTTTAGTCTAGAAAAAGTAGCAGGTATTGGTATTTTATTTTTAGTAACATAAAAATGGTGCAGAAGAGAAATATACTGGGATTATCTCAATAGCCTGATTTCTGGTGTCTGTGTAGTACTTGTCTCTCATCCTGACTCTAGCAAATAGGTGATACTAATATGCTTAGTTCCCATCTGGAAAATTTGTTACAATTGACAAATAATTATCCCCAGTGCTTAAAAGCCAAAAAATACATAATAAATAAATATGTACAGCTTTGATTTGTTAAAAAAAAGGGGGACTTTATATTCCTAGACTTTATTCCTAATGCTGCTGAATTGTGCTCAGCAATTTTTTTTCCTTATAAACAGTTACATCTGAAATAACACGGAAAAAAGAAAAAAAATCCATGCACACCAATGCTTCAGAAACTGCCAAAACCTACAAATATGCATAATTTCTGAGGAACACACCATGTGACAGAGACAATGGGATCTTTCATGGCACAAAAGACGGATAAATTAACTTGTCTGAAAGGGTGAAATGATTAGCTTTTGGACCTCCTTAGCATTGGAAATACACTGAATATGGAGAAAGCTGTAGATAAAGTGCAGTGACTGGAGTTAAACAGAGGTGAGTGGACTTGGATGAAATTTGTGGTGCAGCCAGACAGTGGGGTCTGCATGAGGCAGGGACACAAACACTCTGTATTAGGACCAGACAGTAAATAAGGAAGGGATGCTCGATTTTTATTTTTATTTTTTTACTAGAAGCTATGCATTGATTATGAAATGGAAATAGCATTTACAATATTTTATTTTATAGTATGTACTGTATGTTCTTCTGCACTAAAGTAGGCTGGAGAGAGGACCAAGAAATCTGTAGAGGCAGCAAGAAACCTATAGATAAAAATGGCATAATCCTGTCTGGGAGGTCTGTTTCTCCTGGAAGTTTTAATACTTGGAATGAAAACAAAATAGACACTTGAGCTTGATTTGATGCTCCCTGGAGTCAAGAGGTGTTTTGCTTTTTCAGTGCCTCAGCTCAAGCTCTGACTGAGAGAGGACATTAACAGCAAATCAAGAAGTTATGAAGCCCAGTGTGCCACCAGCATTCCCTGGCCAAACTCAGATAAGGGAAAGGAAAATGCTGCCATGGTCAGTTAAGGTAGAAGTGATGTATATCTGTAATTGAGAAAAAGAGAGCTGATGCCCAAAGGCAGAAGAGGAGAAGCCATGGCACAAATCCAAATGAGTGCCCCAGCAAAGAAAGAAACAATGTCTTAAACTCTCATTTTGATCATGGAACTCTCATTAAGTCCTATACCCAAGAAGTAAATGGTCAGAAAAATAAACAGGAATTAATTAAAGAAGAATTAAAAAAAATCTGATGTTGTATCTGGCCCCAAATGGAAGCAGCAGAACTTCATTGAGGAACCATAAACACCAGGTGGAATTGCTGAGGAACATCCCACGACACCTTAGGAGGTGTGAATGCAGCAAATATGTGCTGTAGTTTGAGATTTGACTCCTAAGAGCCATGAAAAAGGCTGGAAATATTTGAGTGCTACCTTGGAGATAAAAGGGTAAAACCAGGCAGTAGAAATTTGGGGGGATGTAGGGTTGATGAGACCCAACCCCTTCCTGAGTCTGTTTTCAAATCTCTCTCAGTTGGTAGCTACATGTTAAGTAGAAAAAACAAAGTGGTAATTTGTGATCAGTGATGTTCTCAACAAAGGAGAAAAGGGGAAGGAAAAAGCCAGGAAAAACCCTCATATATCTTAAGGCTTGTGAAGAATTTGCTCTACCTCACTAGGAGATGGCTTTCCATATAATTTTCCAGGGCTGTGAGTGTGTAAGGATTGGATATACAATGGATTCTCTCTGCTGGAGCTGTACAAGGCATTTGGCATCTCTCCTCTTGAAATCTCCTTTTATTAATTCTGGATATGTCACAGTGAAATACCTTTTGCAAAGACAGATTTTTGCACGTTTTTATATTTATGTATGTGCTTTTACTTTAACAATTATTCTACTGAGAGGTTTGGGATCCTCCAGCGATTCCTGAGCCAAGTGCCACTGTTTAGATGCTAATTTCCTGAGGTCAGAATTGGCACAGGGTCCAGAGGCTGGAGCCTTCCAGCCTTCACACTGTGAGGACAAGGCTGGACCTCCTGTGCAAGGCAATGGGAATTTGGAGCCAAGGTTGGGATGACAGAATTGTTCTCTGGTACCAGAAAACACATTCTTATTTTTGTCTGAGGTATGAGGCAGGATAGTACACGGTTGTGCTATTATAAATGTCACTTTATCAATAGCTGCTGTTTAATTATTGAGCAAGGTAAGTGATTTACCTTATTTCTCTGGAAGAGAAGGCTAATTAATTGCCACTTTTTAATGGCAGACATAAATTAGAGGCTTTCAGGTATACCAAAATATGTCACTTGTTTACAAGTGGACAAAATTTCCTCCTGGTTGCCACCAATTCTGGTTTTCTTTTCCTTCTGATACAGTGCTTATAGAAACCCCAGTAGTGGTGGTTTGTCTTTTCCTGTGAGAGCAGAATTAACACACCTGGGTTCTCTACACAGGGAATCCTGGAGCTGATTCCCAGTTCCCCACTTGCAGCCACAGCAGGAGCACACAAGGAGCCCCTGGGAGGGGACATTGGGACAGGGCTGTGGCAGGAAAGGGCTGGCAGAAGAGAAAAGGGGGGAGGATGCTCAGGGAATGGGGCAGCTCAGCACTGAAGAATGAGCAAACATCATCTGCAGTAGTACAGATGAAGTGACTCTGGGCACTGGTGGAAGTAGTTACTGAAAGGTTGAGAAATCCCTGTGCAGAACAGTGTAGTTATAATTATTTTGTATTTTATTTTTGCAGCAATAGCATCTAACATTGTTTTCTGGATGTTGGGAACACACAGCAGAAACCAGACGGGTTTCAGTAAATTATTTTTTCCCATTAATTTAGACTGATTTCTGTGGGTTTAATGCCATGCATGATAAACATTTGTATGCATTGTACAGCTTGTTGGCTCTTCTGTGTCTCACAAATGTCACAGGGAAAAAAACTTTTTTGCCTAAGAATGAGTAAGCAGCTTTTCTTTGTAGAAATTCATGCAAATCCTTGGGAAGTGCACTATAAAAATGCTAGTTCTGTTAGACTACAGACGTCTGTGCTCCATTTAAAATGCTCTTTATGGTCTGATTCACTTCTTTAGTGAGTTCTTAAGGAGTCTGCATACTAAGAAAAAGCAGCACAACTTTAAAGATTTTTTATAGGAGCAAGAGCAGCAAAAAGCCCATTTTATAACCCCCCTTTTCCTCAGGAATTGGAGAAAAAAGGTTCAAAATATAGGTTAATTCTTCTTGCAGCTCCATCTAATCCCTCTTTTATTTCCCTCATATGTACAGTCTCCCTCTTTTTTGAAAACCCCAGAATTATATTGTTTAGTAATAGACTGTTTCCATGTGTGTGCACTTCCCTTCCACTTTGCGAGCCATCCATGACAAAACAGTTCAGAGCAAGGAAAAATTCTTTCCCTGAAGAGCACAGAATACATTTGTTCTCCAAACCGTTAACTTGCAAATGGAAAATCTTGGGAAAAAGACCCTGGAAATAAAGGAATTTTTATTTTGCTGGTAATTAGCACATTTACGTATTACCAAGGCAGAGCCAGGACTGTCTGCAGCATACTAAGATTCTCTTGGTTGGGTTCTCAGGCTCTGCTCCTGTGGATCACTACTCAAAATAAAACCACAGGGAATTTTATCATTTGCTTCAATGAAAACACAGAGAAATGCTGGGACTTCTGAGACTCTTCGATTTTCACTAGAAGCAGTTTAAGTGGAGCCCTTTCTTTCCCAAATATGCATTAATCACGTTAAATGACTTCATATCAGGGCAGAAATGCTTTTCCTTATTTTTTAAGTGATCTTTTGTGTATCTTTTCACGGTTTAATAAGCCAGGTCCATCTAGAACACAGCCAGAAGTTTACAGGCCTCCCCTTTTAATGCCCCTCTGCCATTTCTGCAGTGTGACCCAGAGGGGGCCAGTCAATGGGATCTCTGAGTGAGGTACAAATGAGCCATAAATAACCATGAATTACTAATGACTGGGATTCAGCAAGTGTAATTACCCGTTTTCTCACATCCTCTGCTTTGTCCACCTCTGGCACTGCATCTCCAGTGTGGCTCCTTGGGAAATGCTCTTGTCCTTCCCACATGCACTTTTCCCAAGAGGCAAAACCTGTGTCTATGCGTTCCTCTAGCACAGCAAATTGCAGATTTTTGTGAATGACAACTTCGAAAAAGCTGTGTATTCTATATTAACGTTTAAAATAACACACAGTGAGAATGAACACATGAAAAAATTAAAACCCTTCTAGCTGGGGTGTGATGTTATGTGGATTCAAGTTGAATTTGAGTAGCGTAAGGAACAATTTTTGTACTGAATCAGATCAAAGGTCCCTGTAGAGCAGCACTTTTCTCCCACAAAAAAAGGGAATGGTCAAAGGCTAAGATTTGGAGGGGGCTTTCCCCTGCTGTGGCCTTTTGGCACTCAGAGTTTGGTAAGGCAATATTTAACACCATGCCTCAATTAAAATCAGAGTAGTACAAGTTTCTGGTGAACAGCCTAGCACATCAAATACTGCTGATATAATTTTAGCAACATATCAGACAACACGAGCATACAGCAAAAGCCAGTTCTGCCTCTGGAGACCTGCTCCAGGCAGTCAGACAAAAGGAACCTCGTACAGATGCGAAGATGAAACACAGAACAAATTAAATGATGTGCCTGAGGTGACAGCAGGGCACAGCACAACTGAAACCTCCCATCTCCCAGGCACTGTGCTCAAGACCATTCCAATTCCCAGCACCTGTTTTCACACTGTTGTTCACTGTTTGTAACTTTTAAGTCCATCTTCCCACTCTCTCCCTTCCTCCACCAATGGCTCAGTGGTGCAGGACGGCGAAAGAGCAATTTTGGACAGCTCTGAAGATCAGCTGTGATGAAGAGGGTTATTGAAGCTGGTTCCATGAAAAGATGGAGAGAACACCCAGTTCTGCTCTGTGGGAAGCCAGAGGCAGATCTCAGAGGGTTTCTCAGTGAAGTCCTGCTGCTTCAGGAGCTTTGGCACCTTGGGCCTCCCACCAGCAGAGCTGAAGTGGCTGGAGAACATGAACCTCAGAAGGGCTCGTGTAGGCAGGAGTCCCACCACCACCACCACCCTCCATGTGCCATGGCCATGGCTTCTCACAGTGTGACATTGATAAAAACACCTGCATTTTCCTCTGCTTTGGGCTAAAACCGGTGGCAGTTACACAGCTACATTGGGTCAGATGCAAGAGCTTCTGCTGAACGCTGAATTTAAAAATTCTTATCAGCTGTGATCTTCCAACATATGAATGATTGCTTTCTCTAAAATGATGGGCAGTTTCTATTTTGCAGGAATGTACAGGATGCTGGTTTGAAGTTGCAAAAAACCCTCTTGTTGCAATTCCATTTGAAGATTTTGTTATTATTTGGGATAATTTTGATATTTTAGTGCCCAGTTCCTGTGCTAGTGGACAGTATGTCCAACCACCTGTGTGTCCCTACCCAGTGCTCTGATTCTGACCATTTGTGTTTTGGATGGTGGCATCTGGCTTTTTGCCTAAAGATATTCCATTATTAATAGGAAGTTTTTCCTCAATTCTCACTGCTTAAATTAGTATTGTAATATTTCATGTTTATGTATATTTGATATTATTTATTCTGCCCCTCTCCTGTCAAATCCCTGACTTGTGACCAAGTTCCAAGGGGCCACTTAGATCTGCTCCCCTTGACCCACCAAATCTCTGCAAGGACCAGTCCCAGTGTTTCTGTGGCTGTAGAGTTGTCCTGTCCCAGTGAAAATGAAGCCTGACCTTTTGTTCCATTATTAATGAACACAAAACACATTTATTGAATCTGCACTTTTTCATTACTCCATATGTTTCCTTTTTTCCCAGCCCATGCCTGACATGTGACAGTAAAGCACAGAGTGATTGTCCCTGGTGCCTTCTCCCTTGTGACTTCTTGCCACCTGCTTCATAGCATTAAACAGATGTGTAAGTGTAAAGCATCACAAAACTCAGCCCTTCAATCATTCATCATTTAAAAAAAGAAAAATCCTAATAAATCCACTCTATGGCTGAGCATTTTATCTGCCCACTGTAAAGATGAAAGGCACTGTAGATTTTAGGAAGATTATTCAGCAGTGAGACATTTTGTGTGCAAAGTAGGTCAAATTATGCATTTATATCGCAGGTGACCATTAGGCATTTGTTTATTTCACATCAGATCTTGTTTATGTTCCTTTAATAGCCAAAATATTCCTCTAACTTTATAATAAAGAATATCTTCCAGAGAAATCCTAACAGAGGCATTGCATTATTCATCATCAAGTGAAGAGGAAAATTTCAATTGCCAGTTTCTGGTAAATGTCTAATTAGGAAAGGGGACTTGTGAGCCACAGACAGGCGCCACGATCATTAAAGGGCAGTTTTCTGAAGATTATGAGTCTCCAGTCTGTCAAGCAGAGTTTTTCTACAGCTGAACTAATTCTGCTGTAGAAAACCCCATCTAGAACAAAGCCCTTGGAATTAACATCTTGTTTAAGCAAACACATGCCTACTTTGAAGTAAGTGTGATAGGTTCACAACTGTTATTGAGGTCAAGTTTAATGGTAGTGAAGTGACAGAATCGAACTTCAGCACTAGTTTTAATTTCAGCTGCAGCACAGGCTGCACATACAGAGCACTTGAAGCCATACACTGTATTTCAAGTAGAGCAGTTCCCTATAATTGGCACCACCACTTTGGTCTGAACATGGAAAACTACTGAAATGTAGAGAAACTAATTCTCTGGCTGCCCAATTAAGTTTGAGGGTGTGAAAAGCATATGTACAGAGGCAATTATTTCTGTTTCCCAAATCTTACAGTTTTGATTAGTTTTTTTTTTTTTTTTTGAGCTGAATGTTTACTTTGGCAAGGCTCACTTTGGCCCTCCTTTAGGATAACACCATTGCTCAGTAGGTTTTAAGTCTAGTTAGACTGTTTCCTTGAATTAGGCTTTCTTTGTGATTGATTATTTTGGTCTCATTTTCTCAAGTCTGAACGTGCGAATGGAATTCTGATGGGGAAGGGCCCCTTGCTGGTGATTAGCTCAGTGCAGCAGGTTTGTGTGGGAGTTCTGCTGCACAACAGTGCCCTGCAAGCGATGCCACTGGAAGCTGCCAATGGAAAACAGCCTTGGCTTGTTCCTCATCACTGCTGACCCCTTGTTAGCACACAATTTGTCTCTGACCTCGGTGCTTATATAACCTCGGCCACAGAGCATCTCAGTCTGGTGTGAAACACAAATCCAGCTTGCCCACTATTGTTTTTCACCAACACTGTCACTTTTCCATGTCTCAGGGACGTGCCAGGCCAGGAGCACGAGTGAGGCTTTCAAGTTTCCGACAGGCTGAAAGATCATGGCAACAACTGTTTATTTATATATGAACTTTAGTATTTGTGAGGGGTGCCAGCTCAACAATCACAGAGAAGAATCTTCTGACCTCGGCTCAGCTGAGCCAAGGGCAGTGGCAACGTGAGCTTGTTTCCTGCCAGCCTGTCCTTACCATGGAGGGACAGCCTGGGCTCTGTGCTCCCTCACCTCAGGGTTTCTCAGCTGCAAGTGCCAGTTTTGATGGGCTCTTCTTATGGTATCTGCCAGCACTGGCTGAACTCCATCATCTTCAATCCCAGGGAACAGTTTTGAGCACTGCCCATGCAAGTTTAGAGTCATCTGTAATTTAAAATTCTATACTGACATCCTTGGAAATTCTTCCAGGGGAAGATGTCCCTGGCCATGGCAGTGGGGTTGGAATTACAGGATCCTTCAAGTCCCTTCCAAACCATTCTGTGACGCTGTGAGGATTCTATAAAACCCTGTGTCCATTTAGGAAATGATTTCACTGTGTGTTTACCTCCCATACTAGGGGCAATGTGTGCTTAGAGTGAAACAGGTACCCAGAAAGTTCCTTAAATTGCAGGCTTAAACCTTTTTTACTCTATTTTGCACACTCAAAAGCTCTGTCTCAGATGACCCATTTTTATCTAAGTTTCCTTCAATGGAGTTTACTTTTTGGTCCCTCACAAATTTTCATACAAAGGGAAAAGCCCTTATTTCTGTTCTTGTTTATGTAGAGTTGACATTGAGGAAAACACATCAGGAACCTGGTGTTAAACACCCTCTTGATTTTTTTTTTTTTTGCTTCCCCCTTCTCCCTCCATTTTCACAACTTTTAGTATCTTCTGAAGAAGATTTCCATTTAACCAGACACCCAAAAATCTAATAGCACATATTACTTCATTTAATTTGCTGTATTCAGCTGGGAAGTAAAGCCTGGGCTACATCTAGGATGGGATATGCACCCCAGTGCTGCCACACACCCGTGGTGACACTGCTCTTCATCAAGGCTCCAAGCTGCCACAGTCCCCTTTGTATTTGTAGCACAAAGCATTGATATGCACAGCTACAACAGGCTCTAATGACGAGGTGTCTTAATTTGGTTTTTATTATGTGATTAAAGGTACAATAAGGTAAGTGCTCAACAAGAGGGAAGACCATTGTTCTGCATCATTAAGCTCACAGCAGCCCAAAAAGAAACTGTGGGCAATGTGCCAAAGCCCTTAATGAAGAGGATCTCTTTGAATTATCTATGGATGAGGAAGGGATAAAGCCTGAGCCCTGGTATATTTGATCCTCTTTGAGCTCACTGTTAGAGGACTTACAGAGCCAGCCATACTGGACCTTCTGGAATTGTAATTCACAGAAGCATTAATTTCCCAGCCACACTAAAGCTCTTGGCCTGATAGAAAAAGTGCAGTTATGCACTATTATTAATTCCTTCAAGTGTTTTCTGAATTCCTACATCTTGGAGTCATGAACTTTTAAAATATAAGGCTAAGGAGCTTTATTTGTAACGATGCTCAATATTCCCTAAAATTGAGTTATGCAAATTTTGTCTAATTCAGATTTCTTAAATAGCAATGCCTTCTTATCACATGATATTAGGTTGTTATGTCACATGGATGACACAAAAAACACTGAAAGAGACATTTTCTACTGTTGGCAGACTTTGAAACTTTTATCTTCTATATTCTGTAATAAATGGCAGTGATCCTTCATCTCCCTCACCATTAAATTGCCCTGGTGTGTAGGTTACATGAGGACGTATTTTTATAGTTGTAGTGACATATAATTATCTGGATGTGCTCCATAAGCTATAGAATTCCCTCCCTCCTATCTTGCAAAAGAGAGAAATCAAAGTAGACCCCTGTTAAAATAATTTTGCACAGTTATTTATATTCTAGAGTAATCAGGGATTATAGTCTTAAATAATTCAGGTTTTACTATGTTAGAAATCCCAGTTTTACAGGATTACATGCACCTTTCACTTCTGTGGAAACTGGGGGTATTCCAACAGTGTTTCCCAAAAGACTTCCATATTTAATGAGGAGCACTGGGCACTCACACACTGCTGAAACCAGGCTGCAGCACTTTGCAGGTTGATAGAATTCTAAAACCAAACTCCTGCCAGGGATCCGCACCTGCAGCTGGCACTGGATAGTTCAGTCATCTCAGATATCAGCAGGAACTGTTCCTGGGACTGATTTCAGGACATGTATTTAAAGAATGCTGTCCTGCATCTGTTGGGAGATGTCAGTAAGTTGCAAAGGTTCTGTGCCACCTTCCCTTCACAACAAAAATTGAGCAAGCTTCCTGAGCAATCACAGCGTTTGTGATCAGCTGCTGTCTCAGTCTGTCCTGCTTGCTGTGCTCCTGAATGTGACTCACTGACAGTCCCCAAACCCAGACTGCCCAAAAACGTGGCAGAATAAGGAATTATTCCCACTGCCACTGCTGTATCTGAGCAGCACACAAAGCACACCTGGCCCCAGGTGTGCTGCTGCAGGCAGCATCTGCAACTGCTTCTCACTTCAGAACACTGTCCCAAAAATCTGACTACCTCCCCCTAAAATTCCTCTCCCCCCATCACATGCACAGCAGCTTAGCAAGTGGAAGCGTGCTGGTATAAATAGAAATGACAGTCAACATGTCTTTCTATTTGCTCCCACAGGTTTTTTTTTTTATTCTGTAAAGCGTCAGCGTCCTTTGGGTGAGCGAGCGAGAATTAGATCACAACTACGTGGTTAAAATTTAATCACTTCCCTACTAGCCTAACATACAGACCACATCTTTTATTCACTTTGTTGTCAGTGACATCAGTATCTGGGATCAGCTGCAGGTGGGAAGGCAGCAGGACACGGGATTGCTGAGCAATTCCCTCTGCCGGCAGCACGGAGCAGCGCTGGGAATGTCACCCGGCAATTGTCACTTATCCTAAACCACCTCAGGAACGGCAAGGGGAGAAAAGTACAGCTCGAAGGATCTGGGTAGGGTCTGTCCATCCAGAATCTTTGTACAGACAACCCAATTCACCTTTCCAGTGTTGACTATGCCTGCATTTCCAGAGAGATCTGCAGGAATACATCCTGAAACACCTGGCCATCACTTTGCAGGGCTCCATCCTGCTGCCTCAGTCCAAACTGTAGACATGACAGAGTAAGGAATTTCAGAGGCACGCAGAAGGAAAAGCAGAAACAGGAAATAAAGTCTTAGTAATAGAGGTTGATGTGTTAATACATTCACAGTAAACTTCTCAGAAGGTGCATATGAGTAATTTGGTATCTAAAGATCTGTAGGGCAGTAGTTTTAATCTGTTTCTTAGCTGGTATTTTTGCACCTCACAAGAAGTAGGTACAAACTCCCCGTGACAGGCACAGACCAGGCTGAGCAGCACTGCACACAAACAAGTGGCTCCAGGCACTTGTAAACAGGTACAAAACCTTCCTCGTGCATCTTTTCTACTTGTGCAAAGAGTGTGTGACCAAGCCATGATCCCTGACAAGAAACTTAACCTAATATACACTGGAGAAATGAACACAGTCTTATTTCATGATGAAAGTTTTGTGAGAAGTTTGATGAATAATAGCTACATTTAAATATCTGATGTTCTGCACATGTGAATGGGAAGATACAGGCTAAACCCATAAATCGTTATCACACAGATTTCAAACAAGGCAAACCCACTTTCATTTCCAGCTCCTGGCACTCCAACTTCCCTGCCCTTAACAGCGGCCACAAGCCTAAAAGAGAACGAAAATCTAATTCTTTACCTGACAAACTTCATACAGTAACTTGTACTGCTCTTCTGGCTTCTGCAGAGTGCACAAACTGCATCCCATGTTTAAATTCAAGCGGCAGAGTGGCTCTTCCTTATTCCCGCAAGCAGCCAGAGCGATGCCTGTGGCCAGCACGCATCCAGGTGGGGCTGGGAGCCTCAGGTGGGGCTGGGAGCCTCAGGTGGGGCAGGTGAGGAGGCTGAAGGCAGCAGGGAGAGCTGTACCAGGGAGAACTATACCAGGGAAAGCTGTACCGAGGAGCTGTGCCCGTCCCCGCTCGCAGCTCCCTCCCTCTGCCTGTGCCGGAGCCCAGGCACGGCTATATACCGCCACTCATGCATATTAATCAGCCCTCATTGACTATTCATAACTACCATACACAAGCTATAATTGCCAGCTATGACAGCTGAAATTTCTCTAATTAACAGGCGAGTGCTTCAGTAGCAGGCATAATAAAGGACACTAACAATTTTGTAAACCGTTTTGTAGCAATTACAAATAAACACGACTGCGTTTTTTACTACGGTCCCTCAGGATAATTCCTCCCGCATTTCGGCAGGCTGGAAGCAGGGTTTAAACGTAAGGCACAACGAAATGAATGTCACGGTACGGAACTCAGCTCTGCTGAAGTTGAATATGCTCAGTAGCATTTATTTCCCTCCTGGACTGTGGTGCTATTTGAGAGGCTGTTTTACAGCAGCAGCTGACTGAACTGGGTGTTTAACAGGCACAGCAGAGAAAGGCATCTCTGTCCCTGAAAGCCTCCACAGCCTTAGGACCAAAGAAGATCTATGTGAATGTATGTGGATTTAGGGGAAAAAAAAAAACCCAACAAAAAGAGCATCTTTTATTAATATAGATTAGCTTTAGATTAATATGTATTCCAAGTGAAAAATGGCCATTTATGCTATCAGCTCCCATTGTGTATGTGAGAGGTGTAAATGACAGGTTCACATATTATCTGTGATATTAAAAATATAAACTTTATGAGAGTATAAAAATATGCACAATAAAATCAGAATGGCATTTATGAGTACTCAGCATTTGAGCGCGTAGATCTGCATTAAACCTGTACCACAGATGTAAAGGGTAAGACAGCAGTGAACTGCCCAATGAGCTAGAAAAGTACTCGTAACTCATAGGCTTTATGGATATTTTCCAGGCTGTGAGAGGCACTACATTGCATTGGGAGTGTGGATTGACCACCATTTCCCCAGTTGTTTAAGCATTCAGAAGGGGGTGCATTTTCATAACCTCACTGCAACCCATTCTGCTGTAAAGAAGAGAAGAGGACAGAGCAGGCAGGAGTGAGACCAAGGGTGCCATTCCCACAGGCATTGCATGGAGAGCCTGGATGGATCCTGGGCCCTGCTTATCTAACTGGTTTTGACTAAACTCTGAGTTTCTGTGGATCACAGGGAAATGCTGTGCAAGGACCATCTTTTCTGTCCAAACTCTGTACCCAGGTGCTTGCTGTAGGGATCCTGTAGAATACTCAGCTCTTGCTCCAATGGCACCGACTCACAGTTTGCATTAAAATGTTCAGTTACTGCAATGCAGTTCATGCTTTAGTACAACTTTAGTAAACAGAGACTGACAAGAAGAGGTCCCTTGACTCTGAGGCTTTATTCTAGTAGCAAAATTTGCCTGCCTACAGAAAGAAACAAAGAACAGAAAGAAAGGAGACCTCGTTTCAGCGGTGTCCAGCAACAGGACAAGAGACAATGGGCACAAATTGAAACACAGGAAGTGCTAGCTGAATATAGATATAAAATAAAAATTAGAATTAAATTAAAAATTTCTATAGATAGGAAAAACTTCTTTCTTGTGAGGGTGGCAGAGTCCTGGAACAGCTGTCCAGAGATGCTGTGGAGTCTTCTTCTCTGGAGTTATTCAATACTCACCTGGACATCACCCTGTGCAAACCTGGATGACCTTGCTGTGGAAGGGTGTTGGACTGGATGATCTCCAGGGCTCCCTTCCAATCCCACCTGGGACTGAAAGCCCTGCCAAACACCCCAAAGCAAGCAGGAACTTTATCCTTGGGCTGTGACTGTGCTGCTTCCCTGTTGAGAGAACTGCTGCCATGGTGGCAGAAGTTGCAAGGCTGGAGCAAGGCAGAGGAGGCCTGGATGTTACTGCTGCCCTCAAGGAATATTTCATATCCCTGGGCAGATATGTCACTCACATAGTGCAGCTTTTTCAAAGCCAGTGACTGTGAATCTTGAACAACTGGAACATTCTTGCATGAGAGGACTATAGTTCCCTGAGACCCTGAGAAAAAGATGATGATGATAAGTGAATTAAATAAAAAAACCCTCAGACTCTATGGAAATTGTAAAAAAGTTTATGGCTTTGATTAGATAATTTTTTGGTAATGTAATTTGATTAAGCAACTTAAGGTAAAGCCTCCAAAAAATGTTGTCTGTGATTCTTCTTAAATGCAATTAAGTTTCTTCTCAAATACTAGATGCCATTTAAATAAATGTTAGTGTTCAGTTCAGGTGGCTGAGGTCAGTCAGGAATTATTTTTTTTAGGAATAGCATGCAGCTGGATCTGCTTAGAAATAAACCAGAAACATGCGGGATATTTAATTTCCAGTTTCAACGGAAACACACCTATTTGTTATTTCCCTATAGCAACGTGATAGACTGCAGGAGATAATGTTTCATCTGATTCAGAGAGATAATCCCCAAGTCAGGCCAGGAGAATAAACCCAGCAGAAGACTTGTTTTGATGTGTGAGTGGAGGGTCCCATAAATGTGATGTTTGGGATTCTCCAGCTGCCACAGCCCCAGCAGCAGAGAGCTCAGCCTGGTAAATGAGCTGCTCCTGGAGCCAGGCCAGTGCCCATCTCACTGGAGATGTTTCCATTATTGAAATATAACTTGTATCTCATCTATTCATCTCACAGGCAAAAAATGGCAGCACTGCCTCGGGTCAATATGGACTGATTTTCACAGCTCTTTGCCAAACTTTAAACATTTGGGCTGTAAACTTGTGTTCTGGGCTTTGTCCAGTGCTGATTTCTGCCTTTAATGGTACACTTGAGCTGAAGTTTCAGTCATTTCCAAGAGTAAGATTACAGGGAGAAAAAAAAAAAAAAAGTTTGTCTATGTTCTGAAATTCTGGATACTTTCTTTAGGAGGGTTTTAGTATCAACAAAATTTGAAACAAGAATTTGAAGTTTGGCACCAGGATGGTTTGCCTTGTCCCTGTGAAATCTGCTAAATTTGGTCAGCTCCTCCTAAGCTGTTGCAATTTTTGTGTTCTCAGCACAAAGTTGGTACAAGCTTCCAGTTTAATTCCTGTGAGACTTTAAATGAGCTCAGTGAGTGATGCCAGGTCTGGGCAGGCCAGCTCCTTTCCTGGTGGCTCTTTGTGAGGAGGGAGGACGGGTACCAGGAACAAAGGGATGCTCCCTGTGCTCCTCTCTGCTGGACCCACCCAGGCAGGGAGAGCTGGATGTTAATTATGGGATTTGTTTTATAACATATTGACCTCACAGGACCCCTCCTCACCACCTGCTGTACCTGGGGCAGGTAAACCCAGGCTTCCCTCGGCGTGCCCGGATCAGGCAGCTCCTTATGGGATCTGTGGTGGGCGCTAAGGACGGGTCATGTGTGGTCTGGCCAGGACCACAGATAATGAGCTGAACCAAATGGACGGCGGTGGAGGGTTTACATCACGTGTAATGGCAATGTTCGAGTGGTCCCAGCTGAATCCGAGCAAGCCAGGCTGAATGGGAAGTCAGCGAGCCAGCTGACTGGGAACAATAGGAAATAGCCTTTGAATACACGAGGTGCCAGCAAGAGCTTTCATTAGCATTTATCTAGATTACTCACTGCCTGCCTGCCTGCGTGTGACCGCGGCTGCAAAATCCCCTTCACCACAATACCTGGCTCCCACTATCAGACATTTGCTTTTGTGTCCAAAAGCTAATTCCCAGGGAACAGAAGAAGGTGGGAAGCAGCCAGACTGCCACCACAAAGGGGAGGGTGCTGCTCTTGTCCCCGGGCAGCTGGAGGTCCTGGACAGACAAGGAGGGAACGCTGCCACAGACCACGGGCTGGTTTTGCTCTTTGCACGTGTCATAGTTTCAATTTGAGATCTCTCAGCTTGCAACTACAAACTTCATATAAATTTTGCTGTTTAAATGTTTGATTTATTCCCTGGTTTAAGCCTGCCAGGTGCTGGCAGGTAGGGGGAATCCGCAGGAGACTGATGCACTTCAGGTGTCCTGCCTGTCTGCACGGGATGGTGAATCAGAATAAAGAGGGAAATGAAGCACTCATGAGGGACCTGCGCCCTGGAGAGGATCATTATTAGGGAACTCAAAGGCTAAAAAGCACTCTCTGCCAGCTTTTCAAGGGTAGGGCCTGGCGCTGGCAAGGGTTGGCTCTTGGACAGCAGTTCCCACCAGCAAGAATAAACTCGTGTCCTTTGTGTGAGGAGCAGATGGCACACAGCTCCTGCTCAGAGCTGGCCACACACCAAACCCAGCTCGGGGCTGGGAGCTCCTAATGCTGGAGTGGCTGCCTGCGATATCAGTGATGGCTTGGCATTGTTTATTTTGTTTCTTTAAATGCAAGTTGGCTTTCCTACTCCGCAGTAACTATTTAACATTGTATTTCTGTACATATGCTTAGCAAGCTCTGTTTAAACAAGTGATTCCTATTTCAGCAGCGTGATTAGGGAAGCGTTTGCTTAATGTATCAATACTTTAATTACTTTTCTTGTTTTTACAAATATTTAAGACTTGTGAGAAACAAAAGCTAGGAAAAAGAACAGCTGTGGCTTTATAAATAATTCTTGCTTTGGTGTGTTAAATAAACAGAAGTCATGGAACTGTGCAGATTATGGTTAGCCAGAGTGGTGTGAAAGAGGGCTGTGTTACACAACCATACTTCAAAGTTAAGTATCTGGGATTTTTCAAAGTGTGAGAAGGTGTTTTTTAATTATAACCATTGGGTTACCTTTATTAAAGCTCGAGCGCCTCTGTTGGGAATGAGTTCTGTTTCCCTGTGTTTATTTGAAAATGTTCAATAATACAACCCACTGATATCTGTGAAGCATTGGCTTCTTAATAATACATGTAATTAGTGTAGATCTAATTTAAAAAAACCCTTCTGAAAAGTTCTTTGTTGAATATGTGAAAGCAAACCAGTATTTTCTATGGCATCGTGCAGGCACAATAATTAAATACATACTCTAAATATAACAGCAAAAAGATCTCAATTCTGGTGGGGTTTTTTTTTTGCATGTGGGCATAGCAATCTGCCTATGCATTGGAAGCTTCAAGACTGAGCCAAAATATTTAAACTAAAACATACCACAAGAGAGGATGTGAAAGCAAATGTAAAACTTTGGCTTTATTCCCATCAGTTAATGCCGAAGTCTTGAGATCCTTATTTGCTCCACTTAGCATCTCTGAAAGAGTTCCAATCCTCAGAAGTAACTTAAATGAAATGATACTTATTGTTAAACTGCTGAAGGAACTGTTCTGTCCTTGAAGCCCTTTAAAAGTCCTATATCTCTGTAATTTATGCCACTTGAGGAAAGCAGTGATGCTTCAGGAGCATCACAGCCCCATCCCTGCAAGCACTGCGGGGCCAGCAGATCCAGCACTGTTGTGTGTATTCAGTCTTCCATGAAGCACAACGATGAGGTCAGAATAGGGTAAATAACTGTTTAATATGCCACTGAGCCCTTGTGATGGGGAGAACCAGGAGAGCTGACCTATGGCCCAAGAAACTCCTCCTCCCCTGGGCTGCCTCTCTGGGTGTTGATTACGGCAGTGCCAAGAGGTCTCGGTCAAAGCTGAAGACAAAAGGTGATCCCTGAACCTGAGGATGTTCAGGCTGGGTTTACAGTGATGTTGCTGTGATGGAAGTGGGCAAAATGGGGTTTGAGCTGCCAGGGCCAGGGAATGAACTCATCAAAAGGGGGGGTGCTCTTTCACCTAAGCATAACCAGCTCCAAAATCACCATCTGCCAGCTGCGACACTTCCAGCCTAGCAATGCCCAGCTGAGGGAAGGACCTGGAGGCAGACCACACTCCTCATCCTTTAGCTCAAATCCCTCGTCCCTTTTCCATTCATGATACAATGGAAGCAGCCACTGTGAACCACAAAACCAAAAGTACGGAAGGCTGGCAAGGAAATGAGAAAATCTGATTATAGGCTGGATTTGTGTTCTAAAAGCTTCTTCCCTGTTAGCTGAAACCTCAGCTTCCTCACAAAAAAGCATCTTTGATTTCCTGGTTTTGATGCTGCAACAGCCAAACTAATCTCTGTAATTTTTCATGGGTTATTTAACTGGACAGCTTCTGTTTAAGAAGAATGACAAATTTAAGCTAGCAGAAATTATCACTTTTTACATGGTAAAAGTGCTGTGGTTATTGTTAGCAGTTATGAGAATATACAATAGCAAATTAGGAAGATTTAAAAGAAGAAATTGTACAATGAAAGTACACGAGTGTGGAGTCAAATGTTAGTTCTACACGTGTGTTTGTGAGGTCCCCAGGCTCTCAAATCTGAAATTACTTACAAAGCATCAATCCCCGTTTTGATTTTGCTGTGAAATATCACTTTAGAGAGACAGTGCTGGTAAGCACAGGCTGCTCTGAGTGATGGTTATTTCAAAATAAGAACGTTTTCTGTAAAAGTGATAATACACTTTTAATAATCTCAGAGCACACCGAACTATTTGGTGGACTTGAATGCTGCATAAAAACTATTGACATAGCACTTCATCTTTAAAACTGATAGACACGTGCCCCCAAAGCTAATAAAGTTCATTCTAATACAAACGAGGAAGTAAAATAGTATATCATAGCCTGTGATAGCTTTGGCTCCTGATCATATAACTGTAGCCCAGGGACAAAGAAAATTGAAGTGATTTAGAAAGGTACCCAGTAGGATGTATCTGATATTAGGCAGTTTGCTGAAGCAAAACAGTAAAGCCAGAGAGATACAAAGGTGTAAAATCCATTTGACTGTGTCCAAGTGCTTCTGCTCTCTGACCTTAATGTCTCCAGATGAACTCCCCTTAGGGTCAGCTGAATAATGCTTAATAACCTATGGCCAGAAACTGCCAAGACCTGCTAAGGATCACAGTCTTCACTTTTGTGCTTTAGCTACTGTATTCATATTAAGAATTTTAAGCCATTTCTTTTTGAAAAGATATTATCTCTCACTTCTCAGTTTTTACTGCTCCACATTTAATATGAAGCAGAGCAAAACAGGAATGCCATCAATGGTTCATTAGGTTTTATATTAACCACCCAATGAAAAGAATATGTGGGAATATTAAGTATTAATGGTAAATGGCAGTCAGAATGAAAGGGCTTGCTTATATGTTTGCCTTTGTTTTCATTTCTAGGTTCAGGTGGACAATGAGGGGTTTGATTGCTAATTCTCAGCTAGAGCTCCTATGCAGGGAAGACCCAGGAGACGAGCAGACCTTCAATGAGACGGGATTCGAATCTTTTAGGAACAAAGGAAATGTAAGTGTTCATTTCTGTCTTTGAAGTTGGGAAAGATGTGTTTTCACTGAAGGAGATTGGCATTAGCTCCAGAGCTGGTGTGTGTGATTAATTCCACTGTGGGCCCTCAGAGGGGACAGCTGGGACTTTGCTGGGGACGTGAGGCTGCAGCAAAAGCACAGCAACAGCAGATCAGGTGTGTGGGGTGAGAGCAGATCAGGTGTGTGGGGTGAGAGCAGATCAGGTGTGTGGGGTGAGAGCAGATCTGGTGTGTGGGGTGAGAGCAGATCTGGTGTGTGGGGTGAGAGCAGATCTGGTGTGTGGGGTGAGAGCAGATCTGGTGTGTGGGGTGAGAGCAGATCAGGTGTGTGGGGTGAGATGGAAATGGGGACCCTGGCTGGCTGCAATCCCAGAGCCAGGCTGTGTCTGTGCTGGGAACTCACCTGAGCTCTCCCAGCACCACCTATCTTGAAACTACAGGAGGATACAAAAGGTGGCTCAGGTCCTACCCAGTGCAGATGTCCATTGTTTAGCTCATGAAATGCACCAACAATACACAGCAATATTTGCTTCCCATTTATCCTCTTTGCAATGTAATCTCACCAGCCTATGGAATTGCAGCGATGCTGGTCCATGTCTCATTTCATTACAAAATCAATCCTATTGCAAAAACATTGACTGGATAAAAGACACTCTAAGTACCAATGAGTCTCTGACACAAGAAGGACACTTTTTATGCTTAACTTGTCTCATCTTGAACAAGGAATTCTGGTTCAATGAGGAAAGTCATAGAAGCATTTAGGCTGGAAAAGATCTTCGAGGTCATCAAGTCTGAGCATTAATCCCTGTTGGAGGGCACATAACTCCCAATTTTGTTCCTGCTCTGGGTCACATCACCTGGCTTTACCTTCAGTGGCAATGGAAGCGATTTCCACCTGTTATTAGCACTGTATTTCTGGGAAGCCCTGTGAATCAATGTTTACCTTAATGAAAGACATAAATTACCCACACTGGCTCCTGTATTGGCCAACTGCATGGAGTTATCCCCCAGCTGTACTTCCTCTGCCATTTCTTCCTTTGAAATACACATTCTGATAAGCAGTATTGATCAGGCAGAATTGAAATGAATATACAGATATAAATATTTGATAAAAGAAAAGGCACGGTATGCAGGGAATCATCACCCAGAAATGATCATTCCTATCAGAAGACACATTCACCCACTAATCTTGTCATTTCCAGCAAAGCCTCAGAGCTGCTGGTTTTCCCTCATCCAGAAACTGCATTCCAGTTTTCCTGCAGACTGATGTTTCTCTGCATGTCTCTGCAGAAACAAATGACCTTGATAAGAATTTTTGGGATGGAAGTTAGAATATAAATATTAATTAATGATATTATCTAGTAAGAGACCAAATAAGTGGTGGTGTTTCTTTCAAAGTTGTATTATGTGTCCAGAATTTTCATCCTGGTGGCTGACTGCAGCATGAGCATGGGATGAAGAACTTGAAAGTCTGTGTGATTTATGGTGTGACTGTATTTACTTTAAATATTTTTATGGCTTGGGTTGCAGTTTGATTGTTTTGGGGTATCAGGTATAGATGGGAAATAAGATTTCAATGACATTTCTTATCCCCTGCCTATCTTTGTTCTCCTCTGTTGTTTCCCCAAACAAGAGGCTTCTGCAGAGTGCTGGACTTCCTTTTCAAATTATTTGTGTCTGTTCTGACCCTGATAATGACAGAAAACTCAGAGTCTGTTTAGGACACAAATGTACTGGACTGCACATACACATCTAGAGACACAATCACATGGATGGGGGGAAGAGACTCTGGATTTCTGAGAAATACACCTATGAAAACATTAATTAAATCACAGATGAAGCCCAGATGATGGGGCTGCCTACTTAAAACACTACATTGGTTGCCAGTATGATGATCAACATAATTTTCTGCACTATTTAATTTTTTTTTCCTGTTTCTTGGCTGTAGTTAGAAGGTTATAAACTGCCAGGCATGTATTCCTAAGTCTTTGAAATTCTAGTTGCTCTCTGCTTTCTTTGAGTTTCATGTTCTTAGAGCAGGAGAGAAATCACAATAATTACAGCTTAAAATAGTCTCATTTCATGGTGTGGCTAACAAGTGAAACTACAAGTAATGATGTAATCTAACATGTCAAAAAAGAAAATGAAAAGAGGAGACAGAAGGCAGGACGGAGCCAAGGGATGCGATGTGCCATGTCATCTTCTAATTAACTAACTGATCCTTTAAACTGTCAAAATCAGCCAGGAACTCCATGGCCCAGTGTCTTATTAATATTCATACTGGGCCACGAGAAGCTCTGATTCCAGTCCCAGTGGTTATAGTTAAACATTAAAAAAAAAAAAAAAAAGCATAAAAAAAGAGCTTGGCTACCCAGGGCTGCAGGAGCATCACGAGGATGGGGAAGTGAAGGCAGGCCACCCTGCTCCCCAAGCCTCTGCTGGGGGAACCCTCCCAGGCTGCACATTGATTCCTGGATTATTAGGGAGGTTGTAAATTATAAAAAAAAACACCCCATGATTATTTTTCCTCTTGCTCCGAGCCGCCGCGTTGTTAATCACATTAAGCCCCACGTTGTCAAAGGAAAGAAAGATGAATGGAATGTTTTGCACGACAAGCCCATTTTTAATTTTTGCCCACACCAAAGGAATATGCAGTTAATAAACCCTGGTTGTTTGGAGGAACGGGGGAATTCGTTTTGCCATGTAGGATGCAATTCAGGATTGTTTTTGCAGAAATCTGGGGCCCGCAAGAAAAATAATCTTCCATAATCTTCTTATAATGCAATTATTCTCTTACATTTCAGCCTGCCAGTCTCTTCCTACTCCCACTAAGCAGTTTCCTGAACCTTGAAGTCTAAGGGAGCAGCTGACATTTGGTTTCTCCATTCATTTTCTGTTTAATTCTTCATGGCAGGACAATGCTTTAAAAAAAATAATAAAAATCCTCTCTGCTCTGAATTACATGGACTATTTTGGGGCCCAGTCTGCCACAGACAGGGATGTGCCTGTGTGGAGTAGGAGAAGGGGATGAGGAGGTAATTCAGCACCTTCTGAAGTCAAAAGGAGTTTTGACATCAGCCTTTTACAATTAATTTGAAGCCCAGACTATTTTGAGGGCAGTTAATCCCGTTTTATACTTGCCATTTCTAGCTGTGCATGCCATAGCAGAAAGCAATATATTATGTAGCCCTTTATAGCAGCATGATCAGTAAAAGAGTAGCTGAGCTGTAAATCACATGCTGTACCTCTCAATGAAAAGTAATTAAATTGTTGCAATCTCATTAATTGATATCCTTTATTTAATTGATACACTAAAGGAAAAATATCTTGGTTTATCCCCTATTTCTTCTGCTCTTTTCCCTGCCCTTGCCAGTTTCCTCTGATATAACTTTTTGCAGTTTGACACAGCAGGTAGAGGGAATAAAGGCCATATTTTGCAGAGCCTGTGGGGGTCCCTGTTCCTGGGAATCAGCTGGGTGAGGATTGCAATTCCCTGGGAATTGCCCTCCCGATGCTCTGGGCTGACCCAGCACCTCCTGCATCCACCAGGACCATCCCAGCTGAAGGATTTTGGGTTCTCACCACAAAGCCCTCTCAGCCCTGGGTGACTGAAGCCCAGTTTTTGGCAGCTGAAGGAATTTTCCCTGGTTTTCCATTGGCTGTGGAGCCTGGCTGTGCTCCTGGAGCAATGTCAGAGTGTTCTGGGATAGACACCAGAGCTGGTGCTGCAGAGTTCTCATCTTCTTCCCTGGCTATGAACACACAAACCCTGGGGCAAGATCTGCACCAAAACATCCACATTGTGCCTAGAGAGAGCTGGGATTTGTCTGGGAGCTGCTCAGTGCTTTCTCACCCCCCCCCAAAAAAAAACTATCTTCAAGCAAAGCTATCAACCCAAATATTTAACATCACATATTTAACTCAGTTGTTTAAGCTCTATTATGGATAAAAGGCAGGCTCCATTAATGAAATAAAATAAAATTAAATACTCCAAAGTGTCTATCAGCTGGGTTAACATCAGGCACTGAACTGCCAGACCACAAATCTTGAAAATGTCTACGAGGAGCATATGTTATGGATCAAAGAACACACTGATTAATCCAGCAGAGACAAAAGTCTGTCACTTTGGTCATGGTGCCATGATACCACAGAAGACAGGACTAAGGAAGCACATGAATAGAAAACAAATGCCAATGAAAGAAAAGAGAGAAAAGGAGGTTACAATCTAAAATAACAGTCAAATGCTTACACCCATGGATGTAGTTCCTTAATGCAATTCCTATTTTTAAAAAAACTAAAGTTTTCAAGGTTTTGGGACAGATATGAATTTCTCTCTATTCCCCTGCTATCATTTTATTAATTAATATAATTTTATATTAATTCAAGCAGTCCATAATTTTTCTTGTGAAAGTTGTCTATGTGAGGCTGTCAATTGACACTGGTACCTCATGAGGGAACAGGAGCCTGGAATCACAGCAATGCATTCTGAGCTAGACTCTTTTTCTCCAGTAGTTTGTTGGTTTATTTTGCATTTCTGCCAAGCAGTTTAGCAGAACAGTGTCTTGTTCACATGTAGTGTTACTGCAGTCCTTCAACTGAAGTGTTAAAGTAGAACACACTCTTCTTAAAATCTACTTGAAAGCAGAGAAAGACTTCTTATTTTTTAGTATTTTTAAGTATTTTTCCATTCAGTATCACAGGCATGAGCACATCCCCATATCTGATACTGCTTCCTTAAAGAATGCTTCAGAAAACCTTTCCCATAACTTACAAAGCAACACTTATTTCAAACACCTTCCATTTAGTTTCAGTGTTTGTTTGAAAGTGTTTCAAACACTTGCTTTCTCTGCAGTCATATCTTTTTCCTCATTGTAGCATTTACTCTTTAGTTAGAAAGGGGGAAAAAACAACTTAGGAAGATGAGACTTCCCTAAATTCAAGCTTTAATACTTGAAAGTATTATTGAATACTTGAAAATATTTCTTGTGCAGGAGGTAGCAAAGCCAATGGCCTGTGAGGATCCCCTGCTTGTAAACTGGGGGATCTGTACACAGATTACATTCAGGGCCACCTGATTTTCTGGTGAGAATGGGATTCCCAGCACCCTTTTTAGCTTCCAGAAGAGTCTGTGGCTGGGCTCTGCTGCAGGGCTCCCAGTCCTGGTGTCATTCAGTGGTTTTAATGCATCCCCTACCTTTTGACAAGGTGGCCCTTCACCATCATAATATCCTGTCCATGCATGTAGGATAAATTAATGTATAATGCATGAACTAGGTTTCTCAAAAGTAGTCTGTGAGGGAGCATATTAACCATAGATGTTTTGTCATTTTTCCATCTCATTTGGGCACAGATAAGCTGTCAGTGATCTCAGACGAGAGATATTTGTGTGTGAGCCTCTGTGCATATTTTGTTGGCAGTAGCTCCTCATACCATGGTACCTAGCAAGCACATCAGGATTTCACCTGAATTTCACCTGATTTTATTGCAAAGTGATGCCATGGGTTTTCTGAAGGAATAACCATGGCTGTATCCAGGGGATTCCTTTAACAAGGTTGTATTTGCTCTCAGCTTGTTTTTCTGCCTAATTTAAAAGACAGCTGTCACAGCTATCTGCTGTCCTGCCTCAAACCTGGACAGTGTGAAAGAAACCTGACATTTGCACAGTGCTAAAGAACCCCCACACTGGGCCCAGCCCTCTCCATGAGCCTTCCTGACCCCATCCCCAGCAGCCAGGCTGGGATACACGGAAAAACAACAGTGACAACTCATCACATCACGTTACACTGCCAGAATGAGCAGCCTTCCCTCAGAGAAAGAGTTAAAGTTAATTGCATGGTAAAGACCATGAGATCAGAATCCTGGGACTCAGGAACTGATTTATGCACTGCAAATGTGTATATCCTTTGCAGAAAAGGCCATTTCCTGTTTAAAAATGTAAAAATACTTGATTAAACTCTGCGGTTCCCAAACCAAACACATTACACTCTTTAGTCCATTAAAACTCTGAGAGCCCGTTACTTATCGTGCTGTGATGGATTGATTGTAGTTAATCTCTCCTCCTTCTCAAGTTGTTTTCATTTCCTGCAGCCCTGTGCCCTCCCAGCACCAACACACCAGCTGATTATAAAAATCTATTGTCACTTGGACAATGTTTATGTGAAAACAGCTACATTTTATGAGTCATTATTATTTTTGTTATGATTGTCACAAACCCAGATGGAAGCTGGAGCGGGATGGCAATAAGGACACCTGAGCAGGCACCACTGAAAATTCTTATCTTCTACCATTAGATTAAGTCAGTGTCAGAAGGTCTGATACATTCAAATGATGCTGCACTATATTATTCTACAAAAAGCACATTTTAGCTGAAGCTAACGCAGAGTAAACATGTTTCTTAAAGGGGAAAAAAAAGTGGATCTTGACCTTTACTCTAATTGTCCAATAATAGTTTGCTATTTACCCAGAAACAAAGGTAAATATTGTTAGTAGACCAACCTTCCCTGAAGTATTAGAAATACCCAGGGGCAATGGTGCCGTCAGACCTTTTCTCTCTCACACCTACTCAGGGACTTTTTGTACAGCTGAGACTCTCTTAGAAGTGTTAATCAGGCTGGCTCAAGGAATTTATGAAACAGAAACTCTCACCAAGTTGGAGCACAGTGCAAAACCCTGGTGTACAATATTAGTGTCATAGATAATTAATTTCCTTAAAGATCAAGTTCAGGAATCTTTTTCTGTGGAGTTTCTGAGTCATTGCTCATTTCATGGTTTAGGGATCTGTTTATCCTGAGATTGGTGAACACATACAAGCTTCTTAAAGCTCTTTTCCAGGTCTGTGATTCTGATGATTTCCTTTCTCTCTGCCACCCACACATTTAAAAATATGAAGTGTACCACCAAAAAACCGCCCAAAAAAACCTAACAAAAAAACCCCAACTAAACTGCAGTATTCATAAGTTCATTGAATTTCAAAAGAATGGAGTAATTTTTCAAAACCTTTCTTGAAAAGGTGTAATACAGATAAATTCTGCTGTAGACTATTTTATATTGAGAAGGGAAACTTCCTGGTGTTTGTTTTCACTTAAAGAGTTCTTAGTAGTGTCCACCCTAATTTTCCTCATATCCCCTTGTATATGAATTCTATTGTGAACTTTCTCTAACAAACTTGGGAAAATGGTGACAGGGAGTTACAGACTTCATAACTCAAGGAACACTGAGGTTGGTGCTTTTTCATTTCTCTTCAGCACAGAGACCTAGCTAAAGCTCAGGATTTGCATTAGTGCTTTTTCAATTCAATGTGGTGATCAGGAGGCAGAACTAATGGGATGGCTCCTGAATTATTGCACGCAATCTGAATATGTGGTTCAGACATCAAGAACAGTAGTAAAGAAGAAGGGAAGAATTATTGTTCTTCCAACAAACACATGGCTTTTGAGTGGTGGGAGGCAAGAATTGCTGTTATAAAATATAATACAGCCAGAAAAGGTGTCATGTTGGGATTTTTAAATGCCTAACATCAATTTAATCAAAATGATGCCCCAATGGAAATGGGATTATTTTATCTGTTAACTTATCTCCAGGAATCTAAAAAGCTTTGACTCATCAGTCAGGTATAGTTAATGTTACACCTTTCAGTTCTTCAGCAAGTCATTTTTCAGATCAGTCTGACTGTGTGGTTGCTGGAGAAAGTGAACCAACAGGAAAATATGGTGTGAATTTTTTCCTGCTGCTCTGGATATAGCCTTTTGGTTGCTCTGGTAATTACTTGTATCAGACCACAGGACTTGGGTGATTAGCCTGCAAACTTTGCTCTGACCTGGAAGAGAAAAGATTAATCTTTTTAATCTTTCTAACTGTCACAGCACAACTGGCATTGTGCTCTTGGTCAGGGGGGTAATTTCTTAAGTCTCATGTTTGGGGTTAAAGTCTTGCTCTTGAGTTGCAATATGTGACTAGGGTTTAAGTAACTGTTATGTGTGATTAAGAGTAATTCTGAGCAATTAAAGAAAACAGTTCATTTGTGGCAGGTGGCAGAAAGCTAAAGAAGATAATTACTCTTTTTAGCCATCTGTGTTAAGTGCCATTAGCAGAATTAAACTGGGATTCACCACTTTGAAATTTGAGGCAAAGTTCTTTTCCCTTAACTACATAATGTAATATTGTCTGAAGTCTAATTACAAAAAAAAGGAGTAATTTCACCCTGCTTGCCATGAGGTGCCTATTTGTTAATTTTGTTTAAAATGTTGGCACTCCAGGATATGATAAATTGGACAACTGCTTGTACTAAATGTCTTTGAATTATAAAGAAGTTCATCTTGGAGTGAGTTTATCCTGAAAAGCCCTGATCTGCAGTGATGAACTTCTGCTGAAAAGAAGAAACATTTCTGTCCTTCTGTCAGGTGTCTGAAATACCCCACTGCCCTTCCCAGGTCTGCTGAGGATCTGAGCACTTGCAGCGCTGCTGGCAGCCCTGTGCAGGGATCAGGCAGTTCCAGGAACATGGATATGTGGAAAATGCACATCACCAAAGCAAAAAAGAGAGCAGGGGAAACCTTTCCTGGAGGAATGAACACGCAGTGTAGGAATTCCTGCCTCCTGGAAGCTTGCAGGGACAACAAACCAGTCCTTTTTCTCTCCAGCAGTGTGATGATAGCACCAGGCACTGCTGGAAATGAAAAGTGCAATTCTGGAAAAGGAGGAATCTCTGAAAGTCTGAATTTTTTTCCAATTTCTCTGTTTTCTGGTAATTATAAGGAGGCTGAGTTTCATGACTATAGGACCTGGCTCATACCTTCTGGTATTTATCAGTTGTGTCTGCTCTGTACTTCCACTTTGGGTATTAGGATCCATGTCACACTGTAACCACACACAGACACAGTCTTATTCACTGTATTAAGGTTACTCAGGAAAAATTGCAAATTTTTCCAAATACTAATGGAGCTTTTGATTATAGAAGTACTTGGGCTTGGGATTTTTTACAGGAAACTTTAATTACCGGTAGGAGTTTTCATGTTCACAGGATGATCCCAGCTAATTAATGAATCTTTCTTACTGATTAATACCAACTACATTTCATTTAAAAATGGCTGGATTAGGTTAAGGGAATTTTATCAGACTTTAATGACTATAATGACCAATTATAAATGTAAGGGTATATTAGGATTCCTCTCTTGTGTGAAACACTTTACAACAGCATTTCTCATAACCTGAAGTGCTGTTTATTGGCAGTACTTGTGTAATTCTGTGCCAAAATTAGTCTTGAGCAAGGACAGGATCAGGACACCTACAAGGACACCACAACAGGGCTGGATTCAGAAGGTGCTGCTCTCTGAAGGCAGCACAGGACAGGGATTTGAGATGGTCTTGAAATAAGGAGGAGGGTCACAACCTGAACCTCAGTGATGTAACAGATGTATAAGGAATGAAGGACTGAGGATGGGATCCCCAAAACCCTTTTTATCTCCTAAGAGCACTAAGAGAAAGCATCAGGGGTTCCTGATAGAGCAACATCTCCAGCTCTGCCAGACATTTTGATCTTTCCCTTTTTCAGCAGGTTTGATATGAAGAGAGTTTGGGGTGTTTTGTGTTGGCAAACTTGGCTTAACAAAGCTGCTTTTTGTTGTCAATAAATACTACATTTCTCTTAGCATAGTGTTAAAATGGAAATGTAGATACAGACAGCCAGAGCCACACAAGATTCCTTCAGACATCCAAGCACCTGGCAGGTGGGATGCAGGGCTCAGGAGGACCTGCAGTATCTGGAGGCCAGTCCTCACATTCCACAGTGCCTAAAATGCCACTGAACTTGGATGTTGAGGCAGCAAAATCCCAGTTCTGGCATGGTATGAATGCAACTGCCAAGCTGATCAGGCTGTTGGAACAAGCTAAGTTGTAGCTACATCCAGATGAATTAAATACACATTTACTCAGATTAGATGTTATTCTGTATAAGGTTTCTCACTCTGTTTATTGTGCTTTGGTCTGTAAGTCATTGCATTGTTCCTTTAGCTGGTGAGATGTCTTTGTTTGAAATAAAAACAATGTTTGCTATGGAGGCAATATAAGCATGTTGAATTCTAATGAGTAGGTTTATGTTAAATACACAGGACAGTTATTCAAATCTCCTCACCAGACATACTGGGAGTGATGTTGCTAAGCCAGCTCTGCTGTGGAGCTGTGTGTCCTTCCCAGATACTTCTCCCTTCATTATTTCCTTCCTGAGCTGTGTTCTGGGACCGTACAAAAGAAAGGAGTGGGAGGCAGAGATTGTGCAGGAGAACAAAAGCCCTTCAAATAACTCTTTTAGACACTTTTCACACTTTAATTGAATAAATTGTACAGAAAATCCTGTGTCTGTAGTATACAACACCCCAGGTGCTCTCAGCTACCATATCCACAGCTGCTTATATTCAAACTAGGTAATTTAATACTCTTTTATCTGTATATATTGTACAGTGTCTTTTAAAAGCAAATGGCTGTGAATTTTGACTTGGAACAAAGCAAACACCCTGTGAAGGGACACTGCCTCCCTCCTTGGATGCTGCTGTTCATCTCAGAGTATCTGAGTTATCGTTAAGAAAAGCCCTTTATGCTGATGCAAGAAGTCTGTTTTCAACCACTGCGTAATGTCACTAACATGACATCCATGCACAAAAAAATGTATGGCTCATGGCAGTTGGCAAATCAGCTCCTGCCTGGTGCTCCCCAAGGGGAGGGATTCATGCATGAGGCTGCCAAAAGAAGGGTCATGATTCAGTTTGGCAGGGGCATAGCCTGGACACATTTTCCTCTAATTGCTCCTTGTCATGTGAGATGTGGTCCTGGGTGACACTGTGGCTAGAATAGTACAGAAAATAAATGCTCACTATCTCATCCATGCCAGGATCTCTAAATGCTCTGTTTATTTTGCCAGTGATCATTAAAGAAAAAATAATTAGTGTTTCATTTTCTCCCACCTTTTTCCTCCCCACACTTTCGAGCGATGCAGGAGTCAACATAAATAAATGCCAGTACAGGAAACCATTTTCCTGGCTGATCTGTAATCTTACACTCAAACTGCTTGTGCCTCACTTTGTAACTTCATCAGCACAGGGAAGAGAGGCTAAAGACACTTCTTAAGTGTCCCTGTAAAGCCTGATGGCCAGGGATGTCCTACAGGTCCTTCCCAGTGGGAAGTGCTGTAATTGTCAGCTCCACGTCCCTTCCCTGAAGAGCTGCTCTCTGGTGAAGGCAGGGAGAGAAGTGTGAACAGGATTTTACAAATCTGGCATATGGCAGAGCAACTGCAGAGGCTGGAAGTGGCTCAGCAGCTACAAACTACAGGGAAGAACATCATTGTGGACATAATGAAACCCCTTCTGCACCTGGGCACCCTGCACACCACGCTGGGTTTATTGGAGGTGCAGTTTTGGAACTGGGGAGGAAGGAACTGCCTCTGCTCCAGAGTGAATTTGCTGGAGATGAGGAACATTACAGGGAGGGATGGGAATTGGTTTTTTGTACTAACACATGACTGAGTTGCATTCCCTGGTAAGACATCGTGCCTCCAGGAGGCAATCCTACAGTTTGCATATTATTGCAGTCTTCTTACAGCCCCTTTAGTGGGCTCAGATCTCACAAAATGATATAAACTGGCCATGAAAGACTGCAGAGATTCCACTGTCATCACCAAACCACCGGGTACAGCGTTTGATGTGTCCCCTGACACAGGGCTGGGCTCTGCCAGGGAACGCTGGCCTGGCCTTGGGGCAGCTGGAGAAGCTCCAGCCCAGGGCAGAACTTGTGGCAGCAGCAGGAACTGAGGGTGGCTGAGGGACAGGACCCTTGGCAGAGCAGCAGGGCAGGCCAGCACAGGCAGAGCACGAGCAGTGACCCAAAAAGTCATCCAGAAGAGCCAGACCACCCTGCCCTTCCAGCTGATCCTTTACAGGCACCAGCAGAGAGGTCTTTGTCTCACTTGTCCCCAGTAAGCTCCTTGTGCAATTATCATTAAGAGTGTGTCAAGTGTTTGAAGGAATCGGCCATTTAATTGTATGAAAGCAAAGGTTTAACCACAAAAGCTGCCAGGCACTCCCACAATTATCATTTATCAGCCAAACAGAATGTCCTCGGGTTATGTATTCATCAAATGGTTATTGATTTAAGCTTTGGGCATTTTACAAGATTAAAAATTATTACTTGTGATTTAAATAGTGTTTAGAGGACAGAAATCAAATATAAACCAGTGTGTTTATAAAATGACAGGCTTTTATAAAATTGCACAACAGATATTGTAGAATAGGAGCCTCCTTCCAGTGCTTTGAAACTGAAGAATGGTCTCCATACACAATTAGCCAGGTATTAAAAATACAGTGGGCTCATTTTTCATGTCAAGAGTGCTCTTCCCTGTGACTCTATTGAGAATATTAGAGAATATCAGGTACTCTGAAAATCTCTGGAATTAATGTGAGAACACAAAAACATGAACAGCTCCTTCCGCCTCTTCCTCTTTTCTTGCTCTAACAGTCCAGTTAGTGAGGAACACCTGAAAAATGACAAAACTCCTTTGGTGTTAATTTGAAATGCAGACAGCAGGCATGGGTTGGGTGTTTGGAACTGGTGGAACTGGTGGCTGGTCACTCAGGAGAGGTGCTGGGAGATGATGAGGGAATTCCTGTCACCCAGAGCGGGGGCAGCTGATCCCACCCCCACACACACACACACGGTCAGCAGCTCACGGTCACACAGAAAAACTCAGATCCTTGGCAGGACAAAGCACTGGCAAGCTCTGTCCAGGATGGAGATCTAAATAAATTATCTTCTGAACTATGGAACAGCCCAATCACATCCAAGGGATCATGCCCTGAAGGTGGGGCTGGTCTTTGGGGTCCGTGAGGACATCTCGGGTGCTGAGGATGAGCCCAAGCAGCCCAGGGTGCCTCCAGCACCACCCCAGAGGGGCAGCCTGGGCACATTCCCTGTGGCCCAGCCCCTGTGGAAGCTCACTGAAGGCTGTGTTTATATACACAAAAGCTATTGAATGTTTTCCCTTGGCCTTTGGAGGCTTGGCCTCTCCAAGTGTGGCATTTGTTTACAGGTGGAACGTGTTTTAAGTGAAGGGCATTTCTCACAGCAATTTGTCTGCGTCTGAAGAGCCCGGGGCAGGGGGTAGACATTTACTTAAAGAATCTTTAGACTACTTTAAGCAGGCCTTTGGGACCTCCCTAGTGACCAGCCTATAACATGGCCTTCTGTAGCATTTCTCTGTGCTATTTCCTTTAATTGACTAACCTCAACTCTGGCTGTTCAAAATCACTTTAACCCAAACATGCCCCCGGTCTGAAGCGCCTAATGACCTTCCCCTGGCCCTAAACACATATGCTGAGACAATGCAAACATCATTTGGAAGATGAGTAAATTCAATAACCCAATTACCACTGCACCAAAATACCATTTATCAAAGGCTGGCCACAGCAGTTCAGATCTTTAGCTCTCTCTGTTTCGATGGGCCGGCATTTGGGTGAAAGTAACTAATCGATTTAGGAATGATTAAATAGAAATTTGTAACACTTGGCATTATTAAACCTTCAATCTTCATTACAACTGCTTAACAATTACATCATGGGCTGTGTAAAATACATTAACAGTAGCTGGAAACAATCTCCTCATAAATAAAGACAGCAAAGGTATTAGACCAGCGTTCAATAGGAAGTCTGATAAAAATACATATATTGTGGTATCGTTAGTATGTTGTATATTCTTAACTTTGGAGGTGCTTCAAGACTGAAAAATTTAAAAAGCCCAATGAGAATCCCCCAGCTGGTATCTAACATTGAGCTCATTTATTTTAAAAGGTCTAATTTAGTGGCAGAGCCAGCAGCCCAAGGGCTAGAGCTGAACAACAGGTCACCCTTCCATCCTCCTCAGATAGGAGAAACTTCTTTACAGCCAGCCCAAATCCCAGGTTCTCTCATGGCCTCCCCACTCATCCTTTGCCTGAAGTTCAGGGAGTTTCTAGTTCTACCTGCTCCTTTAGACATGCAGGAGAGGGTTCCCTTTTCCTCTTTCAGTACCAAAATATTCAATGTTTAATATAAATTTTAAATTTTTAAAATAATTTCCTTTAAAATAATTTTTTGCTGAATTTTCCTACCATCTTTGTCAAAGCCTGACACTCCCATGAACATCCAAACTGGACAAACCATTCTACTAATTTTGGAAGCTTCACTTATTGCCAAAAGAAATCACAGCATTTAAAAAAAGTTACCCAGTCTAGCTCTGAATCACTAATCTAAAATATATGTTTATGTCCTAACACTTGGATGCTAATACAGCAGATCTCAAAGTGAAATATTTGTCTCATTGAAATTCAGTATTTACATTAACTTCTGTGTATACTGAATTAGCTCTGGACCAGCTCCTTCCATAATCTGGCAGATACATTATTCCTGTAAAATGTTTGGATTTAGGATATTTCCAAAGAGTATTTACAAAAAATACAGCATATTTTGAACAGTTAAAGTGAAGGTTGGTATGAATTGTCACTAAGTGCATCTCAGGCATTAATGTGAAATACATAAAGCACTTTTCCCAGGCAGAGCAATGTGTGTTCCACGGATGTTTAGTGCACAACAGGGCTGTTATTACACTTCCCCAAATCTGATTTTGGGAAGTTCTGCTCCTCTTACCAGCCAGTTCTGATAATCAGCAGTGAAGTCACACATGTTAACTGTAACAATATTAACCCATGGATTGATTGTGGGCTGGGAACTGGGAAAGGTGCTTTATCTCCAGGCTGGCTCGATTTATCCCAGGTCAATGGCTGCTGAAATTTGTTCCAGCTGAGAGAGCGTCACTGTCCCATGGGAAGGGGCTGGGTGGGCCTGGATCAGGATCTGGGGAATCTCATTAAAATCCTACAGCAATCAGTATCCTTAAAACACAGCCAAGATGCTAAAAAATGAAGTATTAACCTATTGCTCCAAATCAACAGGCTTACAACTCCTATTGAAGTAATGGGAGAGGAAGTTTGTTTTGTTCCTGGCTCTCATATCCCACAGTGTTTCCGTAAAAACAGAGCTTGCCCTTAAAAGGCAAGGAAAGCTGATGACACTGATCCAGAGGGATGAAACACATTTTTACACCCACAGCTTTAAAAGCCAAGTCCCAGAGTGTCTGAAGTCAACAGAAGGATTTCTGTAGACTTCAAACGCCTTCACATCAAGCTCTGGGGAGCACACGTGTCCCATGGGAATCTGAAGAAAGTATCAAAGAGACTGGAAGTTCAGATGCTTCCAGTTAAGTTTATTTTATGACCACACCATGCCGCATCAGAGATTATCTCTGTGACTGATATAAATGTGATTTGTGTAGGGCAGGGTTAACGTCACCAGTGCCCCAGCCCAGGCAGATCACGTCCCAGGGCTGGCATCTCAAACCCTGGTGTGACAGAGTCTGTTTTCATTATTTTTCTAAACAAGATCTTAACCAGGAAATGTAAAATATGCCTTAACTTTCGATAGCCTAATGAGGTGTATTTGCATTAACTCCCCAGGCTTGAATATAAATTTAGGATTCTGTTGGTGGTCTGAACTAATTCCCACATCACTGTCTGTAGTCCAGAGGTGTTGAATCCTGTCAATGCATACAGGTATTTCTAGGTTAATTATCTAAGACTGATCCTGTATTCCATGTACAAATAAACTATTTAGGTCATACACCTGTGCTTTGCATCCAGCTTTGTACATGAGGCTTGTATCTGAAGTTCTGAATCTTCATTTTGACCAAAATGTTCAGCAGATGTTACAAATCCGAGAATATCACGGCATCAGTAATTCAGGCATTGAAAACAGCCAGTGAGGAGCAGACAGCTCATTTTAAATGAAGATTGCAAAGGTGCTGCAGCCAGGACTGAAGAATTAAAGCTGAGTCCAGTCCCAAAACCTGTAATAATGTGCATTATTTAACCTCTGACTGAAGGTTCTCTAACACCAAGTGGTGTCTACTCGGACTTTTCCTTCAGTCCCAGGATGTCTGAAGCTTGGACAGACAGCTGAGCTTGGTTAGGACTGACAATGACTGGGCATCTTTTCAAGTGTTTAACTTTGCTGAGCTTTGTTTAGCTTTTGCAGGCAGTTTTAAGAGCCGCTACTGACGTACATCCCGCCAAGTTCTGCGCTGCCAGAGCTGCGGGGTAATGTGCAGCAGATGGGGGAAATCCTGCACCCAGCATGGCCAGGGTGCTATCAGCTCACAGGACAAGGTCCTTCCTGCCTCCTTGCAAGAAAAACACTTTGAAATGGTTCCTAAAACAGCCACATATCCCTCGTGGTGTGGCTGTAAGGACTGACTGCCGGAGGGTGAAGCCCACAGTCTTGGGGATACTGGGAACAGTCAGAACTCAAACACAGTAAAGATGTTTGAGTTCAGCTCTCTACACTTCTCCCTGGTAGTTCTTCTGTTCTTGTTTATTTACAGAGAAATAAAGAGTATAATGGGGACCAGTAAAGCTAATCGAAAACATTTCAGCTGGGTGTGTTTGAGTTGGCAGCACAATAATAACTGTAATAATCTCACAACAGCACTGGGTGTCTCAGAGAGCGAATCCAGCCTTCACTCATAAATGTCCAAGTGTTTATGGAGGAGGATAAATCCATTCCCTGAGTTCACCAGCTGCTGCTGAGCAAGTTTTCCCCATTGTGTTGGAGATTTTCTGTAGGTGCTGCTGGGGAGCTGTGCCTCGACAGACACCTCAGTCATCCGTGCTGGGAGTTGTGCTGGCTGCAAACACCATCCAAGTGTCACCTGACTACCTGACACTGCTTTATTTGCTAAGAAACTACACACCCACTGGTGTCAGCCTGGTGTCTGGGAGATATTGGCACAGATAATCTGATTATGCTGTCATCAGGTGTCACCTCTGTGCTGAGCCTGCTCTGCTCTGCTGTGATTCTCTGGCTTGGATGGGGAGGAACGTTTGAGGATGCAGCAGGTGGTAGATAAAGGCACCCATGGACATGGGATACCCCAATCAGTTCAACAGCAAAATTAACAAACTGATAAGAACAGGAGAGAATTAATGGTTTTTCCTTGAATTTCATCCTTTCCTGTTTCCCCCTTCTGAATGTGTAAGGTTGTCTCTCTAAAGAAACCACAGGGAAAAGGGCATCAATCTCTGTGCCCATCTCATTCATTTGCTAGAGTATATATACTGATTGTTCTTACAGAACATAAAGCTCAAATGCACTCTTTAATTCATGCTTAAAGGTCTGAGGATTTCATCTAAAGTTGTAACTAAATGAAAAAAATCCCAGTGTAACCAGGTGAATTTTTTTAAGAGCAATTTCAGTTCTCAAATGTCATTTTTGTGTTGGTATCTTTGGCATTCTCAAACAAACTCAAATTTCTAAAGCTGAATTACAAGCTATGAAAAATGCAGTTACTGATGAGGTACTAAACCAGCCATACTCATATTGGTGCGAGTGATACCATTCCAACACAATAATCAAATGAGTTTCTCATAAATTCTCCTGTAATCCAATAAAGCAACAGCCTTTGTTATACAACCTTTATCAATCTCAATCTGTAATATTTACATACATATCACAGGGCATGAAAGGGACCTGGAACAACTGACAAGCAAACTGAGATAAATGACAAATAACCATCATTATGGCAAAGAAAAGCAAAATGCAGCATTATGTAGAAACTTTATCAAGTAATTAATGATCTATCTGGGAATCATTATATGTGACTCACCACTCCCATTTTCTTAAATGAATTTAAAAGCTATTAAATATCGTCTCAACAATAACCAGTATGTGAGACACAGCTTTGCCTCTTTTGTCCACAAAATTTTATCTTAATCAGGGAAGATGGAGAGTCTTGAGGAAGAGTGGGTGAGCGGATACAGCTGTCAGGGGGTGAGGGATGTGTGTTCTTGTGAGGACAAGGCTGGATAATGGATGGAGCTACAGAACCTTGGGTTTTATGGGTGGGATAAACGGGATGGACGGGATGAACTCATGGACTGCATCTTTTTATGGCTGGTACAAGACGGGCCCAGTGAAGGCCTGTCACAAATATTGGCATTTCTGCAAAGCCAGGCTGGGAGCAGGGTGTTCCCTGAGCAGGGATCCCAGAGAGCAGGAAGGTCTCTTTTCAGAGAGGGGTTTAAGATGATTTAAGATGTTTCATGCACGAGTAGCGCGTGCTCCCCTAAAAGTCTCAGTGTCACACTGTGGAGACTTCTTGTTTGGAGAATAAACTCAGGTGATGATGAGTGCAACCATGGGGACCTCGAGTGGGGGGAATCAAACCCAGTGAGGGTCACGAGCTCAGCAGGAGAGACAAAAACTATATTTTCAGTCCTTTTCCTGTGCAAAAGGTGAAGGTGTTGCTCCAGGCTGTGGACAGTGTGGGTTTGAGGACAGCACTGCACAGAGGTCTCTTACCAAGTACCCTAAAGACTCTGAGATTATTAGGAAAGTTATTTGCTGCACTATTTTGAAAATAAAGCAATCCAACTGCTTTTTTTAGAGAAAGGAATAGAAGGAACCTCCCCACCAGACTGAACTGCTCAGGGTGGGTGACTCGAGTTTTGCTTTTGCAGCTTGGCTTAGGTAGAAGGGAAGTGCTGAAATGCTTGGAGTGGTGATGGTTTTGTGAAAAAAAGAGAATTTAGGGCTCCTGGAGAATTTTAAATGGAACCAAATAATGAACCATTTCTACTGGAGCAAATTTTGCACCAAGTCTTGTGTTAGTTTTATTTCTTCATCATGTTTCAGGATGAGATTATTTTGCCTTTATATTAAGATTTTATCCCATTTATCTACCTAGACTGTAATCTTTCTGGGCAAGGTCTGTGTTGATAAAGGTATGCATGAAAAAGTCAGTGCTTCAGCTGCATTCTCTCCTCATGCACAAAGAATGCAGCAGAACTCACATGCACAGACACCAAAGTTTTGTTCCTCATCGAACAAAACTCCCTCTTACAGTATGCAGCTGTTTCAGTTCATGATTACAGCTGGGTTTTCTTCTAAAGCTAAAATTTGCTTAAAAATTGTACAGAAATTTCACTTATGAGTCTACTTTAATGCATTTCACATACAAGTTAAATATCCCAGGAAAAAAAAATTCATCAAAACATCAGCAACCTTTAAATCCTATTTCAAAAGACACAGTGTTTGCCATTAAATCTTTTTCTTTTCACCTACAAAACTATATTATGCAAACTTGGTAAGTATATGAGATAGTTTATTGTCATTATTGGTGTTCTGTATGAGTGCTAACGACCTTGCATAAAGCAGACATAAATTATTTTCACATATCATCCCTCGAGTAGCTTTATGGAAATGCACAGAGTGATTGTGTACCGAGCTCTTCAATTAAATGCCAGAGAAAAAGTGACTTTGGTATGGTTTTGCCATTTGATTTCATGGGATGATCCCATTCCCCAAAGTGACAGTAACCTACTTTTATGCTAAAGGGCAGTGGTTTGAAGGACCATATCAAAAATCTGTGCCTGTTGTAGCTAGCATTTAATTTCAACTCAATTAAATTGCAATCTGACTGGGGAGACACATATTTTAAATATTCAAATGCAAGCATTCAAAGACAATATTTTCATCTGAAAGGAATAAAAACGGATACTTCTTGAGCAAAATTTTAAATTCTGTATCAAACCACGGGCCACATTCACACTGGACTTTTGAGATGAGATGTGCAGGAAATGTTTAAAAACATGAGTTGGTTTGATGTGGACAAACTGCCAGGAATGTGGTACACACACACCAGTGTTCATAATGAGGGAAAGGCAGTTTTACACAGGCACTCTGTAGGCTACAATTAAAACAGATAGATAAAATAGATATATCTATAAATGTGTCTGTGGAAGGATCAGGTTTTGTTGCAACTTTTGGGTCCAGATGTGAATTTTGGAGCTGGAGCATTCCCAGCTGGCTTTGAGCATTTGCTGTCCTCTCACTTGAGTGTTTGATTTAAAACTGGCTTCAACAGCACACCTGATGTTCCCAGAGAAGCCTTCTGGAACCATCGTGCTGTGCTTAAAGGATTCTCAAACAACTCCATGAAATGCAACACAATGGAGGAACATGTGTGTATCCTGTCTGTGTAACTTCAGCTTCCCCAGGTGCTCCTGGATAAAATTCTCTCATCTTCAGCAGTTTCTCACAAAAAAAACCAACGCAACAAACCCAAATCAACCCCCTCCAGATATTCTACACTGAGTAGTAAATATGTAACAACTGGATATATATTATTTTAATTGTTTTATAGCTCAGGATCAACAAGAAACGTGAGAAAATAGTTGCATTTTTGGTTTGCAACACATTTTTTTTTGTTCACTAGGCAACATATCCTGGCATCTCCTCACAGGAAAGTTAGTTTTGCTTAAAGAACTCCTCTTTTGTCCTCTTAGTTTGAAGGAGAGCAGCCTTCCTCTGGGAAATAACACCTGAGCTGACAAAAAGGATTGTGCAAGCAGCTTGTGAGTTTCACTAGCTCAAGCTGCTGCTTGTGACAACCTGGAATTAAAGCCAGTGCTCCTCTTGGCCTGGGAATTGGTGCATGGATGGCCTCCAAGCAGGGCAGCGCTTTTCTCAAAGCCCATTTCCCAGAGATAGCCGAGCTCCAGCAGACAGACACACCGTGTGGGGCTTGGAGCAATTCCCCAACCCTGCCAACCTCAGCCAAGCTTTCCACTCCAGCCTGACACAATGGCTCACTGTGTTCCCCGTGCCAGCTCCCACCAGCCAAGAAATGCACACTGAATTGCATCATAAGGAAAATAAAACCGGGATTATTTAATTTGACATCGATTTCCCCTGAATTGGTAGCTTAGCTATTGCACAGTGCAGTGACTGAGCACCTCCTCCAAGCCTGGGCTTTTTCTGTGTGTAAGGAATAAAATCACAGGCTTGGAAAAGTTTCCCCCTTTCTTGTTGCCCAGCACATAGGGAAAATATGGGGAATTGTTATCTTTGGCCTCCGTATGACGCTATGAAAGTGATGCATATAAAATACGTGTTGACAGAAAGCTGAAGTGCCCTGCTCTTTTCTTTTTGATCATCTCCACTCTAAATAGCTTTGACTCTATGTAATTCTTCCTTTCCATCTAATTTGCGGGTTGAAGAAGTGAGAACAACTGTTTCCAAAGATAAACTCAAGGAATTGAAATTATATTTTTTAGTTCCTCGCTCCTATGCTGGTAAATTAATTCATAAATGGAAATATTAATACTTATGATGAAAATACATCCCATAATTGCCCTGCTTAATAGATAAAGAACCATGAGAAAGACAAAGCAAGAAAAATGAATTAAAGAAAATTAGTGTTTTCATTTTGGGCACGAAGTTTTGAGTTGCAAATGAAGATAAGAAAATGAACCACATTTCCTGTTTATGTTGCCGAGATTCTCATTAAGGTGTCTCCTCTTTGACCTATGTTGTTATGAGAAAGGAGCTAAGGCAAGCAAGCTTATCCTAATGAGAGGCAAGAATATCCCTACTTTTTCACAATTAGAATAAAGGTACTGGGGAGCCAGATGGGGCCTTTAAAATTTTCCACAATTATATGCCTGCTGCAGATAATGGCAAAGACCTCTCTGGGTATGTTAAGGCAACGCTTAAATGAACAGATCAGCAAATTTTTGGGTTTTAGCATTTTCCCTCCTTTTGTTGCATTTTGATGTTTGGTGAGTTCTGGGGAAGAGAGAAGAAGGGGAGAAAGAGGTGATTTACTGGAATGTTTTAATTTCAAATGATAAATTTCATACAACATAACTAGAAACAGTTTTTTTCTCGATAAAAGGCGAGCTGAATGAATTACCAAAAAAAAAGGGAAAGTCTATGGTGGCTTTCATAAGCATCAAATGATTCTGTCATTTTTATATGACTAAAACACCAGTGTCCTTGATACTTCCACAACCTTGGATGTTGCTTCTCTGCTCATAATCCCCCTGCTTTCCTCATGTGTCCCACGTCCCTGGCTCTGCCACAGCAACTCCTCCCAACCACATCATTCCTGGGTTTCACATCTTTCTACTGAGAGCCTTTTGCCTGCCTTCTTGCAGGTTTAAGAATGCCCTTCTTTCTTCAGAATACACTTTTCCTGGTTTGGTTTAGTTGTGGTGTTTCTAAATATTCTGGGACAGAGTGACAACAGAAGTCAGAGATGTGCTCAAACGCATGGTTGTCGTTCAGTGGCTTCAGAGGGATCTGTGCATGAGATATTGGTCACCTCCAAAAATCAGCCCCCCTCATGATAGCCAGAACTGGATGTTACCAATGAAGTGACCAGAGAGACTGACTGAGCATTGTTTAATTGTTTGAATTATTTTTTAATAATTATTTTTAGCTGTTTAGTGTGGTTCAAACATTTATTTCCAAACCCTTCACTTGCCCTTTTCTTGGAAAGCTCCTGGCAAGAACAGGAGTGAATCTGAGTGAGTTTGGATGAGCATGAGGAGGAGAAAACTCCACACTAAGAGTCTGTCTCAATACAAATGCAGTGGAAGGTAGTGAAAAGCTGCTCCAAAATTTAAACCCAGTTGTGCTTCACTTGATTTAAATCTGAAGACAATCAGGAAGCAAATAACCAATACCCACCTTAAACCTCCCTGTGGTTTGGACCATGGGTTTATTTAACTGCACTGACTGCTGAAAACAGTCATTCAGGAAAGCAAATTTTGGCACCATAAACAAAGTCCAATTATTTCATCTTTACCATGGCACTCAACAAAATTACCAATAAATAAAACAACTGGCAAGGCTTTAAGATCCATGAGACTATCCAGCAGTGCAACAAAAAAAAAAACAATCCAGTTACAACTGCTATAAAGTGGGTAATAGACACAGTGGGCCCAATTTTCCCAACTTTACAATAATTTGAAAAGCCCTGCAGAGCTCTTTTCACTTGTTCATCTTACTTCTTTCACTGGGGCTCATAATTAATTTAAACCGTGCAATTCATGAACAGTTGTTCCATTGTATTGTCAACTTCGTGGAGTTTTAAAATTGTAGGAGCACTTATTGGAAATAATGATGGAAAACCAGAAGTTGTGGTTGCATCCACCTTGGCTGCTTGCGCTGAATTTGCATTGCTCGAGGTCTGCTCTGCACTGGGGAATTCAGCCATGGCTGGGTCAGTTCTCCACCAGCTTTTTTATTCCTGGGGCAGGATGAGCACAGAGCACAGCTGGAGCTCAGCCTCTGGATGCTCAGGATGGTAAATTAGCTCACAGAAATCGCCTTTTTGGCAAACTACCCTGTACCAACCAAATTCTGGCCAAAAATGGCATGAAAGCACACTGACTTTCCATGGAGTACTGCAAAGAAATGATTGCAATCAAAGGATCACAGAATGTCCTGACTTGAAGGGATCCTAAAGGGATCCTGTTTCAACTTCTCTGCCATGGGCAGGGACACCTTTCATTATCCCAGGTTGCTCCAAACCCATCCAACCTGGCCTTGGATGCTTCCAGGGATGGGGCAGCTTCTCCAGGCAACCTGTGTCAGCACCTTATCAGCCTCACAATAAGAATTTTCTTTTCTAAAATCTAATCTAACCCTGCCCTCTGTCAGTTTCAAACCATTCCCCTTGTTCTGCCATTCCAGACTCTTGTCCATAATTTCTCTCCATGTTTCTTGAGGCTCCCTTCAGGCACTGGGAAGGGCAATTAGGTGACCTCCAAGCTGCTCCAGGCTGAATCAAACTGATACAGCCATAGCCCCTTTTGCCTGCACCCTGTCCTTTGACACAGATTGTGTCAGCTTCACCCAAAATTGGCACAGAAAGAGGTTTTTTCCTTCCCCTGCAAGGGGTGCACTCAGGCACAGTTTCCCGTGGTGGGCCTGAATGTGGAGAAGATCTGTTTGCACAAAGTCCACAGCAACCACTCAACAAATGTCTGAACTTCTGAAGGATGGGTGTGATCCGAAGGAGCTGCAAAGATTCCAGCCTGACACAGCCCTGAGCAGGGCAGGCTGTCAGCCCCTCTCAGGGAAACTGGGCTGGATGGGAGTTTATAGACAAGAGGTTATTGACAGTCAGCTGATGAATGGTAACTCATTAAGCCGTGGGAATATTATTGCTTGCAATGCTCTGTCCATACAGGTAATCAATTTTGTAAGTGAATGAAACTGCATTAGGGTCACTTTAATTTCCAATGAGAATGTCGACACAAGCACTTAGTGAAGTTTGACTAATCTATTTAAAACAAACTTAGATTTGTTTCTCTCAGTAGCTGTATGTAGGCAAGTCTTGGACAGGATCAACACAGCTACTTCAGGATTAGCATGCCAAGGAATTCTGCCATTTCTCATTTCTCAAAGCGCATTTCACCTCAACATCTTCCAGATACAGCTTCAAGAACCTGCCCTTCAGGCTGATGTTGCAGATTTATTTCAAATCCAAAGGGACAGCAGACTTACTTTGTCTTCATGGTAAAAGTTTTTATTTTTTCATTATAGGGCTAGATGGAAATGTTAAGAAAGTGAAATTAAAAGAGAAAAGAAAAAGAAGAAGAGGGTTTAATAAAGACCAATAGTTGTCTTATCAAGAAATCCACAGGAAATGTGGGAAAAGCAAAGCATTAGCATAGCATGCCACACAGAAGAAATCTCACACTGAGCCCAGAGAATTGAAAAGGCACCCTCATCTCCTTCAAGCTGATGGGAATTTGGCCACTGACTTAGAGGAGACAGGTTGACACCCACACTGTCTAAGGGGATGATTTCCTGCTGAAGCACACCGTGGCACCCACCCCAGAAAAACAGCAGCACCACGACAGCTGCTGACTCAGTCCAAAACCTGTTCTTAGCTCAGGGACTGAGTTTTTGGCATGGCTTTGTACCCGCTCTTGTTTTGTGTGCTACAGCCTCATGTGGGGATGGCACAAAGCTCAGGGAGAGAATCTTCTAACAAACATGAAATGGAGATCACAGGATCCCAGAATAGCCAGGACATTGACCAGCAACAGGATGACTGGAAGCAAATGCTAAAGGAAATCAAGTTTTATTTTCTGCCCTGAAATATTCAGAACAAAATCAAATGATTAAACTTTATTTCATCCCATGAAAAGGTAAAATTTTTGAAATGCATCTCCTGTGTTCAAAACATTTTGTATACAAAAGCAATCACTTTTCTTCATCTAGTTCCTCTCTATGGAAGCAACTTTTGCCACTACCCAGAACTGGATGTTCTGGTAGGCAGAAAACCTGGTCAGGGATTAAAAAGACCTTTATTGTGCTGACTGCTAAGGGAGCCTAAAACATGATATGGCCACTGTCCTATTTCTGACTTATGCCTCAAGTTACCTGTCCTGTTGGTTTAACATGGATTTGTCTAACAAAAGTGTCACACTATTCTAAATACTAACCAGCCTCCAAGGAGTAATTGCAGCAACAAAAGAAGCAATCACCTGAACACAACTGGATATCTGTTATCTCTCACTGGTCACCCCAATGGCCCAAATAAACCACAGCAAAGGCCCTGATTAGTTCTGAGCACTGATGGTTCAGCTCACAATAAAGCCTTCAACCCTCAACAACAGACTTGGTGCACCACAGCGAAGAATTCTTTGTACTTGGTGAAGAAATTCATGTACCCAGGAATAGCTGAGTACAAAAGCTCAGAGTTTTGAAATGATTCTCAGCCAGTTACAGACTTTCTGCAATCCAAGAGGGCACTGTCCTGTATGGGCTGCAAGGACTCGAGCCATGGGCACAGGGAGGCTTTTCCTGGGAGAAATCCCTTTGCAAAGGAGCTGTAGTATGAAACTCTAGGGAGTGCCCTTGCCCTGTTTTCCTCAGAGCTGTCTCCATGGAATCCCTTTCAGCAACCTTGTCATGGCTCCATGTGAGAGGGCTGAGAGGTGAAGGAGGGTGAACCTCTTCTGTCCACTGGGATTGTCAACCATGTATAAAGAGTATTCAAATGATCTCATTAGCCAACAATCCTCCTTCCAAAAATCCTTTCAGATGCCCATGGAAAGACAATTCCTGTTAGCCTGGCATAATTTCCATCTGATACTTTTTTCTTAAAAAGAACAGTGAACATTTGGCTGCAAACTTTTCATGCTTATCTGGGAGTAAATACTATAAACCTGGGGCTCAGCAATGTTTTTTTACTTCTATTAATGTTTTTTTTGAGTATTACTCACATGAGAAAAGATATTTAATTCTGGAAAATAGCTGCAATATATTTCATACTGTGCAGGAAATCAGCTTGCACCTAACCCAACACAGGCATGGGAGGGAGTCAGATATAATGGAAGGAAAAAAAATAATTGCTTTTAAAGTACTCCAGCTCCATTCCCTTCTTGCTGTTTTGGATGCTTTAGAGCCATCCATCTCTGCATGTCTGCAGCCAGAGCTCATCCCTTTCCCAGGGAAGCCAATGGCATTGATTAGGAGGAGAACTGCCTAGTTAGCCACCTATCCATTCTGGAGAAGGGAGAGACGTGCCCATGTGTTACATCCCAACCTCAGCCTTACAAACAGGCCCTGCTTTGCCTGGAATTGATGGTTACAGACACATCGATCCCATGGCAGAAAGGTCACGCTCCCCAAAGCCAGACACATAAAAGAGAAAAATGGAGATGAAACGCCTTCACTCTTCCAAGTGAGTGTTCTGTCTGCTGCTCAGCATCTCTCCAGAATTCTGTCTGCATCTGGGATGGGGAGCTCAGATCTGCAAAATCCCAGTTTACAGCAGCCCAGTCTGAACACCCCAACCTTTACAAGGCTCACTGTGATTACAACAAAGCCATGTGTTAATCACAAAGAATGTCACCTTCATGTTAAAACCATCCAGACAGTTTTCAGTGGATGTGGTTCAGCAGGGTCCTCTGAGGCTGAAGTGTGCCCGTGGTATTATCATTGTTTTATACTGAATGAGGAGAGAAACTAATTCACTGTCCTTTTGTACTGGGGATAGAATAATGCATGTGATTTTCCACTTTGAAAAGATATTTAATAATCCTATTTAATGTTGAGTTAAACATTTCATTGTTTGCCATGACTAATCCACAGATTTGAAGGGAAAATTCCACTTTAAAGTGTAATGGAGCTTCTCTGCTCCTTCACTTTTGAATTAGTACTAACACAATTTTAAAAATAAGTACCAATTTGTGGAGATATTTTGCAGCACATGTCCTAACACACTTATCCTAAGTGCAGTTTAATAGAGGGTGCTTTGGATAACAAATGCAAATTCGGTCAGACTGGTAAAACCAGTGCAATCTTCACACAGAGAAACCTTCTAATTAAATGAATAAACTTATTCTGAAAGATGTTCAATGAAGGATACAGAATAGGATTATTCTACTCCATCAAGCACCCTTTTGATGTTTAATGAAACTACAACACCAGGTAAATTATGGGTTTGTGTTCACTGCACACTTTTTAATGAGATTATAAAGAAAAATCCAATATATTACAAGTGGGTTAAATATATTTTTATATCTCTGTCTGGAGAGGCAACCTCCAGAATGATCATTTAGAAATATGCAGCTGACTACTGGAAAATATTGAAAGGAACACACTGTTATTAAAACACAGAAACCACAGAACTGTTGCTATTTTCAATCTGTCATGGCCAGTGAATACAATATAAAAATATGTAAATATTTATCGGTGCACAGTAATGACCTATAATAACAAATCCCATGACAGTATTTTTAAAGAAGTACAGCTGCCACAGCCATTTTTGATATTTCCATATTTTTTTATTTTTATTTTTTTTTAACACTGTAGGTGTCAGGATTAGGAGGAAAGAGGCACTGAAGCCTCAGGGGCCATGAGGCATGTGCCACACTGCACAGGGTTACAGCCCTGTTAACATTTCTAAGGAAATGAGCCTTATTATTCAAATACTTCAGTTACACGAGCTCTCTGCCAATTTGAAGCAGTTGAAAATGTCACACCTCAGCGGAAGAGGGTGATGCTGGTACCAAATGGTTTCTGTAGAACCAGCCCTGCTGCTTGCTGACAGCAGTGATCAGGGGAACACAGGCAGGCTGTGGCAGCTCCCACCTGGAATTACCTATGGCACCAAGCCACGGATGCTCTGCTGTGTCTCCCCTGATCACCAGAGCAGCTCCCAGGCCACCCAAACCCACTGAGCTGCCTTAGAGAGCTTTGCTACGATCACCACCTTCTCTTGAGCAAAAGTTACACCAGTTACAGCCACTGTTGTCCAAAGTGGGTCAGCACCCACCTTAGCTTTAAACCAAAGAGAAACATTTCATCACCCCTCATTCTGCCCAGAGGAGGAGCCCAGCCCAGGCAGCGTGAGTGGGAGCAGGACCCATTTATCTGGCACCTCCTGCACGCCAGGCACTCTGCCCGCCAGACAAAGCCTCTAAATCCTGGCCAAATGGCTAAATCACTCCTCCTCTGCTTGTCAGTGCTGGCTTTTGAGGAAAAACAAGTTGTCTGGGGAAGGCTGGATGCACATCTCAGCAGTCTGAAGTGGACACAAACTAATTGGAAACTCCAGTGCAGATGAAGTACCGTCAGCCCTGCCCTGCCAGCCGGGCAGCGGCTCCCGGGCGCTCCGCACCAGCAATCAAAGCAGGGCCAGATGAAAAAGAAGCATTTGAACACCACAGAATTCATCTTGCAGTTTCTCCTGATATTATGGTGTTTGATGGCTCCAATGCATCACAAGATTCCTGAGAGTTGTGACTGGAAACAGACAAATGGACATTCTCAGGCACAGATTGTGAAATTTGGAGAAAATTTAAGCTTGCCTGCTTCTAAATCCTCCATAGCTAAACCCAATATTTGTCTGAAAGCCAGGCAGCATAAATTGAGTTCCTGTATTCAGCAGTTACAATTTTGATAAAGCTTTTTCCTTTACTCAGAGACTTTGAGTCGTTGATGACACCAGTTCCAATGCTAAAAGCATCTTCATAAAATAAAACTTGTACCTCAGGGAAAAGACTAAGACTCTTTTTCACCGAATCAACATGAAAAAGGCAGGTTACCAGGCTTGGAAATGCTGGGAAAGAATTTCTTTTTTCTAAAAATAATAATGATATGTTTCAGCCTCATTCACTGCTTACCCTATGGACTTGGCTGCTGTCTCTGAAGGAGACCCTGCACAAAACAGGTCTTGAGCCTTAGCTCATGTAAAGTACAGAGGAACATGAAACACTGGGATAATGTCAGAAAACACAAAACTGCAATAATGAAATGGAAACCCCTCACTTTGACTCCTTGTTCAGAGCTGATTCGGAGCTGGTGAGTTTTGGTAGGCTTTGGTTGAGGTGTTAACACCTGTGAAGGGCAGGAGATTGAGGAGGTGCTCAGTGTTTTGTTGGTGGGGCTGGACTCACACACAGACAGACAGACACACAGACACATTTCTGCAGGTCTGGTGACACCATTGGCTCTCCTGTCACCCTCAGCTGTGGCTGCTTCACCCCAGCTGGTGGCTGTGTGTCCCTGCCAGGGCAGAGCAGAGCCTGTCCATCCCTCAGCCTGGCTCTCCTGTCCCCCACACCATCCTCAGCAGTGCTGCCAGCTCCAACCCCGGGCTCTGAACTGGGCCACCCCAAGTGCTGACACATGTCCCATTCTGTCACCCTCTCCAGAGGACGCTGATGCTGGCAGGCAGAGAAGCATTAGGTGAACAGCTGGAGGTGCTCATGTCTCAGGCCACCGCAGCTGAACCTGCCAAAGCCCATCAGTCAGAGCACACAGCTCACACACGCAGAACCTGAGCATCACCAAATTGCTACTTTAAACACAATGCATTAGCCTGGATGAGATCGATTAAAGAAGAATGCAAGTAACAACCGGAACATCTGAGTGCTTCAATAAAAACCACACTGTTAACACAATTTAGGGAAAATACAGGATGCCTAAACTTTGCACGTAATTTAATAATACTCCTCAGGATAAAAAAGAAAAAAAAAAAAGATGTTATCTGCTCTCTTGATAAATGCTTCAAACTTACAGAGATCTGATCTTCATCTGGTTTAACTCAGAGTGACTTCACTTAAAGTCAGAGGAGCCATGAAAGTCAACAGCAGATGAAGAGCTGGCCCCAGTTTGCTGTTCACTAATCTTCAGGGAAATAGTAAGATTATGGACAGAATACTTTCTTTCTCCAAGATAAGGAAATATAATATCCCTTGAATACCTCTTATCTACCCTCCAATTCAATCTGGAAAATCTTTCCTCTTTTCCAAGCTTTCTGTAGAATTTCTGTTCCCAAGCACAGCCCTTCCAAGTTTATTGGCATTTTTAATGTGTTAAAGCTGTCGCTCCATTTTTGGCCACAGCTCTTTCTTTTCCTGAGTCCTGTCAAAAAACTAAAAACCTGTTCTTTTCCTGCTCCTTCCACTCTTCAGAGAAGTTTCTTCCATTTTTTGTGGACGGAAATATTTGCTCCAGTTACAATCCCCTTGAGGCTCTGCATTGTGTTCCAGGTTCTGGCCTCCTCAGTGCAGTGTGTGGGACAGGGCAAAGCAGTGTGTGTGAGCTGGGATCTCAGCACTGTTTGCTCCGTGGCAATTCTCATCACCACCACAACTCATTTATGGTAGAAAAGCAAACTGGACTCCAGATAAACCCAGGAACTGAGCGCGTCCTTCCAATGTTCCTGGGGCTGTGGTGCCATCTAGTGAGTTACTTACAATCCTCTGCATGTCCATCTTTGCACAAAAACCAAATTTATTTTAAAATATAATACTAAATAAATATACTGCTATCCTCTGGCAGAATTCCACAAACAGAGTAATCAAATCAAATGAATTTTTTACCCAAACAGTGCCCTGAAGCATTGCATTCCCAAGGCACTGGGGTTGCATGTGATTTAACGTTCCACTGAAAGTATAAAACTTGAATCTTTGATAAAGTCATTCCAAGCAGAAACAAAGGTGCTTTAGTTAGTGGTACCCAGCCTGTAGACTAAACACATCACTTGTACAGCCGTTCTTAAAAAGCTGTTTACACTATTTGCCACACTGGCAAAAGGATGTGTTATCTGCCTCGAGTATTTTCTTGAAATCCAAAGTCCTGCAGAGCTTCTTTGTAGCAGATGCTCAAAACCACCAAGAAAAGTGGCTCAGTTTGAAGCCAACGGTTTCAAAGCAGAAATTTTCCATTTAACCCTTGCTGTCCCTCCAGGTGGAACACAGGATCTTTTTCTCTAGGTCTTCATCTCCTTCAGGTGAGCTCACTCTGAGCCACAACTGGGGCCTGTAGAGGGGACCCAAAACACCCCCATGAAAGCCCCAAAGAGTTTTTAATGTTACCCTGCAGCCACTGACCACCCTCAGAGCCCAGCAGCTCCGTGTCCAGCTCCCGGCCAGCCCGACCTCTCTGCACTGCACAGAAATGTGAAAACTGTGTTCACCTGGTTTGAGCCTGGACATCGTCAGCCTCCAGCTCAAACAGTTCAGAGGAGCCAGTGAAATCACACAGGCACTGCTCAAAGCTCCATCATTGTGTCATCTTTGTCTTAAAACTCCCGTAAAAAATACCACACGATCAAAAGCGCTTTGTCTCAAGTGTTTCCATCTCACCTCTACTATTGCTGCTCTTTGACACTGTAAAAATCAGTCCAGACCTACAAACCAGCTCTCCTGTGTGATGGCTGTGACAGCTGGAGACAGCTTCCCCCCAAGAGACTGCAAATCACAGATCTGATCCAAAATCTTTTAATGAACCTCTCCTTGCCCATCTCAGAGGGGTCTGGAGCAGGCCTAACACCAAAAATGTTGTCTATTAAGTTAAATTCTGCTGTGGATGACATTTTGGAACTGTTGGCTTAGTTCATATTTCAGTTTCTATTGTCTGCAAACAGATGAATTTAATATTTTACAACAGTTTTACAGATTCAACAGTTTTAGAGATTGGAAATCTGATTGAAGTCATTCCTATTGCTGCTTTACTTCATTGAAGGAAATTTGTATGAAATTGTTGGTTGTATTTATGTGTCCACATTTGTTGCTACTTCAGTCTGTCTGAAGTAGCTGCAACCTCCAATACTTCATTCTCACCATTAATTAAAACTTTTCCAAGCTTAACACACCCAGGAAGGAGGATTGGGGATCAAGTGTTGTGTAACAGATGAACTCATATAAAATCTAACTGTGATTTAATTAGTTGATAATGGATCATTAATTACAAAGCTAGTGAAATGAAACACATTGTTGTGGAAACACATAATGGAACTATTGAGAAAGAATAGATTTGTTTTTACTAAGTACTTGTCTGCTAAGAAAACCACCTGTGCAAATAACCAGCTCAAATCGGATGACAAACAGTTTTTTTTATTGCTCAAGAAAGATTTGGGTTTCCACGACAACGCACCCGGGTCAAAATAGCAAATTATATATTTTTCTGCAATAAACATCTCATTTACTCTAAAAGGTTTAACATGCAGGTTTATAATGTGTCTAAAATATATTTATTAGCTAGCAGTTATTTAATACAGCAGCTTCTGCCCAGAAATGGCTGTCCAGTGACTGGGGATTCAGCTCCAAGTGTATGGGATCTATCCTAAGCCTTCTGGCATTTTAAACAAATGCTGTAATGCTGTTTGGCTCATAGTAACCTACTGTGAGCTCTGGGGAGAACTAAGCAAACAGTTTAAATGTTATACAAAAAGTTTTATTTAATTGAATTCAAGCATTTATGAAATTATATTAAATTAGGTCATATTCATAGGTTATCCAGTATTTAACATTTTCACCAGTAATTGCCTATCCATCTAATTTAAAATTTAATTACATTATTTAAGAAAAAGGTTTTCTTGATCTGAGGGCAAATATACTTTATTTATAGGCCCTTTCTGAGCCGGAGAATGGAAAGTACAAATGTGTTACTCATTAAGGCCCACATTGTTACGTGGCTGCAAGACTGAATCACTGCTTCCCCAGGGTGGCTGCACCAAAAACTGCTGCAGTCAGCACAAGGAGGAAAAGAGGTGTTCCCATTCCTGAATCGAAAAAACGAGGAGTAAATCTTCCCAGTAACGAGGGGTTCCATCCACCAGAGCTGCCTGCAAGTGGCTCTGAACTCAAACCCTGAGATCTGATGGAATTCCACCTCAAGCAGGGAAGCAAAAAGCAGAGGACAGGCCACAGGCTGGGGGCCACCTCTGCTTTAGGTGTGACACTGCAATTCCTGATTGCAGTATGAATCTCTTTGATGGATGCACGACAATGCAAACATTCAGTTTTCTACTAAGGAATTTGAAGCCAGCATACAGGAAAACTAAAATTAGTAAAAAACAACCCCTTTCAATTATAAGTAAGAGTGTCTAAATTGTTTAATCTTTATATGTTTGCACTTATTTAATAGAGTTATCAAACTATTACCAACCAATGGGAAAAGGAGATGTCACAAAAAGTGCCTGTGGTCCACCAGAATATATTTTCAAATACTCTTTTCCTCCCACCCTTTCTTGACCCTGTTGAAGTGCACCTGGCAGGAATCCTCTGAATGAGCCTGATTCCAGGCAAGGCTGGAAACTCTGTTATATAAAATCCTCTCCTCCTCAGAATACTCCACATCCCGCAGGGAGGAGGAGGAGGAGCCTCCTCAGTGTCCAGCAAATGTTTCCAGGTCCCTTTTAGCCCGATTTTGCAGAAAAGTGCAGCTTGTACAAATGTGTTCTCTCAACTCCTTGCAGTAACACCTGAAGTTTGGAAGCTGCCCCAGCTGTCCTGAGAGCTCGTGGGGGCTGAGCCAGGGGGCTGAGGAGCACATTTTCCTTTGGGAAATCCACAGCATGTCCAAGTACTGCCTGGGGTCACAGCGATACAGGGCTGAGAGTGTGAGAGAGGCAAAGAAAGAAATTTTTCCTCGTGGAAAAATGGCTTTAATTTATAGACAAATGGCTCAATTAGCATTTCTGGCAAAGAACAGCTTATTTTCTTTCATGGGATCAGCCCAGGCTCCATGGCAGAACACACCTTCTGCCTGAAGTGATCACAGGGACAATACTGAATCCTTATCCAGAGACCACTTCTCGTGAGCAGCATTTCTTTCTGGAAGATTTTCTCCTTGTTTCGGTCTGAGATGTGCAGCGGGCACACAGCAGGGCCAGCTGATCTCCAGTGGCACTTCCTTGTGTGAAGTGACACATGAGGCTCTTTCCTGAGTGATCCAAGCTGGATCTAAGGATGGGGTAGCTCAAAGGAGAATTGCTGCAGCAGGAAAAGCAGGGACCAGACTCCAGCCCCAGCTCTGGAGAGCCTGGGCAGGGCTGGAGCAATATGAAGGTGCTTTATGAAGGTGTTTTATGGTCACTTTGGAAAATAAAGTGCAATAATCACCTTCCAGTCTGGAATTCAAAGGTAGATTGCTGTGTTGTGAGTGAAAATAGGCAGCTGGATCAAACACCTTTTAATGCATGATTTTTGTTTGAAAATACTCTCTGAAGATAGCCTGGGTCAGCTCTGTTCCTTTTTCCTAAACTTTCAACTAAAAGAAAGACTTATTCCTGTTTCAGTAAGAGTACATAAATAGAAGTCACAGTCCCCCTGAGACATCTTTAGAACAAAACCCGAATGTAAAATTCTTGATAAAAGGAGAAGTTTGCTTTACATAATTCTGCTCCCAATATTTGCAACTCTCAAGTGGATAAAGAATAATAAAGTAAAGCTTAAAAGGTGAGACTGAGAAAGAAGCAGTGAAAAACAAGGGCTGGTGGAACTTAGGAAAATCCCAGCATGTTCAAACATCAGACATGCTGCTTCCCATCCTCAGAGCACATCCTTTAATCTGAACAGCCCTTGCACCAGTGAATGGGAAGTGTGGAAGGAGTTTATGGGATTAGCTATGCCCTGCCCACCCCTCCTGTCCCACCTAGAGAAACACTGCACAAACCAACCCAGGCAGCATTTCCTCACCCTCTTGCCTTTGATTAATATCTGTAACCAAAGTGTTAATTACTATTCAAAATAAAGGTTTGAGTCTGTGAGCACTGACAGACAAATCATCAGAAGAACCAAAACATTTCTATGCACTCCGGCTTCCAGGTCTGAACACAAACTCTTGGGACAGTGGATGAGACACATTCCTCGTGCCTTGATTTAGTTTGGGGTGTAGCTGTGCAGTTTGTGGTCACTCTCCCATGCAGGGACCAGGCAGGCACTAGATGGCTCCCGAGTGACAGGCTTGGTTTCTTTAGAAATCAAGCTTTCTAATGATAGCTTCCCTTCCTGGCTTAGAAATTTGTCCATTATCTCTGTACCCCTCTCCTCGCAGAGTTTTTTTTTGCAATTCAGCTTTGCCTTCCCAGGCACTGTGGAGTTTGTTGTTTCTTGAAGTGGATGGGATGAAACAGCTGTGCTGGGCTTGTGGCAGCGTGGGACTGCCAGTGCTGCCCTCACACCTGGACACAGCTGTGGAGGGAGGAAGGATTTCCTGACTTCCACCCAAACTCTCATGAGGACCTGCAGAACTGGGCTAGCTCAGCTGGGAGCCAGCTTAACTGGCACCAGCTGGCTTCCCTTGGCTGCTCATGCCTCTCCAGAAGTGACTTCCATCTTACTTTTCCTGGAGAAGCGCTTCTGGTCCTTCTGAGAATGTGACAACACTCTCACCCTTCCCCAAGGCAAACAGCTACCACCAAAAACAGCTTTTCCAAAGAAATGGGCTTTGTAAACAACAGAATGCTCTTGAAATCTCCTCCCTGTTGTGATGTGGTGACCACACAGGAGCACAACTGCTCCCAGCAGCACAGCTCTGACTTCCACAGAAAAGCTGCACACTTTAGAGAGAGCTTTAGTAGCCTTTCTCCAGTAAACAGAAATAAACAGAAACCTAATTTCCTCCCTGAAAAGAGACAGAGGAGCTCACTTTCTAAACATGGCACTCACTTACAATCCCAAGGTAAAGCTTTCCACATGGAGAGTGTGTCATGGAAAACAAGGCCAGTTTGCCTGTCACTGGATTTGTGTTCAGGGCTTGGGCACAGACACCGGTGATGTGGAAATGCTGGGGAGTCCAAGCTCAGTAATGATGGGTTTTAGATGTCAGTGAAGTTGTCTGAAGGTTATAATGCTGAGAACACTGAAGTTTCTGGCCCATTTAATGGTGGCTGAGTGACAAGGGTTGGCCCTGGGAGCTTTTCAGGACATCAAGGGTGTTACCCAAGTTCCCATTCTCCTCTCCTGCTCCCGTTTCTCCTGGAAGGAAAGGTGCAGGTGTGGGCAGAGGGGTCCCAGGGGTGGGCTGGCAGCAGGACTACAGGACACTGCCATGAGCTGTTCTGTTCACCTCTGCTCTCAGGAATTGTCTTCTGTAATATCACAGTTGTCTGGGTGAGGAGGAATGCCATCACTGCAGTCTCCTGCAAGTACAATCACCACTGAAAGTCTTTCTGGATGTGTGAAAAGGGTCTAATTAAGGTGACCTTGATAGTCTTGAAACCCTTTGCTGAGATGGGACCTACTGGGCAGTGCATTGAGCTCAGCTGGACTGTTCAGAAAGAACAAAGCCCAAACCCAGACCATTATCAGCAAACACTGGGGAATTACCATCAACACACAGTGGAGGCACAATGTAGAAAATATTAATTCCTATTGAGTTCCTCACTTTCCCATTCCCTGTTAGTGAAACAGTTCACAGAACTCCAGCAGAGAAGTTGGAATAAAGAACAGCAGCAGCTCCTTGTGCACATTAAATAGATTTCCTGAGTCCATCCTCCACATTAGATTAGGCAATACCAACACTTAAAAATTTTTAAGCATTTGTATTTGGAGGGATGAGACAGTGTAAAATGTTGCTGTGCTGCACATTAAACTTATAAAAGCGTGGCTCAGGATCCCATCACACGCCAGCAGCCTTCCAAACTCAGACAGGAAACACCTGGACCTCTGTGGTCAAACATCACTGGGAGTGCACTGTACATTTTGAAACAGATCATTTAGAATTGTTAATAAATATTCATCTCATTGCAGTAAAACACTGTGTGTCCCCTGCTATAAACATTGGTGGAGCTAAATTAAATATGTGCAAGGTTAGTCATCTCAACTTTTTTTCTCCATTAAAAAAAAATGAATGCTTGACTTCCCCTCCAAGAACATCTGAAGTTTTAAAAGCTTTAAACCCCTGAATTCTATGGGATATACAATTTAAATATCTCCATTTCTGTTACATTTATTCTTTGTTGACACATTTTCCCATCTTTTCTAAAAGGCTCATTATAAAGCTCCCTAAAATGAAGCCTTTGTTTCCTTTCCTGGGAAAAGCCTTGCACCTTGGCAAGCAGAGCCCTGTGGGCTCATACAGGAGTTCACTGTCGCTCCCCTTGTGGTCTCAATTTGAAAAGCAAATCTAGAGATGTCTCTAATTATGTGAGAGCCAAAGGGCAAAATGCAAATTGTGTACAAATCCTCAGACCTTTCCTCCAGAAACTGCACAAAATCTGTGTCTCTATTTTTGCTGCATTACTTTTGAGGTAAAAAGTTGCAGAATCATACCTGAATTGAGATTTCCCAAATATTAGGATTAAGCATTGAATTGCTGCAAATCAGCCCTGAACTGAATGAAGCCCTGAACCTTCTGCTGCTGAAAGAGGCAGAACAAATGATCCAGGTTGGACTCGGTTCCAAATAACAGATTTGTTAAAGTTCATGATATACAAATCCTGCTTCCATATCCTTGTCCATAAGGCTGATTCTTCATAGATAATTTGCTCAGGTTTGGGGGCTGTTTCTACACTTCTCTTGCCTAACTATCTTTTTTTTAAAGCTTGCTTGCTAATATTGTATTTCCATGTCTTAACAGCTTGCATTGTTTAGATTTAACATAAGCATTCAGCAATTTTCTACTGAAATATATTGCCTGTGGAAAATTAATATATTTTTCTGTCTTTTCTCAAAGCATTTTAATACTCAGGAAAACAAGATATCATAAATCTAAGGAAAGAAAAGCTGCTTTCAATTGAGCAGAAAAAAATAAAAGGCAAAGTCTGTTGTGCATGTGTGTCAACAGCTTTCAAAGCTGCAAGTGAAGCACAAAAAGCAATCAGAAAAATCCTACTGCTCATACAAAAAATATTTCCCTTGGTGAGAACTCCACCAGCGCTGAAGCAGCCTTAAAACTTGGCTTATTGTGTCTGTCTGTAGCTCCACAAAGAAGACTACTTGTTTCTATTTTCTGAACGTGTTGAAAACTAGAACATGGCAGCTGTAATTCTGCTGCAGAGCTCCCCCAAACAAACAGCAAAACAACCCTGGCCACCTGTTTTGAGCAGACTTCAGCTGTGGAAAATGCCTCTCCAAAGGGAAAGTGCTGGGGAATATTTATGAGACCCTAAAAGCAAGTGGATTCTAGCTGAGACTTTTCTAGACACTGTGTTATTTATTAAATATCTGTTGCTTTGACCCCTCTGCCCCAGGGAGGTTGTTTATTTGTGCAGTCATCACTGCTGGGAAGAGCAGTATTTCTGTCCAGGGAGATGCAGGATGCAGGCAGAGCTGGGATTCCAGCCTCAGTTGTTACTGCTGTCCTATGGGGACAGGAGGAGGAGGATGGACGACTCCTGACCTTCTCCAGACTTTCTCCAGACTTTCCCCAGGCCTCCTCCAGGCCTCTCCCTGGGCTGATGGCTCCTGAAAGGGACCTGTCAGGCTGAGTGATGGTGAGAGGGCACAGGATGCTGAGGCAGCCCCCATCCCTGAGCACCATCCCTTCTGGAGCCACCTCAGGTGTGTGAGCCTGGCCCAGGTCCCAGTGCAGCTTTGCCTCTGGAGGGGCTGGGTGACATCTGGAATTCACAGCCCTTTGGAGTGACACAGGCACTGCTCACTGACTCCTGCTTCCTTTGAACACTGCTCAGCCTCCCTAGGGACTGTTCCCTGCATCCTGCAGCAGTCCCAATGCCCAATAATGAGATGAGTGGAACCATGGTTAGCACATCTGCTCTGCAAATTGTCTCTGAACTCGCCTCTTTTCTCCCAGCAGTGATTTTTTTTTAACTGCACCTTCACAGTGCTATGGATAAATAATTCCACAATCCCCCCCTGCCCTCCATCCATTGCCTGAGGATATCCATGGAGCTGCTCCTCCCCACACCCTCCCAGCTATTGCCACACTCAATTTCCTGTCTTCTGTTGACAAAAATAAGCTTGCAAAATTGCAGACATTCTTGGAGGCCATTGTGTTCCACAGATATTGGTATTCCCATAAGTAATCAGGCAGTCTGGGATTTACAGGACGCAGAAAACTGCGTGAGATGCCCAAAGTGCTTAAATACAGAAATAAATTCTGAGAATGAGTGGTTCAAGAGCTTGGAAAGGCCCAGGCAAAGCATCCTCTGGAAGTTTGTAAAGTTCTGGTTAGCAGCATTGCCTACACAACAGGAGGGATGAATAACAAACTCAGATACTCAGCTAAAGATGGGCACAGAAAGGTGGAAGAGCTTCCTCAGTGGCTGAGCTGCTCTTTCTTAAGCCATCTACACAGAAGCAATTTTTATGTAATAAAGAGATCATAGATCATCTGACATGAAGACTGTTTCAGCTGAGTGGTAGCTAAGCAAAGCATCCAGTAGCTTGGTTTGTTTTTTTGGCTGATCGTGGCCAGTGTGCTGGAAATGAAAAGGAGGAATGGGAGAAGATTAGCTCATCCACCTTGAACAGACTTAATAATATTTTTCTTTTTTCCTTTTTGTTTTTTAAAATTTTATTTTTACAACTCCCTCCTCTAACTAGCAAAGAAGGAGAAACTCCCATCAACACCAGCCCAGCATCATTCCCTGGAATGCCCAGCTGTCTGTCCCCACTGCTGGATATTCCCATGTTTCTCATCTGCTGCCTGGAGCTGCTGCCAGGCTCGGTGGTGACTTCACCCCAGACATTCATGTGGAGACCAAACGTTTTCCCTGCAACCTTCGAAACATTCACGGTCTTACTTGGTATCTAGAGACCTTTATTTCAGAATTTATTCCAGCTGGACTGCAGAGCTGGGCTGGGATTTCCTTGCTGGCCTTGCCCCACGCTCAGCCTGTCCAGGGCCCCTCCTGCTCTCATGAATGGCTTGTTTGTACGGGTGGTTTTGCCACCAGCCTCGGGACTATGAACACTCTCACTGTTACTGTTTAACTACAGTAAATCAGTTAAAGACTAACTGTGGTGTTCCGGAGAAATATTTTATTTCATGCAACTAGACTGGCCTACAGTCATGGATCTGACTCCCAGACTGGAAAGACTATAAAGAACAATGATTTTGAACTCCGCTGCATATTTCTCTCCATGACTTAAACATACATGGGGTAAGGAAGAGAAGGACTTTGTGCCTTAGCAAGCTCACATGTGAATACATCTGCCTTTTCAGGTACAGAAAATAGTCTGCTGGGTATAAAAAATCAGCAAATAGGTATTTTTAATGAAAGATTTCATTGTGCATTTCTCTAGCGGACTCAAGAGCTAAAAGCAGACATTATTATGATAACTCCTGAGTGACCAGTTCAAACAGGGCAAACACGGCCCTGCCCGATGGATGTTAGTATAAATGCCTTTCCAAGAAACTCTCCAGATACTAAACTACAGCATTTCATTTTTCCAGGAGCCTCTCAAGTGCAACCATGTGGATTTTCAGTGGCAGAAATATCCTGCTCACAGCTGATGTTTTGGTTTTTTCCCCAAGCCAAGTCAGGAGAAGACAGTAAATATTCTTCCAAGCAGGTCACTTATTTCCCAGCTGACATGCATTTTGCATTCCCCTATTTTCACTCTATTTTCCTTACACTCACAGTCCATATTGTAATAGGGAAAACAGTTTATATGAGAACACTGGCCTGGCACAGGTTAAACTCTAGAAAATCTTGAGTAAATACCTGTGTGGGGCTCTTTTCACTGGAGATTGGAGTATTTTTATTTAATGCAAAGCTGTTAGGGAAGGATTCAACTAAACTGAAGTTTAGTTTGAAAACTGGAGTTTGGCACCAGTTAACTCTGGTTTTTGTTTGTTTTTCTTTTTCAAAAGACAGATTCAGATTATATGATGGAGACTTTTCCATGCAGAGAAACACTTAAACTCTGTATCATTTTGAGATCCAAGGCTTCCTGCAGCAAAACTTCTCAGCTTTAGGATACAGAGAGGATGGCAAGTCTGTTTTGCATTATTCACCATCTGAATAGGGACTAATCCCACTAGAACATGCAGCCATAAAGCAGTGAGGGACGAAAATCAACTCAACTGATAGGTAGGATGTCAGAGGAAAAGGAAAACCCTTGATGCAAAATACTAGAGAAAATGAGTTTTAAATCCCTGCATGAACAGAACAAACTTCTGACATCTGGAGCATGATTTAATACTCCACCAGGTGCTGCTGTATTTAGTGTTTTCAGAAAAGCATATGACAATCTTGTAGAGGATTTTTGCTTTAATTATCAGTGTGTGAAAACAGCATTAAGGAGGTGATCACAGTAAATCTGACGCTTTGCTCTGATTAACAAATTAGCCAGTTCTAAACAGATCAAGTAACAGTCAGAAAAGCTGATGACCCTTGAAAGCAGGCTTAAACTTTCATTGGGCCACTTATTACAGACCACTTGCTTTGGATGCAAACCATATCAGGTGTGCCCCCTTGGACCAGAAAATCTCTTTATTAAAAAATGAAAGAGCCCTCGGTTTTCACTGGATGCTTTGAAGTAACAGCAGTTATTCCAAATAAGAGGGATTTTCAGGAACCAAAGAGCCTGCATTTAAAAAGAGATTGCTTACACTGACATACTCCAATTTAATTAACTCAGATTTATAAGAAGAAAGTCTGTGTTAGTTGCATTTGTAATAGGAAATAAAAAAAAAATAAAAGGAGTTTGTAATGAAATAGAATTTATAGAAAGGGAAACAGTGTTTTAGAAGTTAGCATATCAGAAATATGTTGTTGAATGCTGAAGAATTCCTTTTTTGTATTGGAAGAGACACTTTGCAAAGTTTTTGCCAAAACTGAATGACTCTAAAGTGACATTCATAGGAGCAATTTGCTGGACTCCAACAGGTTCTGAGCTGGGCAGAGGCACATTGAAAAACAAAGCTTTTTATTTTTATCTCTGTGGTTTCTCAAATTTTAAAATACTAAATCCTTCAGCTTCTCCTCAGTCTTCAGAAGTGCTATTTGACAGGAAGAGAAATGATTTCTGTGCTGGAGTAACTCGGTGTAGCTGAGGACCTGTCTGGAGGTTTACTTGCTCAAAGATAATGTTCTCCTACACACATTTCAACAGGTACAAATTAGGTGGGATCTCACAGACTGGGTCAATGCATTGCCTCACAGTTCAGCATTAATAAAGGATCTAACAAACCATTTCAATGATTCCATTTGTGGAAAATTCCATTTGTAAAGAATTCATTTTTGGCACAGAATGAGACTAGGACAGTACAGCAAACCACAGCACGCGCCGAGTTTACAGCAGTCACAGCGTAAATTATCTGTTCATTAATTAAATCATTGATTACAGATTCCCTGTGGGAATGGCATTCCTCCTCTGAAGCTACACCATCATTTGCTGTAGCATTAAGTCATGAGTGGTTTCACCATTAACATGCATCTCATAATTGCTGCTAGGAGAAAATGTAGGTCCTGACCTTGCAGGTACTTCTGCATGAGTAACTTTATAAACAAATGTAGTGCACAAAGAGCTCTCTCTGGAAAAGCAGAATGCCTTTCTCCAGGAATTAGAGAGTGGTGTGTCAGTAAATATCTTGACTAGGGGAGGGTGACATGTGACAGAGCCACCAGATTAAAGCTGAAAGCACATCCAGAGTTCATCTCTGTAGGACACATGTTGCAGAATGCACCCTGCCATGGGCAGCCAGCTCAGGGGTGTCTGACTTTATTCAGGGGTGTATTTATTCAGAGTCCAGAACATATTTTCTCAGTCTCCAGGTTTCAATCTGCTACAGGATTTCAGTTCCAAAGTATGATCTAGTCTAGCTTGGGAATTTTCATGCGAAGGCTGCTCGTGCATCTGGTTTGATTTGTTTCTAATCAACCACTGTGGACTTTTAAAATGTATTCCCTAGGAAAGTTTAGCTGATATTTTCAAGGAAAACAATAAAGCAAATTCAGCTTTGACATGCACATTTTTTTTGCTTACACAACAAAAACTTTTGCTTTCAAGTCTGTGGTGTTCCAGAGACGCTGGGGAACAGAACTATTTTTTTCATGCCAAAGTATGCATTTGTGTTATAAGTAGATTCTTTAAAGAAACCTGTCCTGTTAAATGAAAACCCTCAGTGCAGCAGTTCATAAATGAGCATTGCCAGTATCGAATTAAAAAATGAGAACATTCAACAACAACAAAAAATTATTGCAGATCTTTGTATTTTTATCAGCTACTGAAATTACCTGTGGGGGAATCTTAATTTTCTGTGAATGAGATCCATGCCCCAGCAGGTACAAGACCCAAGGAGGCACTGGAGAGCAGCTTTCCAAATGCAGCTTCAGCAGGCACTGCTTACACTTCATCCTGCGTCCCTGTGGTGGGCTCTGATTCTCTGCTGCCTTCTCCTCGTGTTTTCACTTGGCTCCAGCACCAGCCTCTTGGTTTCCTGCTCTGTGTCATGTCCCAGTTCCCATTTTTGCCTGGATATTTATCTTTCTCCTGCTTGCCCTCCAGCCTCAGTTGACTGCTGTAATTAATGGCTTTGATATCTGCCTTATTTCATCCCTACCACTTTCTGGGTCACTGAAATAGAGCCCTTTGGAATATTTACCCACTTCCCTACCCTCTGGGGGATGCCTGGCTGCAGAACATGCACTGCTCAGTAGAACTGCCAACCTTTCCACACACAATGTGGAGTAACTAGGGAGGTTTCCAAACCAAGAGTTTTTACAGCACCCTTTTTATTTATTATAGGTTTGAGATTGGTAAAGGTACCTGCAACCAGTCATCCTGGGCACCTTTTCAGTTCATTTTTAAGTTACTCACACTTTACCAGCTTTGTCCAAGAGGCTGAAATTATCCACACTGGATATCTGCTTCACATTTAGTTTTGTGGAAAAATTTTCAAGAAGAAAAGAAAAAAAAGAAAGAAGCTCATCTGTTTCTGAGAATGAATATAGGGGAAAATATGCTGGTTTGCACACAGGGAGTGTTAGGACATCAGGTCTGCAAATTGTGCCTGCACAGGCAGGGACTGGCTGGGGCTGGAGATTTAAACTATGTGGCTGTGCCAGGGGAGAGGAACCAGAGGGCCATAGAAATTCAGAGTCATTAAGGCTGGAGAAGACCATGATGGGAGAGTTTTGGGGGAAATGTCACCTGTTTATTAAAACACTTGAGTATTTCACTGTCCCTCAGTGAAAATGAGATTTTTGCAGGTGGCCATAAGCTGGGCACTGCCCATTGTGTCAATGCCCTCATCTGGCTGATCTGGAGTGCTGCCACCCCACAGCCTCACAATGCAGTCCTGGCCCTTCTCTGAAGATTCAGTGTTATGATGTAACTCTAAACACTCCAAGAAATCCCATCTAGGGCTCACAACATGCTAAATTTTCTGTCACCCACCATGGAATTAACTTTTTTCCCTGTGTTTCAGGTTCGTACCTCTTAACGTCTCGCTGTGCAGATGGGGAGATTAATTAATGATTAGGAAAACGCCACAAAAGGGGACAACTGTGGCAAAATTAGCAATTCTGTCCTTGCAGTACTGTGTCAGGGAGTCAGTCATGTGAAACAGCCACTGAACAATTTGGGGAACACAAAAGTCCAGCGAAGCTGCTGGTCCCAGCCGGGCTGGCCCTTGTGTGCCCTGAAGGGAGCCTGGGGGGACAGCATGCGATCACAGGGATAAAGGAAAGGACACAGAGCTGCCCTGGCCGTTGGGCCTTCCCATTTAACAATTTAACAATCTTTTAATGCGGTTTGGGTGTGTAAAGGAGCACACGGTGCAGCTTCTTGCTGTTTGCTTTAGGAATTCCAAACTGCCCAGCTGCTGCAGCCCTGCACACACAATAACCCCAGACAAATTGCTCTCGCTGCTAATCAAGGTGGCAAGGGCCAAGGTCAGAGTTCAGCTCTTTCTGATGTCAAGGGCCTTCCCTGGAGCCCATGTGATGCAGGGCTGCTCTTTAGTGCCAGCTCCATTAGGGGCTGCAGCGTTCACGCTCCGCTGGAAGCTGGCTGGGACATTTGCTTACACCAGGGGGGCTTAAGGCTCCTGGTGGTTAATCCCTCCAGCGGCCCTCTGGCTGCTTTCATGAACTACAGTGGCAAGATTAAAGCTGCCTGATTTTCTTTTCCCCCCTCAAGTTCAAGAGAAACTGCCAGTGTGACTCTAAAAACCCGTGAGAGCACCCAAAAACCCCTTTGAAAGAGAAACAGGTTTGTGAAGGAGGTGGATACTGAGTTTCCTGGTTTTCAGACCAGCTTTGAGTGATTATTTAACACATATTTTAGGAAAATCTAGATTATATCTCTATTACAGTTAAGGGGAAAAGGCAAGTCTGATACTCAAATCTTTTCTTCTCCACAGCCAGGCTTTTATGTTCCCTAAAGAAAGCTGGCATGCCTAAACAGATTATAGGGAATATCTGACACTTTTATTATTGCCTTTTCAGGAAGAAGCTAATATTCAACATGAAACAACACTTTGCCCTTCAAACTTTAAAAACCTGAGTGTTAACTGTGACATTTATAATTCTCACCTCAGCAGTGAAAGTCCTGCTGACATGTGTGAAAAGGTGAAATCATAGGAGCTGGAAGGCAGAGCGTCAAGCTGGGTTTGGCTCTTCTGAATGTTTAGGTGCTTATCTCTTTTTCCTGGCCTGGAAAGTAGTTGGGTGCCTAACTTGGGGATCTGGGTTTCATTAGGCAGCAGGGATCTTTACTGGGGGCTATGGAGCTCAGGTTTGCATCATTCCACGTTTATTTTTGGCTCTAAAATGGGATTTGGCTGTGGCTCTGATATTATTCCTTCTCATCTGAAAAGTACCCCAAGGTTTTCTGTGCTTCCTCCTCCTCTGTGGCTGCATTCCACATGAACTGGGAAGTTTTCTGCTTCAAACAGATGTCATTTTGGATAATGTTTTGTCTGTGCAGATAAGCACGTTCCTTGTGTCACCATTTCTTACAATGACCAAGAACCAACACAACTAATCCTCATACTTCAATTCTCTAGATAATCCAAACCCTTTTTTCTTCTAAACTTGAAGTTAAAAGTTAGCACAGGAAAAACAAGTTGTTGTACTTTTGATTCTTTGTGGGAGACGGTACAGAGTAAGTGCAATACAAATCAAGATATGTGATTAATCTGTTTAAAATCAAAACAACGTTCTCTATACTTTCTAGCTGATGTTTCCTAGTCCTTACACAGTGTTTCTTCTACTCTGGAGGGCACTGGGAATGAATGCCTTTGGAATCTGCATCCCAGACTCTTGCTGCTGTTTTGGTGGGAGCTGGGAAATTTTACAACTTGCTTTTTCATCCTTATTTGTAAACGGTCCAGAGAAATCAGCCAACTTCTTCCCCACACGTTGGCCATTCTTCTGAAAGTGTGAAAACATGACAGCATTTTTTCCATCTTAGTAGAAAATGTCTTTCTCAATGTAAATATTTGTGGATGAAACTCCCTCTTCATTTTCTACACTAGCAGCTTTTTTCTCCTTCAAAGGGCAACTTGAAGTATTTATAACTTGAGCTGATTACAAATAGCCCATTATTTTAGTTCTAGGAAATTTTCTCACTACCAGCCAACTGCTTTTACCACTTTGTACTCCACTAGTATACTTACTAATGGTATTAATAACTAAGAATGGAGAATTCATAGGTATGCAGAACAGATTCATGCAATTAGAGGACAAATGCTACTTTTCATACATACATCCCTAATTTATTCTTCTAACACAATCATATGGGAAGGCAATCTGATCCCCACATCTTGCCTGTTCAAAACTGTTTATGTTACATGATTAGTCTTCAATAAGACAAAAACGTGGATTTATATTTTCTTTTGCACCCAGGCAAGGCTACAAATAAATATTGCATGACTTCAGAGGAGTTTAGTATATAATAAAGCAAATAAAAAATCCGGCCAATTGACTGGGAGAATAAATATCATCCATAACTCCACAGATCTTTAATTGGAATAAGAATGTAAATCTTTGTGGTGGGTTGATCCTGGATGGATGCCAGGTGCTGCTGCATCACTGCCCTCCTCAGGGGAGAGGAGAGACAATGAAGGGGGATAAGGGCAGGGAGATCCTCCTCAGTGACTTTCACAGGTAAAACAGACTCCACTGGGCACAGTGGTTTCATTTATTGCCAATCATATCAGAGACGGATAATGAGAATTCAAAACTAAACCTTAAGATGCCTTCCCCTGCTCCAGCACAGGTCTTTCCAAGGAATGCAGCTTTTCCCCTTCTCAGTTTATCCCAGAGGTGCCACCACTGGTGCTGATGGGCTGGGCCTGGCACTGGCTCCCCTGGGCATGGGGAAAGCTTCTGGAAGCTTCTCACAGCAGCCACCCTGGAGCCCTCACTACCAAAACCTGCCCAAAAACCCAGCACAATGGTCAAGCAGCTTTCAAACAACCAAGTCATGGGAGAGATGAGAAATATCTCTAGGTTTAGTTATAACAAAAAGGAAAAGATGAACAGAAAATGAAATTGTAGGGCACATCTCCTGGTGTTCTTTTTCCACCAAACACAAAAAAGCAGTGCTTTATATTAGCTAAAAACCCAACCTATCATTTTTTTTAACTGACCATATTTTTTTCCAGCACACTCATGAGCTGATGACAGCTGCTCAAGGCTTTCCCATAAATGACATTCCTCAGCATTTTACTAACAGAGGCCCGAGCTGCTCCAGTATTTCATCTGCATGAATTAATCTCTGTGAATTAACGTTATGGCTGTGCCGTACTCATTTACCATTATTTCCATACACATATATTCCATGACTACTTGTAAAGGAATAAGGTTCACATTTTCTACATAAATACATACTCTTTATGTCTCTCCTGACTTGCTCTCATTAGCTCTGCACTAAATGATGTTAGACTTGAGACTGAGTTAGTGTTGACTCTGGAATGCAGCACTTACACGTGGGTGACTGGCTCCTTTGCTAAGGTTTATAGTGTAGTTTTGTAGTTCATAATGCAGCCAATCTTTACAATGTAACACCCCTGCTAATAAAAATAAAATTGTTATGTAAGGCCACTGCTAAATAATGAAACTACTACTATGTTTAATTTACCTATTAATTTCTGTGTGGCAGTAGTTGCTGTTATAGAGTTTGTTATTAATGTGAGTAACCTCAAGATTGCTGCCAACACTTCCAACATAAAATTTCTGTAAAGATGTTGAAAACAAATGATACAATGCTCTGCAACTTTGTCCTTATTCCTAAATCGGGGCAGGCTCCCAGTAATTAATTAAATGAGAGTCCCAGTGACATTATGGAGTGTACTGAAATGGAGAAAAGGAGAGGATGTTGAGCCCACCTGCTAAATCATCCCAGGTGCCTCTTCCAGGGGATTTCAGCATTGTTATATTGCCAGTTGTTTCTGTATTGACTCAGTTAAGCGATTCATGTTCACCTTTTGAGTAGAATCATGCAATGATGGAATAGTTTGGGTTGGAAGGGACATTAAAGATCATTTCATTCCAAATCCACCTGCCCTGGGCAGGGGTGCTGTTCACTACATCATCCTCATCATCCAACCTGGCCTTGAACACTTCCAGGGATGGGGCACCCACAAACACGTGAGTGTGCATGAAATGCAAGGAAGTCTCAGGACTGTGACAGTTTGTTTTCAAACCTCCACTTATTTCCATTAAGGACCATGCAGAACCTCCAAAAAAGATGCCAGAGTCAGCCCCACTGAACACCAAAATGCTGTGACAGGCTGGGGACAGCCCTCTCACAGAACATAACCAGCTCCAGACTCCTTGGATCATGGTAACAAATAGCTCTTTGTTATAACTAAAGCATACATAACTGTAAAATACAATTATTATCTACCTTCATAATGAAGGAACTCCGAACTAAAACTCCATAAATAATGAAAAGAAAACACAGCATGTTTAACAAAGTTCTGCCTCAACAAATCTTCACTGTGACCTCAGGATTCAATTTTAACAAGTTGGTTTTAATCCTGTTAGTTTAAGATCAAAGGAAAAGATTCATTGGCAGGGTTAAATGAAGCAACATTGAAGGATTTGGAAAAATAAGGCCAATACCCACACCAGTCCTTCTGTCTTAATTAAGTTTATATTTTTTCTAAGTATTGCTGGCAGGAATTAATACTCAGAGACCTAAGCCAAAGTAGCTCACTTTAACCCGAGGACATTTTTTCACTTACTCTGACTGTAGTTCAAGTTTTCCATTTTGAAGTATTTAGCTTCATTTCCTACTTGAGAAAGTAAAGCCCTTCTCAGCAACTCTTCAAGTAACAACCATTTTCCTTTTACATGACTGAGTCCACACCGCTGGGTTTGATATGAACCTATCCTGGTCTTTCTGAACAGTTCCCCCTGGTAAAGGTGCCAACCAAACCACGGTGCAAAAGAATACTGATTTCTGCTCCTGCAGCTGCTTTATCAGTGTGAAAAATGGTGAGAAAGTAAATCCTAAATATCAGTGATCTTTGTAGTTATGGGCATGTAAATTCTGACATGCAACAATACACATTACTGCTCAAAAATGAGCCCGTGGTGGTCTGGTTGTCAGTGGAACTTGTGCCCACTCCGAACATCTGGCACCACTCAGAACATCTGGCACCTGGAGGCAGGTGGGCTCTGCCTCCTCTGACAGTTCAACTGCTGTTCAGATTATCTCCAGCTGAAAACATTTGGGCTACTGGAACTGGTAAAACCTCAGAGCTTTGCACAGAGAAATTAATTCCTGAAAATACTCCCTGAGAATGGGTCACCTGTGGACTTTCCCTTGTTCTAGAGATATTCTAAGGAGGAGGGGGAGGTAGAAGGGCAACCAGTCTGCTCTCAGCCTACATGGAGAATAGAAACAGAGAAGCCAGATTCAGAAACCTCTGGGAGAGAAGTGAACATATAAAACTACCACCTCTAATAATTTTATTTATCTTCTAGTCCTTCCAGCTTTACACTGCCTGTCCTAAAAAAAAGAGCCATGGTTTGGGTTCCCAAGACAAACACTTCAGTGCAAGTTAAGTACTTGTTACATCCCCATCCTGTTTCTCCTTTTGTCTGTACAAAATCTTTAATTAACTTTCACTGATCTCATTCTATACTGTGGTCTGGATAAATGCTGTAGGAGTTGCAATTTTGGCTGTGTCTTTGATCTCCGTAAGATGAAGGGTAATTTCCTTTTTTAAGTGGTTTTGCTTGGCTCTTATACAGCCTAGCACATGGTGTAAGATTGTCCTGAGACAAAATGGAGAGGCTGAGAGGTGGTGGTAAAATATCCAGAGTTGTGATGTCAGTTCTTTCTGTCCCTCCTGAAAACCAGGAGACCAACAGTTAACTCAGGCCATCCATTTCTGCATCTGTGTGTGTACATGTCATGCATAAACTTAATTAAAACCAATTGGAACTGCTGAAGTGTAACATTACTGAGCATAACATGTATTTTGTCATGACTTCAAAATGAAAATGTGCCTTTTGACTTGTTATGGAAGTCCCGCTTGCCAGACATTTCTAAATAAAGCCCAGGAGACTGGATATACATCTTCCCTCTTTTAACCCTTCTCTTAATCACTTCCCTCTAATTCCACTTTTTATTTTTATTTTTTTTCTTCAATGTGTGTGGCTTGAGCAAAGCCTCTTCTCTGTAATTGTCTTCTAAATTGGCAAAAGGACAGTACAGGGTGTGACCCTCCTCCAGTTTTTGTGCACAGTTGTATCCTCCCGGGCCCCATTCTCCTCTGAGCTCTCCCACATCTCTGTTAAGTAGCCAAGATTATACAAAGCAGTCAGATTCCTGTTACACATCTGTGCCTTCCTGCAGCAATTGGAGCCATAAAATGAGTTGTCATTGTGGTATTTGATAATATTCTGAGCCAGAGGTACCAGTCACATCTGGGACTGAGTGGGTTCCCTCTTTTCGGTGCAGAGGATGGTGCATCTCATTTGTGCTGAAGTGGCAAAAGATGCAGCCAAGGATTTCAGAGAAAACCGAGGGAAATTTCTTTTTGTCAGGGATTCATGTTGAGCTGTTTCCTTTATGGTGTATTTTGCAGGCAATGCTCAGCTTTCCCAGAGTGAAGGTTCTCTCAGCTCCCTGTGAGCACTGAAAATGCTTTTCTTGCCTTGGGACTGCAGGGCACATCCCATTCCCTGCCCAGGGTTACACACCAGAGTGCAGCTCCCAGGGCTTGAACAACACTCAATATTGTGTTCTGGAGGACCAATTTTAGAGAAAAAACATACACTGTATGTTAGTCTAACATTATTGCTTTTGCCTTAATTCTCTTCTGTTTGCTAAACCCAATGTTTTCAGCACCTGATACTCAGCAGTGAGCTGGGCTGACAGCTTCTGGCGCACACTGGTTTTTAATGACTCCCATCCCCTGGCACACACAGCCTCCTTTAATAAGTACCAGCCACAGGCACACATACCAGGGATGTAAAACAGTTTTATTAAATTAAGTGGAGGCACAAGTGATCACAATTATTTTCTTACTAATAAAGGGAAATGTTTGCATTTATTTACACTCTACTGAGTTCAAACTGAATGCATGATTGGCTGTTTTGCAATATCTCCCCACATGAGTTTTGATGGGTTTTTAGAATTGGGTTTTCTTACCAAACACAGTATTTCCCAACATTTGGACTGTTCCTAAGGGCACTGCCCTAATGAGATGCAGCAGCAGTTTCACATCCTTAGCTTCAGCCCTGCTCTGGGGTGAGTGTTGGCGTCACCTCCATGTCCCGAGCAGGGCTGGCTTCACCTGGGTACAAATTCACCACTGCTGTGTGCTCAAGCTGCTCCATCACCTGCACTGTGCCTGATTCTTCCTCCTGAGAATCCAATTTACCACCTCAGTGACTGAAATGAAGTGTCAACAGAAGGAAGCCAGCATGAGCTGTGCCCTGGGCTGATCCAAACCACTGGGCACTGTTTCTCTGACCCACCAACAAATATCCATACAAATCCCCAAAGCTTCTGTGGAGAATCTTTTGTTTCACTGCTGGTTTCGCTGCTATTTAACTGGCAGAGGTTTACTGGAGCAGTTTAGTGTGCCACAACCCCACTGATGGCTGCCCTGGGTGTGTGGGCTGTGTAAATCTGTAGAAGTGACCTAAAAGTGAATCTAAATGATGATGAAGGATTAATCTATGCCCTTGGCCATTAAATTATCTTCATGGCATCACAAGTGCAGCAAGAAAAACTTACTGTCTTCAGGATGCATAATGCAACTTGGTTTTGCTTCTGTTCTTTGAGAGAAGTTTACAGGAAAAGGATAAATGGATTTTTATTCACTATTCACTGCACACTGGAATAAAAACTCAATCTGCTTTACATGGAAATTATTATTATGAGCTACTGCACACTTTTCCAGCAGAAGAAGCTCTTCAAAAGAACTAGACAGGAAGATACTCTTTCTGCCTAAATACTTATTATGTTCTGCAATATTTAGAAACTGCTATGATAAAAAAAGAGCATTCACAAAAATTTGATCTTCTGATTGGTGTATTTTAGCATTCTAAATAGGGGGTGGTAAAACTATGGTTTCTTGGCACCTGCAAATGGGGCACTTTTGAACAGTTTCTATCTGCAAATAGGAGTATTTTGGAATTATCTCTGATCAATCATCCTACCAACAGCCATACCTAATTCCTCTCTTTTTCCTCCTTTTCTCCTTGTAAGATTTCTGCACAACCAAGCAAAAATGGGGTAAGCACAGGAGCCAGCAGCTCTCCCAGTACCACTGACAAAACGATTTTCACGCTCCAGTATCAGCGCAGTGGGAGTGTTATAAAATATGCCCCAAGTTCTCAGTGGCACATCCCCACACCTTCCTGCTGCAAACAGCTCTTGGCTCTGAACCTCTTGGTCTCCCTGTGGATGCTGCTGCTCTAGGGAATGTGGGAGACAAATCCATGAAACACTTTGCTACCTCCTGCTGCTTTTTTTTTTACTCTATAGTTTCTGTGTGTTCCTTTCAGGTAACGTGATATCAGGCTAGTATCACTATCATGCTGCTTATCTCCAACAAACTGCCCTTACTGAAGTCATAAAACCACAAGATTTATCTGTAGGTATTTGTACAATCTCAGTATTGTATCAGCATTTTATAGGGTGTATCTGGAAGTTCCTCTGATTTCTCAGATGTCTTTAATTTTCTGCAGTAATGTAGGTAAGATTAAATGCAAATCTTGGCAAACAAACATCTGGCACTGCAACAACAGAGAGATATGGATTTTTTTCCTTTATTATTCTGCTAGAAAAACTTGGAAAATGTGGGTTTATTTTCTCCCTAAGCTCCTGCAGACCCACTCTTATATTTTGTGCAGGATATTTATGTACTAGAAATTACAGTTCTATGATGAGAGTGGCCTGGCTCTCCCAAAGGATGTGGCATTGCTGTGACTGCACACGTACCTGATGGCCCCAGGTATGTCCCACTATGTGCAGCATCCCCTGCAGCTGGTTTTGCCACAGAGGGAATGGGAAAAGGAGCAGAAACGGGTTCCTGTGTTCACATGGCTGGTGTGAGCTCAGGGAAAGGCTGGGGTGAATTCCCAGCTGGAGTCAGTCCCACAGCCCTTGATGTCAGCGGATCTGCACTGAAGAATTGCAAACTTGAGCATATTTGGATCACATGCTGCTTCTTTATGGCTCGATAGATGTGACAGATTTCCTGTTGAGTCCCAGCTGCTCTCACTTTCCCATTTCACAGAGCAGATCCCCAGCGAGGGTAAAATTGTGGAAGATGGGCCAAACCATGGCTCTGCCCCCTCGCACAGAGCAGCAGCTGAACTCCCTGGAAGCTGCATGAGCGTGAACGGTGCTGTGCAAAAACCTCGCAGCAGAGAGTCAAAAACCAGCAAATATTCCAGCCTTGGAAATGCCTGGAATGAGCTGCAGTGCCTGGATGGCCGGAGGAGGCTGAGGACTATGATTTATGTTTGCTTCCAGGTGCATGTAAATTTTCCATCCCCCATATAGACTTGAGCTCTGTGCTACAGTCACAAGAGATTAAAATTCCTGCGCATTTTCTGGAACTATCGGCCCCGCTGAGGAAGGAGCATGGGAAACACCATTTGTTTGGTGCTTACAGGAATCCTTCACACATACATACATGTTCTTAGCATTTTGTATTAGCAAGAATTAAATATTCCATTTGGGTGAGATGTTATTTTAGCTAATTTCCTGCAGACTCTCTCAGCCTCAGTGAATGGTGAATAACTCTTCAGTGGAGCCCAGCACTTTCAGCCCCTGCTGCTTAGAATAGCTCCCTGCTTCTCAAGTATTAATTGTACCTGGTTATGTTTAAATGTCTTTAAAATATGCAGCAAGTGATCTACAGGGATTCATATTTCTACCAAAAATCGAGCCTGCACCTTAATTTCCCGCTGCAGGAATCTGGGATGGGTTTTTCCCACTGTGCCTGTTGCAAACATCTGCCACTTCTGAACACTGAATAGAGCCTTTGCAATCCAAATTTTAACATTGTAACCCAACGCTTTTAAGAGAGAATATTGCCATTTTATTCATAAACTGTTTCAAGAAAGGAAAGGGGGAGCAGAAGCGAGGAAGGAAGCCAAGAGAGCTTTGAGTTGCTTTCTGTTTTCAAGTGTCTTGGGGAGCGCTGTGCCAAGAAAAACAGAGTCCAGAGAAGTGAGCAGCGGGGAGATCCTGTTACAGCAGCCCAGCACCTCAGGAGATGGGGCTGCCTCCGGCAAGGAGAAGCAAAGAAGGGGAGGAGCAGGGCCCTGGCTGCCTCTGCACCCCAACAGCTGCCTTTTTAGGGGGGGGGCAGGAATGACAGGGACCCCATTCTTCACACTATGGCAGCCCAAAGGGCAAGACAAGCAAAATCAGGCCCTGGCTGGAGCAGAGCTTCCAGAAATGGGTGATTGGGGAAAGGCAGAGGGCTCATTATTATCAGAATAATAAGCAAAAGTAGGAAAAGTGTAAGTGAACTTACACATGGGACTGCAAACTGCTGCACAGCCAGTGTGGCCAGCTCTGGGGTTTAGAGCTTCACCACTGAGCTCACAATAAGGGAAGGAAAAGAAAGACACCCTTTCCCCAGCACAGATGTGTGTTTTCTCTGGGTATATTTGTTAGTCTTATATGAGAAAATGAGTATTTTTGTCTAGTTAGGGTACAGATTGTAGAAAATTGCTTAGGACAAGCCAGCGACTCATTCACCCCATGCATTTGTACAGGGAGTTTGGACAAGCCTACAAAGCTCCTATTTATCCCCCCTTTAAAAAGAAAGCAGGGCTGCAAGTCCTTCCAGGCAGGCAGAGAGGGAATGGGAAAAATGCAGAGCACATACCAGTGAGCCTGAAGACTGGTCAATGCCAGACTGCCCCCGCTTACACATGAAGCCTGTGTCTTTCAGAGGCATGATAAAGCACAAGGAGTTAAATTAAAAAGTAGATTTGTGAAGCTGTTCGAAGCAGTGACACCAGCCTGGCCATTGCCCCGTGCTGTCACTGAGAGGGGCAGAGCTGGTGGGCCCAAGGAGCCAGGCCAGACCCCGTGTGTTTTTGAAGGATCATCATTTTATGAGGGGTGAGGGCTGGAGCAGGTGGTGTGTGAACTTTGACAGGGGGCAGTGACCTACAGCAACCCTGCTATTCCTGTCCCTCGTGTCTCCAAGGGCAGCTGCCACTGCTGCTGACAAGGCCTGCACAGGTTGGGAGTGCCAGCGCTGGCACAGGACACTTGTGGTGTGTGAAACACAGGGACAACACAGAAAGTAAAGCTGTGTTGTTTCTTGACAGCAAAGACATGGCACTTCAAGGGTCTTACAAGCACAACAAACTCCCTCCAGGTTTAGACTGGGATCCTAAAACCACCCTGCCTAATGAACAGAGGGTCTTTGTGCTGCTCTGGGAGAAAGAGGGGCTGCTGAGAGCACTCAGAGGCCTCCATAGCCCTGCTCTCTGCCCACCCCACCCATAGGCCCAGAATCCACTTAAGCTCAGCTGTGGGGCTTTATTCCCTCCCTGAGCCGTGCTGGGGCTGTCCTGCTGCCTCTCCCTCTTCCTGAGGTGTTTGGGCTTCTTGGCTTGGCCGTGGTGCTGCCTCCCTGCCTTGGCTCTGCCTGGAGATCACCAGCTATCAGCAAGATATCTTCTTATTGCTGCCCTGCTTTATCAGCAGCGGCTTCATTTTTAATGGGGTGCTTTACATTGCTACCAAAGTTGCATTTTAGTTGTATCAGGTCAAGATTTACTGGTTGAATCTTGCTGGGGTTTGTTTATTACCTTGGTTGCATTCTAATGAATCTCTTTGCTAAGGAAGACAAGGAGCAGGCCCAAAAACGATGTGGGCAAGGTTGTGTTTCATGGTGGGTGGAAGTGCTCACTGCTGTGGTGCACTTCCAGGCCCACAGTTAAATCCTGATCCAGTTCTTTCTGGGAGACATTGCAATCTCTTAGAAATGAGGATTTCTCCTGGAAGGGGAGGCTGCACCAGGCCTTTCACATCCTTTGGCTGAGGGGACTGTTTGAGTTCTTGGCAGAACTCGGAGCAGTTCAGGTTTGCTCCCATTTGTGCCCACAGTCCCAAGCTGCCAGAGATTACTGTGGAAGAATGAGTGATAATTTGCTTTAGGCATTTCCATGAGGTTTCAGTCTATGAACTGCCCCTCTGAAACTGCTCAAACCATCCTCTTCCTCCCTTCCACTTGAACAAGGGGAACCATTATGTGGCCCTGGCCACTGGTTTACAGATGAACCGCTTTGTGGATGATAAAATCACTGACAGCATTGCCAAATATTCCTCAGAGCATTGAACCAGCACTGTCTGAACTCACAAGGATCTTTATTGTGGCTTTCCTGCCATGAAATTGTTGGATGTCGCTGCTTATTTCTGAACACAGCAAAAATAGCCAGCAACTTGGATGTATTTTGTAAAATGACTTAGCTTACAACTAATCCTTTAAATCTGTATGGAGACAGGAGAATCCAGTGGTTGGAGCACAGAAATAAGATCCAGTGAACTGGTTTCTAGCATTGCATTCTGCCCCTTGCGTCACCTCCCCACCAATAGATCTCCATCTGTAAAAACACTGCCAGCATCACTCAGCCACCCTTCTACATGGCTGGGATGTTCTGTTGAAAAGGGATCTCAACATGTGAAAGACATTAATGAAACTGCAGAGAGAGTGAAAGGCATCAGCCAATATCCAGCCAGAAACACATTAACTGCAGTTGCTCACTGCTGGCCCTCTCACAGAGTACTTTCCAAGATAAGGTACAAAACACTGCAAGCAAGCAGTCCAGAAACCTAAATCTGAACTCCAATTATCAAGGGAGAGTCAATTATTTGGGATTACAGAAGTTAATGCACTTCAGGATTGATTAAGTGAAAGATTGTTCTGAACAAAGACCCTGTAATTAAAAATATATGTATTTTTTAAGCTTTTCTTACTCTGAAAGCCTTGTATACAGTAGTGGGAGGGAAGCTTATGTTATAGATGTGTGTGTGTGTACATACACTACCCAAATTCTGCTATCAATTACAGATACAAATCTGGAACAACTCCAGTGCTATTTGCATGGGCCTAAATTAGAACAGACTGTGGTTTGTTAACGAGGTGTGTGCATTCAGTGCTGCTTGCTGTTCTGTGAAACTGTTTCTTGTGGAAATCAGATTTTCATATTTACTGGTGGTGTCAGTGCTCAAGGTATCTCTTCTGCTCTATAGCACTGAGTGCAGTTGTACATCCACTTCCCAGAATTTAAAATTATCACCTATGAAAACTCTGAGGTTGCTCGAATGTGGTATGATGACAAACATTTTGCGTGTATGAACATCACTTGCTGGTCAATCTTAATACTTTTATTGATTTTATTCTGATGTCCCCACATGTATTGGATTATTCATCCTGTTTCTTAGCCAACATTCAAGGCCTTGATTGTTTTCCAAGGTAAAACTTTGCATTTCACTGGGTTTGTCTCTGAATCTCTGTGTAGGTTTTAGCTTAAATATGGCTCAGTAAGGTAACTGGAATGATATGCAATTGGAAACATGACCTGTATTTTCTGAATCCTAATTACTTAGCCAAGAAATACTAAACAGTGATAGATGTTTGCACAAGAAGGCTTGATACACATATGAAGTGCCTGAAAATTAATTTCTTTTTAAAAAATAGTATCGGTGCTGCTTCTAGTTTAATTCCTTACATGTAGCCAGTGCCAGCTGTGCTTTACTGCATTCAGATGGCACTTCACATACCACAAAAATATAGTTTGTGACCAAATTACAGTGTAGTAACACTAAGATTATACAGCCATTTAGGTCAGGAAACATAAAATAACATCTTATAAATAACTCATTACATCAGCTCCTAGAGGGGAGGAGAAAGGCAGTAATAAAGAATTTAAGTGTTACTCATTTTTCATTTTATTCTTGCTATAAAAACCTATCAAATTTTCAACTATTTTCTTGAAAAGTGGAACGACAGGGTGGGTTAAGCTCTTCCACTGCTGTGGAAAAGGAGCTGCATTTCAGTCATCCAATGGTGTAACAAATTTCTCCAGATCTTAAAACTCTGGTTTTGAATAGGTTTGATCAGTACCAGAAATGAGAACAGGAAGGTGACAAGGCACGTTCAGCTCAATAAATTGCATTTACAAATTACAATTACACAGTTGCATTTTCTCCCAGGCCAGCCTCGCGTGGTTTGTGGTGGAAAATGTCGTGGAAAATGACTGACATGGCACAGAAGTGTGAGTTGGGTTTGTCACAACACACACAAGCACACATACACTGCTGAGGGCTTCAGTGCCACTCAGGACACTGAAGTCACTTCTGAGGTGTCATTTCAGAGCATTTCTTAATTTCCTAAGCTGCAATGATTTTTAAACAACGAGTTCCCTACAGATAAATGACAGTTGATTCAAAACCAACAATACAAACTCGCCCTTCAGCATGCTCAGCTTTTTGGCCCATTTTTGAAAGAAAACATTCTGCTGGTTTAAGGAAAGCAGCTGGTTTGTGTTTATAAAATTTGCATTATCTTTACTTGGTACTAGATCATCAGCCTTGGGTTAGAAAATCTGGAAATATTTCACTGACTCTTTCTGAGCTGATTTCCATCAGCGTGTTTCCTCACCCTGACTGCAGGAGCAGGATGGACCAGGTGGTCACAATTTATCCTTGATTTCCACCAGCAGAGGTGAATGCTGAGAGCAGGATTTGAGAAAATTTTCAGGGTGTAGTTCTCAAATATTAACAATGGTAGAAGTCATCCTAACTGGTACAGGATGAAAGGATTAGCTTTGTTTATTCACTTGTGATTTTACTGTAATTTTTTCCCTTGTTCTTTACATGTTTAGCTTTACAAACTTCTGCTAATAGGGTGCCCTTCCTCTCTTCATTCCTATTATGAAGTAATGAGTCAAGTCCTAATTGCCATTAAGTCAAAACCAAAACAAAGGCAAAAACCCTTCATAAAATGAAATAACCAAAAATCAGGAAAGCAATAGTTAAAAACTGCAAAGATACACTTGTGTATCACTGTTGTATCAATATGAGTGTGCTCTGCTCTCCTGGACCAGGGACTGAGGGGATTTTTGTACAAACACAGACAAGAGACACCAGAAACCCAAATCTGGGTCTGTTTTTTTTTGCAATGACAAACATGCTTTAGTCACCATCAACACCAAGCCAGCAAAATATGGTTTATAAGGTTTTGCTGATGCAAATTTTATTTACATGCCTCAAAACCAGTAATAATGACAACTGCAGGGGGGTTTGTTTGCCACCAGGAGGGCAGAAGGGGTGGTAAGAGCCAGGATGAAGGCACAGTACCTTGGGCACTTAATGACAGGCGAGGCTCAAACGTCATTTCTTGCTGTTCTGGGATACTCCTGGCAAAGTAAACCAGCTTCCTAGGATATTTAGCTGTACATGTGGTGAAATTTGCTCTTACAGCTGGTAACTCCTTTTGTTGAACACCACCACCAATTGTTCCATGACCCAGGCAGCACCACGCAGAGCCCAGTGCAAGCCCAGCTCAACAGATGACAGCCTGGCCATTTATTTCCACGGGAGCTGGACAAAAGCCATAACTTTTATTTCTGAAAATGTTCTGGCAGTGTGTCTTGATTGAGTCAAATGGAATGTTCTTACAGCAACAAAATGCCCTTAAATATTTCAGCACAATTGGATTACAATTATTTCAGAGTGCTTAGCCCTGGAGACACTCATGTATCCATAACAGAGCTGAGTGCAATAAGATCCCACAATAGGAAGGAGTTTTTCTCAAAAATGTGGCATGATTATATGTATTTTTAAAAGCTCCTAAGGGTGAGATGTTTCAAGTCTGCAGATGTATGCATCTATTTTGGGAAAACACTAAATCATAAAAACATTGCCCCGAAAGTTGTGTTCAAGATGTGTGTACATGTGTATCTTTTTGTGTGTGTTATTTAACAGTTAATGTGACAGATCTGGTGGTCAAGAGCTGGTTTGTCTGGGGACAATTGCTCAGGCATTTGAGGGGAGTTTGATGGTAACCAGACTGATATTTGATAATGCAGACCTAAACTTGCCTTATGGTGGTTCCATGAGCGACAGGGGTGTGAACATTTGAAAGGTTATTGCTGGGCAGGCCACACGTCCATGGAGCATTTTGGGTGCACAATATTTTTGTCTTGTATTTCTCCAACTGGCCACTTCTAAAGAGTGAAAAATTGAATAGCTCTGCTTAAAGAGAATGTAAATTATCTCCATTTGACATTTGTTAGCAAAGGTTTGAGTCATTTTGCCATACACCTGTCTAGACGAAATGTTTCCTGACATAGTTACTATACTGGCTTAATAATTGAGTATTTTCAGGTTTTGATACTCATAAATATTACCATAATTTGCAGCATAGGAGGGAAAAGGGAAGGTTTTGTTGTGTCAAATTCCTCTTACCCCAAAGTACTTGTTAGGTTTCCCAATGAGAGGTGCAGGAATAGGAAAGTACGGATGCTTTGGTCAGTACAGTTCTAAAATCCTCTGTACCCGAGGATCAGCAGAGCCCACATTGGACTGTTTCATTTAAAACAGCACTGTCCTGAAATGCTCTGAAATCCTTCTGTGTGTTAAGCCTGACAGGTTGGTACCACCTGCCTGGGGCCTCAGCCAAACACAGATTTCAGATTCAAGTGTGATTTTCATGAATCACTGAACTGTTGGCAACCAAACGTTTTCTGGATGGTGCTGCTGAGAGCACACACAGAGCTGTTTTCATGCTTAAACTTTGTTCCTAACACTTTTTGGTAGCTTCTGCTTATTTTAATAATTGAGATGTACAAGGGAGATGAAATAATTAAAACAGGCTGTGAATGTTCTGGATCATTAACAAAAGTATTCATGGCATTAGTCTAAGATATCTTCAAGAAAATATGGTGTTATTCATTCACTATAATGCACTGCAGTCAGCAAATGGATGAAGAGAGTGACTGCAGATCACTGTGAATATCAGATTGGGTTGGCACACAAAGTCTCACTGACTTCAGCTGAGAATTATTTCAGTCCCTGCTTGTTGGGGGTCTGCATTTTCCATTTCAGTGCATTTTCTGTAAGTAAGAAATGTTCCTGTTCACAAAGTACTCAAAAGAACTCCCTCTACTTGAGGGTAAGACTTCCTCCATGGATTTGCTCATGGATCCTCCCATTCCTTCCTTTGACTCTGTTACCTCTGTGGTAATACTTTTCTTGAGCTCTGTGAATATGAAATTGTGCAAATATTTGAGTCAGACCTAAATGTCTCAAGGCAAAGATTCACAGCATCAGTTCTGATAAAGGTATCAGAGCATACGGACATTTGTGGTGCCTGTAGGAAAACACTGAGCTTTCCTGCAGCCTGCATCCCTTGGTGGCTGGCAGCCAAAGGATGATGTGACAGCTGCTGTCCCCTGTGACAGCTTTTCCTGTGAAGCTCCTACATCGCTGTTAGATATATTCCTGTGTCTAGGACACCTCCATAAACTTGCTGGGAAATCTGGACTTCTCAAAGGCCAGGCTTTTGCCTAGGAGCCTTAACAAATGATCACTGACTGTATCAATTGATCCATTTGCTATATCATGAATACTTTTATTTCATTCTGTAAGGGCACACTGTGTTTGGACACATTTCCCTGCTGGAGCAGGACACTTCCATCCTGCCCTGTTCTGTGGTTTTGTGATTTAAGTACAGACACACATCTTTTGTGCTGGGATTGTTTCTGTTCTACTGCAGGGCTCTCTGAGACAGTTCTTTGCATAAAGCCCAAGCAGAATAATTATAGTGGCTCCAATAAGACATATGTGAATAACAAACAAAACATAATTCTTCTCCTCTTGCATTATATTGTCATAGATTTACTGAAGTGTACTAGCATAAGCTTTTGCAATTAATAGAAAATCATCAGCAAATACTTGCAATTAAAGAGTATCTAGTGTTGGGAACTATAGCACCAATCAAAGTTGTGTTCTGGAAGCCTTCAGGCAGTGATTTACACTAAGTTTGTCTGGAAAGGGCTGTGGAGATGCCTTGGTGCCTTTTGAGGAGAGTAAAGAACAATAAATCAGGCTACTTTGGATTTGATTTTACAACTGGAAAAGATTACACTGATCTTGACAAAACAGAGAGGCCAGTGCTCTGATGCACAGAATTTGATGGTTACTACTCATTTTTGTCATGGAGAAGAAAGGAGCAAATTGTCCATATGCTTCTAAATAGTACTGTCAACATATTGTATTTCTAAATCAGCCTAATCCCCTTTGCTATAAATGGAAACCATGCTTTCAGTATTTCTGGTGGGAATTAGTTAACTAAGTGCTAAAACTTGCCAAACTGCATTTTATATAAAAAAGGAGCTTCGTGAATCAAAAGCTGTGTTCAGCTGCACATAAATAGGCTCCCAGAAAAACGTATGCCTTGTTATCACATCTTGATAGTCTAATACCTTCTATAAAATCCAGAAACTATTTTTTGCATCTGACAGTGTTTACAACACGGAGCCTGAAGTCTGCCCTCCTAAAGTTACTGCTGGATACAACTTTACTGATGGCAAAGAAACTGAACAGGCTTCCTGGGTATTTATCTGTCAGGTAAGCACCAAGTGTCTAATTCCAGTCCTGTTCCTGTGGGAAACAGGATGTGAGAACAAATGTAATCCAAAGTAGAATGTATATTGTCAAATACCTGTGAACTTGCATGAGGCTCAGCATCAAGTCAGGACTGTGTTTCAGAGTTTAGAACTTCTATGCAGGGACAAAACTTTGTTTATCCCAGTGTTGCCTTGTTTTATGGCTGTGGAGGCAGAGAGTACTTAAAACCAGAGGGAAATCTCAGCTGCACACAGAGCAGGTGCTGGATCAGTATTTTACTGCATTACCTGGAGCAAGGAGCAAAAGAAATGGAGAAGGAGGTTGTGTAGAATTTGTGGAATTAGGTTTTAAGAGTCTGGACAAAGTGTTCCCATTTGAGGCAAACCAAGAGGGATGCTCCTGAGAACTGGACGTGGTTGGACTGGGCACCCTGGTGTTCAGCCTTTAGATTCACTCTGGTAATTCTGGCCTGATACACTGCAGGTACATTTATATCCCACAGGACTTCCTGTGGATTATCAGATGCTTGTTTTGCTTTCAGCTGGAGAGGCCCTTTAGGGGGGAGGTACCTTTTACTATCCACTTGACAGCAGTAGATTTGATGGATGTGATTTAAAAAGAGGGGGGAAAATGGAGTAAGTGCTTGGAGCTGATTGACAGCTGCAGTAAATCTAAGCCAGTCTTTGAAGAGAAATAATGAGTGGTAGGGCAGATGCAGCCCCATCCCTTCCCTCTCTGTGGAGGCATTTCAGCTTGTGAACAGTGCCCTGACTTTTTCATGTGCTGCTGAAAACCAAACCTGTGGTTCTGCTCAATAAAAACAAGTGGGAATCGCTGTCAGATGAACCTAGATTAAAACCAGAGGAGAAATGTGACCCACTCGGGTGCTGTGGCACTGCTGCCCTCCCACCCAGCACTCAATGCCTCCTTCCTTCTCCCAGCCTTTGCTGGGAGCACCCTGGCAGCAGGAGAGCAGGAAATGTTCCTGTTAAGGATGATGTACGATTTCCAAACACTTTGCACAAGAAGAAGTTAGTACTGATGTGATTATTTGCTGTGAAGACCAAGCTATCACTGCGTGGCCTCGTGCCCGGCCTTTGTAAGGGGGACACGTCCTGGCACAGCCTCTGCTCTCCTCCTCAGAAAGCAGGAGCTGAAGTTGTGCAGCTCCTCTGATAAACAAGTAACCCTGATTTAATGCAGTTTGTCTCCTTTTTCACTGCTTGTTTGCCCAGGATTGTTATCCCTCCTTCTCCAGGGGTTCAGCTCCCCTTCTCTGCAGGCCAGAGCTCCTCTGCCAAATCCGTTAGGTGGGAAAGCTGACTCTTCTGCAATATTCGTATTCCAGTGCCTCTGCCAGCTCCTCTGTTTTACAGGACCAAGTCCAGCAGAGTGAGCCCCTGGAAACCTACACAATCCCCCTCAGCATTGATGATTTTAAGCAGCAGGATAGAGGAATCCTATGTATAACATCAGGTGTTTTCCAGCCCAATGGCTGCAGCTTTTCCTTAGGTGCAAAGCTTTGTAAAACACATCTTGAATTCGCTGGAACAGCTGCAGCTCTTAAATCCCACAGGAAGCTGCTTTGGGTTTCAGGATAGGGTGAGACCAGCCTCTAACAGGCTGCTGACCCTGTGAGAACAGCCCCTCACAAAATTAAGCTTTTTGTAGTAAAACCACATAAGGAGATGACTGCATTACAACCAAAAAGGCTGCAGTGCTTGAATTACTGTTTTAAACTATTTAGAAATAAATTGCTTTGTACATGTGCAGTTTATACAGATCCTAAAATAATTTATAATCCTGAATTTAGGTAGCGACCAAGATGATCAGTGTGCCAGTCCAGTGCCAGTCTGGGGGTTGATGTCACATCTGATACATTTCCTATCTGATTTCCATGAGTTGGTGATATGTAATATCCATCATGCTTTGCTGTGCTAGATCACATCTTAGAGATCTGGTGCAACATTTGTCAGCTTCTTTACCAAGCAAAGAGAAACCCAAGGAAATGCCCTGCACTTCTGATGTTTAGCCAAACATGCCAGGCTGGTAATACTTAGCAAATGCTGCTCCAAAACCTGAGTGGAGTTGGTAGCAAATCTGATCAGAGAACTTGCTCTTCCAGAGAAACTGCAATTCCTATTTACAAAACCCAGATCTTAGTCTTTCACCATTTACCCACAGATTTAGAATTTATTTTTTGGAAGAATAATGATATAATCTAAAAAAGTAATGAAATAACATGGCTGAACAGCCAAAGTTAGGAACATCACTGTTTTAAGAGAAAAATCCCAGGAAGAGTTTCACAGTTTTTTCTGCACAGCTTTGCTCAGAAGGAGCTGAAATCCTTTGGGTAAAAGTCTGTGGTGCTGCTCTGTGCAGCACTGCTAAAGGTTAAGTTGCTGGCTGTCAGAGCTCAGTTATCCATCACATTTCTGCTGGGGGAAGGGAGCACCAACTGCTCCTTTTCCAGCTCTGCAGCCAGACTCTCTAAACAATTTCCTGCGCTGGGCTCATGTAAGAGACTAAACTGTTTCTAATACAAGGAATGTAGTTAACAACTACTGATAGACAAATACCTTTTCTTATCACTAATGGATTACAACACTTGACTGCAAAAGCAATTTAGACCTTACAAATGGCATATTCAAACCCCCAACAGCAGCTACGCAGGGAGAATTGTTGTTACAGCGGCTTTTCATTACATCTTTGAATGTTTGTACTGAAAGTTGATTGTATTTTTGTTGAAAAATCAACAATATAGCTTTTCATCCCCTGTATCTCTGAAGATGAGAGTTTCATGAGATTATTCTGTAGCTGTGGACAATATTTCATGTTTAACAGCTCATACTGACACTCAGCAGCAAAGCAGTGATGGCTCAGGAATGGTTTAATGAAAAGAAAAATCACTATATTTATTAAAACATCTGAGCTTAGTGTCCCAACATGATGGTAAATGTTGTGGGTAAATGCTGGAAATGGAGAAGTAAATAACTAATCCCAAAGGCATGGAAGCATCACAGGTAAAATGGGATTTGCCTGACCTTGCTTCGCTCAGGGAACTGGGGAATAGAAACAGGAGGGAAAACTCTCCTCTTTCACGGATTACACACATGGTCAGGCAGCAGAGCTGATCCTTCCTCCTCTTCCTCTGGAACTGCCACTTGTATTCCTGTGAATATTCAGTGTTTGTGGCTCCATGGTGAGGAACCAGGACAGTCTCTGTGTGTCCCCAGCAGTGACAGGACCTGCAGAGTTCCCTGCAGGCTCTGTGAATTCCAGGGGGGATCACTGGATATAAGGACCTGTTTGTGCTCTGGGAATTTTCTGCTATTAATGAAGTCCTAGTTTTGTGTTGTTCTATACTTACCCTACTCAAAATCCTAATTACTGACAGGTTATCTCAGCCACATCAGTTTTACAATTAATCTGTGACTGTGTCTACACAAACCAACACCTTCTAACTTAAAGCACAAACATTTTTTTTCCACATATCTTAATTATGTGAAATTATTATCACAGTTATGAATAATAGCTCCTAACCTACAAAGGTGTATTTGGCATAAACCATGTCTCTAGAAATGTGTTATTCCAATATACTGAGCCAAAGTCATCCTGGAAGTCATGGGTTATGCTGGGGAAGGAGAAACAAAGATTTAATCTGAATTTAGTACCTTGGTTGCCTACTCAAAGACTACCTAATAGTTCTGGGTGAAATGAATTGGAAAGGTGTATCCTTTTCTAGCTACTGGCACAAGTCAAAACTCTGTTTATCAACTGTTCCTAGGCTGCAAAACATCAAGGCTGGGAATCCTGGGGGTTTGGTGGGGAGGCAAGAACATGGAGTGAGCAGAGCATCCAGGGACAGGAAGCAGAAAATCAGTGAGGAGCAATTTGTGCACAGAATTCTACCTGCTCTGGGTCTCCTCCTCTTCTACTCTGTACCCTTTAAAATTTCAGTGAGTGTGAAACACCATTACTGAGAATAACAGTGGTTTACACCTTTTTCACATTAAACAAAACAACCACCCAAGGGACAAGATAACAGAGAATATGGCCCATGGGAGAATCTATCTGAAATAATGGTTTCCTCTGAGTGTGACAATCCCCCTGAGATTGTCTGAGAGTTCTACTTTGATTCAGTGACTCTTGGATTTGTGGGGAGTCTCTGGTCTGGTTTGGATCTTAATTTTTCTGCTGCCCAGAATGAGTGTCCCAGAATGTGGGGAGTAGTTATGAGCTGCAGGTCTCAGCCTCCTCTGCATTTTGGCAGGATTCCATCACTCCCCTGCAATCCATCTTCTCCAGTATAAATACCAGCAGCTCTGGCCTGGACTATCTTTGGTTAAAGCAGCAGTGACATGTCAGTGCTCCAGATTCTGTACATCAGCAGATCCTCACTGGGTAATGGATCAGTGTTCAGTAGACCCCCAAACACATTCCCTGAAAACACCTCATTTCCCACTGTAAAAACTCAGGTTTCAGCACAAACGTCAGGCATGGCACTGAACCCTTACCCAGTCTTTGCAGAGAGGTCACTTAGGAGCCTGTTTTTTGGGAGCAGGTGCCATTTGTTGGAGCCTGCCCTGAGCTGTCACATACCTTCCCCATCTCAGAACAGCTGCCAGACTGATATAGTCCTGCCCCACCGCCCTGCAGAGCTCACGTGCCCCTCTTATCTCCCCAGGGGCTGGAGCTGCTGATACCAAATCACTAAAAATGGCAGCAGAAACAGCAATTTGGGGCTGATCTGACAGCCAGGGCTGAAGGGAAGCCACAGTCCACCCCACCCTGCATTCCTTGGACACCCAAATCTCCCTCTGGGACTCTTAGGTATACACAGGATAAATGCTTTCTCCATCTGACACTGATGCACATTGTGCTTTTTATTTAAAGGAGTAGTGTTAATTGTTGTTAGAAACAATCAAATATAGCAAGTTATAGTTGAATATATAATTCATGGATAAACAAAACTTTAATTCAATTGGAATTTTAAGCAGCTGTTATCCATGTCATGGATGCTTCCCATTCATCATGGAATTGCAGGTATAGTTTGTTTATTGGGTACAGAACTGCAGGAGTTCTAGTTATGGCTCAAGAAGTATTTTAACAATATAAGCATTTGTTTTCAAGACTTTTCTGAAAAGATTCCTATTTTTTTCTCAGACTTCTTACTGTTCTCTTAGTCTCAAGGAAACTGATTTATATTTTAAGGATGAGTGAAATTCTAAAAAAGCATTCTGTTATTAATGAAGGGATATTTCCCTTAATTTTCTGTGTTCATTTTTCTGTCACTTTATGCTGTGCCTTAATTTCACTGATTCCAATTCTCTTAGAACTGGTTAGCTAGTCTGGTCTAGCATAACCAAAAAAAACCCCAAAATCAGTGTGGGTGTGATCTATACTTTAATATAAGCTCAGCTGGTCACACTGTAAGTGATGCCTCCCTAATCCTTCCCCTGACTAGCTCAGCATACAGTAATTTAAGTTACATGTGTCACATATTAAATTTTTAGAATTATCTATCTAAATCTTAGTCTAGACAAAGGCACTGTGAAAGTACCACAAGCTTCCATCTGTACCCAGGAGTAGCTCTAAAACAACCTGGAGAGGATTACAATTGTGGATTTATTCCCTGCTCCAAGGGAAGCTGCTGCTTTTGTGGTTAAGTCACCCCCTGGACTAAAAGCTTGGGGTCCCAGCCCTGCCTTAGCCATGAGAGTGAGTAAATTGAGCTTCTGTGAGTCAGTTCTGACAACAATTGTGATGTAACCCCTCTTGGCTTTGCCCTGCTGTATGTTTTTGAGTATTTATATTTCACTTTATTTGAGATAAGCCCTGGTGACAGTGGGGATTTGATTTCTGTGAAGGTCCCCAGGCACTACTACAGGAACAGTAATAGATGATGAGCCACAGCCTTGGATTTTGTGTGAATGTTCTGTGCTGGGTTAGAGGCTGAGTAGGACAGAAGGTGCCCACCCTCTCCAGTGCAGCCTGTGTGTGATGTGTGAAGCCAAAACAAGCCCCCACCTTGATGGGCAGCCCCGTTTTGTACCTGGTGAGCTGCTTCAATAAACCTTAGGGTTCTCCTGGGAGAGCTGAGTGAAGGAACAACCCCTCAGGTGCCCCGTGGCACTGACACAGAGCTGCTTCTCAGCACCTCCTCCAGGCACGAGCTGCTCTGAGCACGGGAGAAAGCCAGAAATGGAAAGAGCAAACACTCTTTATCCCAAAGCAGCAGTTGTCAGGAATAACAAGCCACTTGTAAAACTGTCAAATATTTGATGCTTATGGAAAATACTGTTATTTACCTTCTGTTGCTCAAGACTGTTCTGCTCCATTCACCCCACTCAGTTCATTTCTCCATTTAGCATTGGCAGTAGTAACACAATTAATTTCAGCAGGCTCTTGTTATTACCAGTATTTGATCATTTTGCTTTCCTACCCCCTGCACTGGAAAAAGCAGTGTCAGTGTGACTGTGCTGACTGCAGCAGGGAAGAGCTGTAAGAGCTGAAGGTATTCCATGAGGAACTGCTGTGTGAACTAATATAAATGAGCACAACTCTTTTTTGATAAGGATTTCAGGCTTGGACTGTGTGGGTTTTAGAACTGACAGTGGACACTGCAAGAAAGAACCATGAAATATGTGACAATTTCTGATGTGTATTTGTTAAAGTATATTCTTATATTCCTGTAAGAAACAAGAATGGAGATTATTCAAACCCCTCTGACCCTGCAGGGCTGAGGGCAGCCTTAGTTCAGTTTCTGGCAGTAGTTCTGCTCTTGATGAGTCTTGGGGCTCAAATCTGGTCCCATCCAGAAGAACAATAAAAACAACAGAACAAACCTTAAAAAATGTTACAGTCTCAGGCCATGAAAGGAATGGATATTAATTCAATGCAAGTATAAAATTTCATGTAAGAAAGACCTTGAGAAGAGTGCCTATCTTTCTGGCTTGTCCAGCTCTGTCATCAGGAATCCTTTAACTGCCCAAGCTCAAGCTGAGCATTTTTAAAGTGGAAAGAATTTCATCAATGGACTGGAACAAAAATATTTTAAAGCATAAACAAGACATCTGGTCATTGTGCTGCTGTTGCACATGAGATGAGATGTTTGTTTGCTCACACACATTTTGAGGCAGAAAGAACAGAAGTCACCCTTGCCCTGACTGCTTATTAGAAAAAGCATACAGAAAATATGTGCACAACTCGCTGAAAGTCCTGTCTCACTAAATGAGAAATAATTCATGTGGCTAAAATGAGAACCTTGGAAAGACTACAACTTTTATGTACTGCAGTTTGACTCTAACCACCTGTTGCAAGGATACAAAATAGTTGAATCCCAGGGCTCAGTGAAAGGGGTCTCTTAAAAGGGGTGTTTGAAACAACCCCAGTCCCCACCTGGAAAGGAAAGTGAGTGTGAGGCTTCACAGTGGCCTGGCAGCTGCTCCTGTGGAATTCTTCCTGTGCTGTGCATAGGGAGAAATGGCCATTTTGATTTATAACTGAAATCTTACCTTGGTTTAAGTGTGTGAAGTGAGAAATTTGCCCCTGTGCCTCTTAAAATGGATCGGGCACTTTGCTCCATTGAACCTCCTGGCTTTTACAGGCTGATAACTGATTCTATCAGTACAAAACAGCCACTGCAGGAACATCTGTTTAACCAGAAAACCTTCAGCTCCATTTTGGAAGAAAAATCAGCTTTTCCTTCCTCCTGCAAACTTCCCTGGTGTCCCCTGCAGCTGTTCTCCCATGAAACAATGGATGGATTCACGCTAACCCCAAAAGAAGAGATCACAACCCAAATTACATCCCCTCAGGGTTACCAAGGCAACAACACTCTCTCTTCTTGCTGGCCTGCAGCACAGGGGAGCTGCCTGTTCCACCAGCCAGGATGTGTCCACTTGGCCTCTGCACTTGTGCTCTTGGATTCCCGAGTGACTGAGATGGAGATAAATGTGTTTGGGAATAAAAGGTTTTAGCCCCCTCTTAAATTCCTCCACAGTGTTCTCATGGAAGCTGAGCAGCCAGACAAACAGCAGTGAGGTGTAGCTGTTGTCTCTGGAAAATATTCTCAGGGAACTTCAAACTTCAGTTGACAGCTTTTTTTATTTCTTTGTTATTTAAAGTTTTTCATACACTCAACTAAATGCCCTAAACTGATGGTGGTAGTGCTCTGCCTGGAGTTCAGTGGTCCACAACAATCTGTGGTTTTGCAGTCAGATTCTCCTATTTTGGGAAAACCTATGATTTGTAGGTGAGCAGGAATCCCCAGGGATAGAGAGGCCCCTTAATCAGTTGTGGAGAATGTACTGTACACAATGTCCCAAAGCAAACCAGATTATTTAAGGTTGAATGTGAATAAAGTTAGGTAAATATTTCATCCAGAAGTGGATTTTAAATTAAGATACATTTATTTGTCACTAACTGAGACTTTATAAAAATAGTTTATAAATAGTTCCTAGATAAATAGCTTGTTAAGGTCCCGAAAGAATTTAAAACATCTTGCCCTGTGCTTTCTTCCCTAAAAAGCCTGTTCTGAAGAGATGCACACTTTATTTTCTTTCCCTTCCTTATCTATTTATTTATTTTCCCTTCTTCTAACTCTAAAGTCAAGAAATTACATAAGACAACATCTGAATATGCCCAGATTTTATAACAAGTTAAGTGTATAAAATGCTATTAGCTCTGTCTAGAAAGTCTCTAAATGTCTGTCTAATGGCTCTCCCTTCAGTGGCTCCTTTTGCTTTATATTTCCCCCCATGTACAGCTATTCCAAGCACCAAAGTGTTACCAAAATGGAATCATATTTTATTGTTCCACTAATTTTCCACTAAGCTTTCCCTTATTTGTTTGTTGCTGGGCTATGGCTTTTCTCTTCTTTAGAATTTCAATTACTCCCCTCTCAGGGTAGGTGGTCTGTAACACTAAACCATCAGGCAATCAGTTTTATGCTTTCCTTTCCAGCTCCAGCTTTCTTTTCCCAAACAACAGTAGGAAATCCTCTGTCTGACACAGTACAGGATAAAGAAAAACAAAAATCAGGCCCATTTGTGATTCAGAGATATGCTCAGTGCTCTTAATGCCTAAAATGCCCCGTGTTTTGATATAACAAAATACTTTAATCCAAAGGCAATTTAAATGATGGACAAAATAAGGGCTGGGAGAGAACAACAACAATAAACTGGAGCTTTAGAACTGACCTTGATCTAGAATTTGTTGAATTTGTACATCCAAGCAAAAGAAAACTTTTAATTGTGGAGCTGAACTATAAACTTGAATAGGATAAATCCAGTTAGATCATGTCGCACACAAAGATTTACATTCAGAGAAAAGTAATTTAAAATAACTTGGATGCCTGACAATAACACAAGCCTGATGTCTCTCTGAATCACAAAGAGTGGTAGAAGTCAGAGTGTTTCAGCTGCAAAATCATTACTCCAGGTTCCAAGCCTGTATCTACTCTGCAGTTAATGACAGAAATTGAAATTTAAAATCAGGACTAGAAAATGATTGTTAACAAAATAACAGGAACATTCTGAAGGGGAAGAAACCCCAAAACCTCCAATGTTTTTCATTTTCAAATGTTAAGATAATGTTGAATTTAATTTGCTTAAAAAGGTAATATGTGCTATTTAGGCAGCAACATAAGACACTGTGGTTCACTTTCTCCTATCAAAATTCTGGTTTATTTGGAAAATAAAAGCAATTGCAAATGTGGATAATTAGGAACTGAAGGAAGCAGAAATTGAGCTGTTTACAATTGTGTTGTTATGAAGTGGGAGATTGAACTAAAAATTGTTTTCCATAAGATTCTTCTCTAGTGTCAAATACCACAATTTGGAGTCTCCAATGATGAGTTAATGTTTTAACTATCCAAAGGAAAATACATTTGTGCCTGTCATAGATCAGCAAATTTGTCATTTGTGGATTATTTTCCCATGTTTATGGACTCTGACACTGAGCAGTGCCTAAGACCCCAGTTGTTGTTTATCTAATGCATATTCTTTAATTTAGGCAAATAAGTAGCAATTTTGGATGTAGCAAAACAAATCCTCCACTTAGCCTGAACACATAAAACATGCTTAAGTTTCTCCACTGTTGATAAACACAATTTCTCCATAATTGATAGACAATTATGGGGCAGCTTTATCCCAAGGGTTTCTGTTCACCTACAGATCCTGTAGGCTTGCACAGAACCTCCAGTGATAGTTCCAATAAATAGTTGTGAATTTACTTTTTATCCCTAGATTAGAACAGACTTTATCAATGTGGCCATCAGTTCCCATAAACTCTCTTAGTGAAATCTTCATTGCTGACTTCAGCTAGACAGATATCAAATTAATCAAACATTGTGCTCATTACTTCAGGTCACCGTTTGTCTTTCCATTTTTAGCAACTTTTAAAATACCATCCTACTCTCCCTGGCCACCCAGTTCCATTTCCTTGGAGAAAGGCCTTGAAATGTTGTGATTTGCAGTTAACAAAGTGATTAACACATGAAGGCTAGATACAAACAAAGGCATTTATTCTTTCAGCATGTTTCACTTACACACTTAATTTCCCAGTCGTTTTTCCCCCTGTGGAAGATGCTGCACATCACCTGATTGCCTCGGAATATGAATGACTGGGGCTGATTATGAGCCTGGTGGCAAAAAGCGGTCAGGACCTTTCCCAAGACCTCCATTTATAGCCTTTATTTGCATTTTCCTACAAGGAAAAGCAAATTCTACCATGGTTTATCGCTCCAGTGACAACTCCCTTGAAGCAGCCATGATAATTGCATTTTTTCCTGAAACAGCAGGAAAACACTTCCTAAGCTGTTCCAAGCTTCTGGGCTTAGTTTTTCTCCAAATGTTTTCTAAAGGAGGGGAATTTAGTCTTTGCAACCAGACAAACAAGAGCTAAGCACCAGTTTCTGCATCTTGTTCATACTGAAGAGCACCTCAGGCAAGGGGATAAACAAAAGGAGAGCAAGTTATTTTTAGTTATTTAGTTATTTTTAGTTATTTAGGACCACAGTGACAGAGTCAGTGACAACTGTATCATCTTCATTCTGACTGTGGCTTTGTTCTGTAAATCTATTCAAATTGTAACACAGCACCTAAAACAAACAGAAAATTTAAGTGAGGGGCTAATAGAGTTTCACTCCAGTCTAGAGGGCTTTTCTTTTAGATTATGCACAAAATTAATTTCATCCCAAAAGAAACTTCACAGCATCTCCTCAGCCTCCCAACTCCAACAAAGAAGTTTGCTTGGGAAAAAAGTGCTGCACAGGAAAGGGTTTATTTGTTCTTAGGTTTTCATGAAGATGATAAACTTGGGATGTTTTTGCTAAAGGGAATACAAGTAGGCAGAAAGCAATGGTTCATCTCCATATGTCACACATCTAGGAGAGGTTGATAATTTTCAGTTTCCAATTCCCATCCCCTCTGTCTGCAGATCAGGTTAGGCACTCAAGGATTTCCAGATCTGGTCTGAGCCAGCGTTCTGTGTCCAGTTCACATCTGGAGTGGCCATGGAAGCCTTGCTCTTCCCACCATGATCTTGTCCTTAGCAAACCACAATGTTTTTCCATCCAAACCCATGCTCCCAGAAATACAGGCCCTAAAATCCTCACAATTGCAGCCACAGAATATTTTGATTTTGTCCACGACATGGTTTCTTATTTATAAGCAGTAATAGAGCTTGAGTTAGCAAAAATACAAATAATCACCTTATTCACTTAACTCATGAAAGCTCTGCCCAGAGCCCCTCACCATTTGCTGTCAGATTTTGGGCTTCAGAAAAGAGGTTTGTTAAAAGAAAGGAGAAAAATATTTCTGTTTAGAAATTAAGTTAGAGGAAAACACGTTGGAGAAGGCTGCAAGGGTGGAGATCAGATGATCTTTGTGTGTTTCTTTAGGAGGAAAAAGAAGTTATGCAATTCCAAGCAGTCATGTGGTATGGCAGCTGCTAAAGTTACTGCTAATTTTTATTAGAGCTGGCCAGAGCCAGAAAAAGGTCTGCTTTATAAGCAAGACCTTTTAAGAAGTAAACAAAATCTTCCTGAGCTGGGAGGCCTGCAGAACTGAGAGAAGAAAAAAATAGCACTAAAAAGTTCTTTTTTGGCTTTTTTCTCCCCCCACCTTCAAATGATTCAGGAAATATTTTCACTCTCCCTTCCTGTTGCTGGTTTCTTTCTCATATTCATCCAATCAATCAAACAGCTGTACAATATTTACCAGTTTTCAGCTCCGATTCCTGCTCAGCCCAAAGGATTATTCACCTGCAGAATGTGGGGGAGCTTTTTTTCACCCAAGGCAGGCTCTGGGGCCAGGCTGACCCTGCTGGGAGCAAGGGGCTGGATTAGCTGCTCTCCAGAGGCTCTCTCCAGCCTCAGCCATGCCATGATCCTTGGAAACACCCTGTGATTTTACTCTGTTTGATAAAATTGAGGATGGGATTCCAGTACTCCCAGCAGTCTTGTGGTATTTTCCAGGACTGAGCACCTGTGGCTCCTGTATTTGAAAATCTGTGCTGGAATTAAACTGGATCCTGAGCCAGGCTCCATCCCCAAACCTGCTCCCTTTTGTGCCCTTCAAAGTCATGTGGATGATGGCAAAAAAAAGAAAATAAAGATAAAATTCACCACACTGAAGAGACCAGACACAGCTCTTCACATGTCATCTAATCTCTGTCCAAACAGGATTAATTTTGTACTGCTGTTAAATGGAGCACATAATGAAACTGTGGATACCCCTCTGGGGCTGTGGATGATAACTGTGCCAGTGGGAAAAGGGACAGAGGAAATGCTGCTGCAGGGATGCTGAGATCCACAGGTCCAGTCCTACAATAAGGGATCTATAAATTAGTGGGTTTTTTTTTAAAAAAAAAAGAGTATTTTAACACCAGGCTTAATTAGACTATGAAAAGGGGACTTGCACTAATGAAAGATACTGTTTTCCATACTCTGCCTCTTTTTCCACCTGCTTCACACAGCTGAAGCACATTTAATGCATAATTTAAGCTGGAGATAAGACACCTGCACCATTTGCCCTTCTTGGGAGCAGAAATTCCCTGGTCCCTCCCAAAAGGGATGAGATCTGTCTCCACCATTTACTGCTCAGCCCTTCTGCACCACTCCTGCACCCTAAAGGCCCAACTTTCCTTTGTGGATGTAATATATTCCCCCACACAATTTGTAAAACCCAAATTCCCCTCTCAGAGATATAAGACTTTACAGGTAGAAGCTTCTCTAAAGATGGCACACCTTTATATGAAAGCTAACATAACACAAATTTACTTTGGATATGAAAAATGCATAATAAAAGTCTTAAAAGGAAAATACTGTTTTCATTTAAAAGCCTCAGTGGTGAAGCAAAATTTTTCAACAGCTATTATTGTCAGCCCAGTCCCGTTTGTATTTATAAAAATTTTACAAGTCCTGTACTTGCACTTTGTAGTGGAACATAAAGTAGTCAGGTTACATTGTTTTGAAATTTATCAATACCTGCAGAAAGTAAAGCAGCAGTCAACAATGTTGGAACTAAATTCCCAATGTTGCTAAGTTGTCACCGTTCAGTGTTTAAAGCCCAGAACTGCAGTTAATTGTGGATAATTTTTCATAGTGTAAAGAATTAATTAATTAGAATAATCCTTGTGTATGAATCTAAAGCCATAATTGCCATACCATTTACTAGAGTACATTTGATAAACTTCTTGTGAGCGCTCTCCTTTTCCAGGTTTTCCTGCCTGGAGTTTCCTACCATACCCTCACTTCTGACAACTTTGCTAAAACAAACAAAAAAACCTCCACATCCAGTACTGGAATAGATTTTGTTTAGTATTAAACACCTTATTTGTCATTAAAACTAACAAGACCACTAGGGAGGAGAGACTTTGTTTTGTACTTCTCACTAGAACAGCACCACGCTCTTGTTCTGAAGAAAACTCCCTCCACCAACATCAGCCAGGGTCGAGCTGCAGGATCAGGATTTGGGATCCCCAGGCAGATTCAATCATTCTCCCACACTTGGCATTTCTCACGTTCCCTGAACAAATTCCAGTTTTTAATTCCAAATGAAGAGTTATGCAAATGTGACTCAAGTGCCTTTGGATAGTGCTGGTCTGAGCTTGCTCCTTTTGTCAGTTAATTTGCACTTACTTCATGCATATCTTTAACCCAATTGGCATGGTAATGTGCCACATATGTACTAAATTAAGGATGATTGTGCCTGATTGCCCAATTATGATACCAAATGTGTGAAAATAGTTGATAGGACATTCTGTGTGTTTTCTCTAAAAAAGACTCCGCACATTCAAAAATCTAAAAATAAAACCTAACAGCTAATCATAATGGTTTGGCTTGAAATGTGGAAAACTAATGAGATGATTTAAAATGCAAGGAATTGTACCACAAATGAAAAGATTAAATTGTCCCATTGTTATATGCTGTATGAGCAGCCTTTAAAATGGCCCAACATTTGTTGGAGCCTGCCACGTTTCTGATGAGCTACAGAGGATGAACCAGCTATTTTTCACTTCTTTGAGAGAGTAATAATTCCTAACCCCAAATTCTAGATTTATCAGGTGGTTTGTATTTTGAATTCATCACAAACTGTCCAAGGTCCCCAGCAAGGGCTGACCTGCAGCCACCAGGTGCCACACCAGGTTGGGAACAAGCTCTCTGTGCCTCTCACAAGGCAGGCACCCACCAAGAGCTGCATTATCCAGGCAATTAGCAGGGATTGGTTTAGCAGAAAATGGTAAACACAGCTGAGGGAGGATGGATGAGGGAATTCATGAGCTCTGGGATCAGCACGACAGGAGTCAGTGGAGTGAGTCCCTGACTTCATATGAGATTTGACTGGAAATCATCAAAGCAGTTTGCATTTCCTCTCCAATCTTGTTCTTTGTGGCCCTAAACAAGTTAACCACACCAAAGAAAAACAACATTTGCTAAATAATCTGTGACTTTCACCGTGTTTTGAAGCATTGTATCAGTAGGACTTTTCTCCCAATTTTTCCAGCCTTACAGTAATGAAAAGTTTGAGGCAAGAGGATCCAAGCTGGAATGCAAATTCCTCACAATTGATTCTCCTTTTTCTCAAGAGCAATTTCCTGTTTAACTGCAATTCCAACACAAACATGAGCAACATTATTTAACTTCTCTGCAAGGACTGTGGATGCTCCATCCCAGAAAAGTCATTCCTCCCAAATCCAGCAGTGGCAATTCTTTCCCTGATTTATGCACAGTTGTCATGGTCCCCATCCCGAGAGCACCAAGGGTTTTATAGGAGAGATTTCATGCTGGCTAAAGACTGAAATGGTTGTTTTCAAACAGACTCTGTGAGCAGGGAAAGCAGGAGTGGAGGGAAGTGCAGGGGAGAAAGGACACCACACCATAATCCCATTAATTTAATTTGTGTTACACATAAGGGATCTATTCCTGAGTTTAAGAGAGCTTTCTTTGGATAATTTAGTTACCTCTTATTCATTCAACACACCCTTGAGAACAATATTCTAAGCTTCCACAGATTCAAAATGCCCACATTTTGCTTAGGGTCAGCATGATGTGGACTTCTATTAAAAAGAAGAAAGAATAAGATGGTGTGGAAATTGGAGGGGAACCCACACAGGACCATTTTCAAAAGTTACAGCATGAAATGTGTTTATAACTTGAGCTCTGCAGCCTGCAGGACAGAGAGTGTTGGTCTGTAATATTTGAAACAACATTGCTTTTTTTTTATTTGCAACACTTATATTTTCATTCCATCCAATTGATTTTTCTGGTTTTGTTTGTGGGAAGAACAATATTACAGTATTTATTGTAGAAATCCTGTTGTACCTCTTTGGTTCATTCTCTGGCTCATCCCCCTGCTTTCCCCACCTCGCTGCCACAACTCAGCCTGTAGTGCTGGTGTGAAATCAGGGAAATAAATTTATGAGAGGAAAAAATGCAGCGATAACCAAGGCGGCCTGTTTTCATTTACATTTTCCTCTTTGGCTTGTTATTATCACTCCCTTTCGACCGAGCTGCAGGATCTATGTTCCAGCACAGGCACGATGCTGCTTTGTGAGACACCATTAAGAGATATGGACAAAGGCTTTGGAAAGTTTTCTGGGAGCATAAACTCCAGAAAGAGCTGACTCTGCTGGAGCTGCACTCTCTGCCCCGCCGTGTCCCTTCCCCACAAATGCTCTCATGCGCTTGCGTGTCCTGGCAGGAACTGCAACAGCCAATTTTAAGTCACTGTCTGAAAATGTTTTCTTCTAGAAAATTAATTCCTGAGAGTACGGAGCTGCACAGTAAATCTTGTTTGCAGAGCTGAATTCTCCATTCACGACAATTCTGTTTAATCTATAGCCTTGTCAGAGTTCAGCTGGCACCCAGTGTCCCGCAAGGAGCTGCAGGCTTAGGATTATCCTGCTAAAGCTGGCATCGTTTCAAAAAGTGCTCTCCAGCAAATCAGAAATTGAAGGCGGTGTTCAGACAGTGATTTTATTGACTGATTATTTGTGGAAGCTGCCTGTGAGCGGTGATAGGTGAGCAGGGCACCCAGGGCAGCACAGGCGTGCACTGACAGTGCAGCCAGACGGGCAATACACTGAGCCCTTTCAGCCACAGGCTCAGCCTGCTGGAAAAACGAGACCCATCACGCACCACCAGACCACAAGGAATGTTTCTTCTTTTATTCATTCACTCACTCTTCAAGCCATCCTTGCCTCGCTTCGTGTCACTGGCAGGGAGAGGTTCACCGTGCTCTGCCAGGGTGTCCTGTCCTGCCGTTCCTCTGCGGCTGATGGATTTCTGTGCGCTGATGTGGCTTTTCAGAGGCTGTGCTGTGAACACAGCTACCAAATTAATCTCCCTGAAATCCACCTAACCCCCTCCTGTGAGCAGAAAGTGGCTCTGCCAAAACACGGCGCTTTCTACAGGGTGAACAGGGAGCCGGCAGCAAACGGCAAATTTTGTTTGTACATCCACAAGATTTGCTAAAAAGTTTCATTGTTCTGGTGTGTAATCTGTGAAGAAATGCACGTCCTGGAAAAGCAGCCTGTAATTTGTAGCACATGAGTGTGCTTTGGGGAAAATCAATCAAATGAACTAAGACGTGTTCTCAACTCCTAAACTAATGATCCTTCCTGTGAGCAGCATGAAACACCGGGCGAGTCCCAGATGGCATAAATCCTCCAGGTTTCAGCAGGGCTGTGACAGTTTATACTGCCTCAACAGTACCCTAATTGTGCTGCAAACTTTTTAAGGTGGCGAGTAGTCAGCCTTTTCAAAAGCCTCCTTCTTCCCAAGCAGTCCCAGAGCCAAACAAACAAGTTTACTGGTTAGTGAGAAGAGAATGCTAGACTTAATTTATAATCTTTCAGGGCTGATGTGCTTAAAAATAAAAACTCTGAAAATCTGATTTTGTCTTAAGAAATGCCAAGCAGCTGTGTAGAGGCATTCAGGGCTGGGACCTGAACCAACTTCTGTTGAGAGAGGAAATTAGGACCATTTTGTTACCCTGACAAAAATGAAATCTATGAGAACATAATTCCTTTGCAGGAAAAAAAAAATCAATAGTTTCAGCATGTTTTTAACGCGGCAATTTGCTATGGAACATCTTAACAATACCTCAGTAAATCACCAGCTGAAATCAGCTGCTGGCTTTGAAGGTACAAGCACAGAACTGCATGAAAAATGTAGAGGAAAGCAGAGGAAATCTCCCAGAATCGTGACTTCCTCGCTCCTAAAGTCACTGTGAAAGATCTGAGAACAGATACGGGTAAGAAGCTTTGGTTTACATAGAGAAGTTACAAAAACACCAAAATCCAAATCTTTAACCCTAATCTGTTAAGAACTTCTAGGGCTTCCTTGCCTCTGTGCCTCAGATTACCCATTTACAGAGTAAGGATATTATTAAACAGTGAGGGGAAATTATTAAGCAGTTAATACCCACAACATGATCTTCATAGTCCCATGTAAGCACTAAATATCATTATTCAACAGATTCCATAAAACAAAATACAAGAAAAAGGCCATTTCTCTGTATTTCTTACATGCTGTTCTGATGACTGAGTAGTACAGACCATGCAACATTCATCTTGATTTTTGTCATTTAGCAGTAGCAACATAGACCTCACAGTGCCATTACTTATTTCAAAGATATGAAAAGGGCCAAAAAATTGCTTTTAAAGAAAATTCAAGCCAATTCTTAAACCTGGTTAACTTTGCATTTAACCTTCTGAAAAACGCAGAACAGGAAATCCAAATTACATAAGGAAAATGTGTTTAAAAATTATCTCTGACATAATTCCAAGGTTATCTCTGGATCAAATTGTCAGGGGATAGAATTTGCAAGCAAACAGCAATAAAGCAATGCTTCTGCTATCAGCCCTGAACAGTACCCTGATGTGTCTGTATTTCACTCTGCCTAATTCCTGCTCAGTAATTAGAAATGTTGTGGCAGTTCTGCAAACAAGAAGTGACACTCTTATTTTATATGTGCTCCAAAACACATCCATCAGAAGATCTGCAGCAAAGAAACATTTTCCAAAAGGCAATCAAATGATTCATGTTTTACTTCATTGTAAATTCTCTGTGATGGATGCTGGAATTAATTAGGGAGATGTTATGCTCAGCATCCTATACTGGAATGAGAATTCTTTGTGGAAGAGTCTATTTAGAATCATGCTGATGATACATAAAACCTTAATATTGAATGAACAAGCTAGAGAAGTTCTAGGTAGCTGAATTCAGTTCTAGAGAAGTTGCCATCTTTCCTCGCCACTTTTTATGCCTTTGAAAGCAAATGTGACCTGCTAGGATGCTCTGCTCTGTGCCAAGTCCTCCAGCTGTGTTCTGCTAGTTATAACTACATCTGTAAATAATTTCTGAGTCAAACTCCCAAATCAAAACTTTGACAGTGTGAAGGTTATAAAAAAGCTTGCCTCTAGAAGGACACCACCACTGGCCATTATTAATTCTCATCTAGATAGTTTACAGGTATTTCAAGGTATTTCAATTATCTAAGATAATTAGAAATTAGGATGATAAAGCTCACTTAGATGCCTTGATGCAGGAGGTATCTTGTTTTTCCTTATCCAGAGCAAGGTTAGAGAAAATGTGCTAAATATAAACTCCACAGGAAGGAGAATACTCAATGAAAAAGCTGTTCTCAGGAGCTGGTGTCCACAATATCTGTATTCTGAGGGTTCTCTTTTAGAGCACTCCAGTCTAGTGCTGTGAACTGGATGCCTGTAGTGGCTTGGCTGCATGAAACAAATTAATTTATCTAAAGAAGAATCCAATTAGCACTCTTGGAGACTGCTCCACAATGGGAACCAAACCACATTAGCTGGGCACCACTCAAGGACACTCCTGATCCAGAGTGAGATGCTGGTCTGGAGGCACCCAAAGCCAACCCTTGGCAAACATTTTCATCATTTTGTGTATATTTAGAGGTGAGAAGAGTGAATATGACAATGAGTTTGTGGTCAGCACAACAAGAGCTGTCAACACATGTCAGCCCCATGTCAACACACTGGTTCCTGCTACCCTTGGTGTGTTATTAATCCAACAAATCTGGGCTTTTCTCTTCTCTGAAAATGCAGCTCGAGCTGTGCAAAGGCTCTGCACAAGCACAGGCGTGGCTCTGCTCAGGGAGGGGACACGGCAGGAAAGCTCAGCCTGTCCCTTGTGTCCCTCTCAGCTCCTCTGGACACAGAGTGGGACTCGCTCCTCAGCCTGGACTAAGCTTGGGGAGCAGTAAGGAAGGAGCAAAACTAAACCAGAAGGAAAGAGATCCCTTGCAAGAGAGCAGATAGTGCAGAGCCCGTGGAGTTTGGATGTCCTTGTCCCCTGCACTGTGAGCCAGGGTCACTTCCACAACTGTGACAGGGCTGGTGCTCACCGAGCCCGAACCTCAGCACAGGACATTTCCTAACCCTGCAGTATTTCATCTCCCAGAGTTTTGGTTTTCATAGGGATGTTTGGTTTCTGGGACTGTGCACTACTTCAGAAACGGATGTCAGCTTTCCAAGGAGGCTGTGGGGAAATTCAGGCTTATGGGAAACCTTTCAGTTCAAACAAAATCGCAGAGTTCTCACAAAACCGTCCAGACCTTTTCTCCAATGTTACATCACACACATAGTCTGAGCAACTCTGGATCATTTCACAGCTCAGCTTCTTATCTTTTTATAGCTCTGCTACTGGGGCTCCATTCTTTCCCATATGAAGAAACTTAATTAATATTTTATACCCTTACTAAATGGTGAATACAATTTGCCATAACAGTACAGAAAAAGGCAAATACAGTTTGTCCCCTGCCAACAGAAAATCCTTAACAGCTGTTTATTGCTCATTTGCAAAACATAAGAGCAATGGAATTCCATTACTTAGAGAAACTGGCTGTTCCATGATATCCTTGGCAACAAACACCGAACTTATCTTTTTGAACAATAGACTCTCAAAGTTTCTCCAGCCTACAAAAATAAGACAGTGAGGAAGACTTTTTCTGAACTGCAAAATCCCAAACAATGGGAACTGACTCACTGTCAGCTGCATTTTGTTTCATGAAAATGAACCTTTTTCTCGTTCTCCCCCCCAAAAAAAGAAATTGGCTTGCTGCAAATTTAGAAGAAAGTTTCATGCAACCATCTCCTTCACAGGAAGAGCTTTTTATTGAGGTCAAGACTTTGGCAAAATGAGAAGAAATTCAGACTGCAATCTAAGTAATGTAAGAACTCACAAACAACATTAAAGGAGTTACTTCAGTTTATGATAAACCATAGAGAAAAATCACAGAGAAGATTTCTCTTCTTTCAGGAATTTCCCCTGACCGTTCAAAACTTAAATACCAAGAAAAATAACGTTGTGCTTTACACCACAGATATTTCACATATGGTTTTAACTAAATAACTTCCAAGTTTCCAACAGCTTAAAAAAGAACTATCTACGGCATACCAGAGAGATGCAAACTCCTCAGGAAGTCAGGACACGCACATACCATCCATAATCTGGTTTCTATATTTAGGGAAGGACTATACCTAAAGCCCCGGAGGTCAGCACTGAATCAAGCCCAGCATATTTTCACAGACAGATCTTCTCGACAGTGTTTACCACGGTCCACTTCTCCCAAACCCACAGCAAACGTGCCACGTGAAGACCTGAGCTGGAGCTCGCACTATTAAAAGGCAGTGTATTTTCATACCTCAATAATCCTGTCGTGGATTTGCAGCCCTCCTTCCTTAGCAGCAGGCCCAGTGTCAACTATTTTCGACACAAAGATTCCTTCGCTCGATGACCCATCCTGATTGTCCTTCAAGGATGAAAAGGAAAACACATTATTGTCTCTCTCGTCTGCCCTCAGCTGAAGCTTGTCCATGTCACAACTGTGCACGTAATTTGAGAGAAATATTCTTACTGATGTCTTAATATGGAATTGCTTCATGCTAATGAGGACATCTGATACTCCAATTTTGACAGATTAAGCAACCAGGGTCGGACTTCCATTAGGTAAATTAGTTGCTTGATAGTCATTTTTCTCTGACTTAGGCCAGCTCAGGAGTAATTGTCATTACAATTATTCTCACAGCAAAATCCAGCGAGACACGGCCTGCTTGTACATCAAACATAAGACAGCAGTGCAATTTTCATTTTTAGTTGCACAGCTTTTCCTCTGGGGATTTGAAAACATACCCATGAAAACCCCTTACACCTAACGAGGTATTTTCATATTCCTGTGTATTGTGCTTCTACCAGTGCAGAACAATGCCTCAGAAAGCTGAAAAACTCTAAAGAAAGAATAACTTTCAAGTGAATTCACTAGGAATAAATCGTGATTAACGTCAAATTTCTGAGCAGCCAAGAAGTAGTTCTGAATACTTTCTAAATTACTAGGACAAGGTATAATCCACTCCTTGATGTAATTAAAGTCATATGCAGCAGCTCCAGCCAACAAGCATCCCTAAAAAATACATTAGTGAGTGTGTGGTGCAGGAAACATCTGCTGAAGTCACAGAATTCCAAGCCAGGCTGTTCAAGTTCCACCCCTTCACCTGCACAGAGGGCTGCTGGATCTCTGATGGAAAGCAGAGTGAATATTTGGGTTTTTTTTAATGAAAGGGGCTAAAGTTGTGGCTCTCAACCCACAAACTTCACAGCAGTATGGCCTGAGAAGGAGACACCATGGGTTTTATCATTTTGGGAGTGGCACTGCACCAGGGTGTGAGGATATACAAGAATAAACAGGCAGCGAGAGAAAAGGCAGCGCAGTTAATAGACATCCATACAACCTCAAAGGAAGAACTGCTCTGAAGGAATCCCAAGAGGACCAAATGCTTGTCAGCAACATTTTTCCTCTAAGTGTTGACCTACATGCTTTTCCCAACTGGAAAGGGCAAACATATTTTAACAATTAACATACCACGCATGGCCGGCCACCAATAATGTTAAATCCAAGAGATCCAGAGTCCCGATGAAGGACCAGAGTCAGTGCTTTAGTTTCTTCACCCTAAAAAGAACAGATAAACACATTTAAAACATTGTGTGTGGGGGGTAAAACAGGACAGGTAACACTCCTACCCAGGTTTTTTGTTGGGTTGGTTTCTTTTATTTTTTATTTTTTTTTATCCCCTTGTAGTTTAGAGACAAATGTTTGGAGTAACTTTGCAGCTCCCAGTGGCTGCTCCAGCCACCCCACTGAGCTCCAGCAACAGAACCTCCCCTAAGATTTATGTGTCTTTTTTATTGAGATCTACAGTGAGACACTTAACAGCAACAGAAGGGGTTTATATGTAATGCTGGTTCCTGCAACTACTTGACCCAGTCATATGTGATGTGTTATGTAAAATACTCCACGCTTCCAGTAGTCAAACTCTTTGACTTTTCCAGTGCTTGGGGGTGACTGAATCTTAGGACTGGATCCTTGCAGTGCCTCTCTCTCCTGCTGACTACATGACATTGTTTTAAGTGCCACTGTTTTAAACAACACCAAACACAAAATTCTAGGCAGAATTTTAGAAAACAGCATTAAATGAAACTGCTACAAATTTTGCCACAGGCCCAGAATGGCAATTGCTATTCACAACACCTGCTGTGCATATTTTTTTTTTTCCCCCCTCTGGCATTTTAAGACTAGCAAAACAGAAATCTCCCATCACTGAAAATCGTCATGTTAATCCCCTAAAATATGAAATTCTGCAGTGAATAGTTTTCTGGACAAACAGCATACAATAAAGATATACTAGAAGGACATGTAATGTTTGGGGGGCTGTGTGAACAGGTTCTGTTATCTCTCATCCCAGCTTGTTCCTAACTACAAACTCCTACATAATGTCCTTTATGACAGAGGGATGCTAATTAGGCCTATTAATGTTTATAAAGACAAAACTAAGTGCATGAACTGTTAAAGACAACAAAATGTTCACAATGTTCTCCCTTCAGTCTCAATCCAGTGTTATTTGCAGCACAACAAACACAAGCAGAGCACTGCAAAAAGCCCTGTGAATAACAACATTTAGAGATCAGAACAGGATTAGTTTGCACATCTAGAGATACATATGAATTTTTCTACCTCAAAAAACATTTTTTTTTGTTTTATCCAAAGGGTGAAAAAGTTATGAACACAAAAAAAGTTTGAGGAAGTTATCTTACAAGTCTGGTTTTCATAACCAATTAATGACAAAAATTGCAACAGTTACATTGTAATTCGATGCAGATGGTTTTAGTTTGTGCATTTTTCTTCTAACATGTCAATTTGAAGTTGTCAATCAAATATTAATGTCTATTAAAGTCATAAAAAATGTCAGAGTAATCCTGGATTACTGAATTACTCCCAGAGATTTGGGGATGATAAGGAAGCCCAATTCCCTGCCAGTGTGAACTGGCAGAGCTCCACTGACCGCACACTCTGAGCTCCTCCATGGGAGAACTGCACCAACAACTTCACCTGAAAACTTGCTTTTTACATCAGTTTCTGATGATTATCTCCCCTAATGATCGACTGATAAATGGACTTGGACCTGATACAGAGGAACAGGAACAGCCTCTGATTTTATTAGAATCTGCCTGCACTTGGCAGCAGTGAGAACCAGGTAACTCTTCTGGGTAAGAGAACTGAAAAACAAAGTAAAATCTATTTCCCTGCAAGTCTACAGACCCAGACCTCAGACAGGATTTCAAGGAGCAATTTCCAGTCCTGTGAGACCACTTTCAAGGACTGATGATTCCGGATTTGAAAGACAAGCACATACTAGCACGACTGTTTCCTTCTATTATCCCTATTTAAGAAGGCAAATCAATTAGAACAATCAAAAAACAATTACAGCATTGCTCTCAAGACACTTTCAGTAATTAGAGTTGCCTGTTTTCATTAAAGCCTCCTTATGTGGCTTTGATTTGACACTTTTATACCTGGCTGAACAAGTGTTGAAGCAGGTGGGATTGAATCAGTCGGGTTGTGAGGGAAAAGAAACAACTAATGCAGCTTTCTGTAGGTACTTCTGAAAAAGCACTTCTGTCTACAGGGGTTTTAAAGACATTTCCAGGTTTTTCTGGTGGCTTTGTGCAGTGTCTCCATGCTCCCCATGGCAGCAGTCACGTTCCAGAACACCAGCCCCACCGTGGGTGCAGAGCTGCCCCAGGGATGCAGCAGCACCTTGCTCCGACACTTGGCCACTTCTGCACATTCACATCCCAGCTCTGAACCACTCCCTCAACAGCCTTCTCCTTCTCTTCATAAGGAAGCCACGATGCAAATTATTTTTCCAGGGCTCTGCCTTTCTCTCCCCCTCCAAGATCTGGCGTTCCAGCGGAGCAGTCATTAAACAGTGAGGTAACTGTGGAAATGTGATGGCCAGGGGCCAGCCCTGCCCCGGCAGCTGCTCCAGCAGCAGACCTGATGGTTCCTGGCATGTTGTATTCCCACAGCTGAACAGAACTCTTTAACATAATTCTTGAAATTACTGTACTTCCCAGCTGAGCAATGTGCAGCTAAAAGATTGCCTTTCCCTTTAGACAGCAAAGACTAATTTCTTTGGTAGTGCTGTGGCTAAGGTCTTTCTTCACCAGAGGAGGCACCTCAGCTCCTTGCTCACTGGTGAAAGGGCTGCCATGACCAGCCTGGACCATCCTGCTTGGGGACAGGCTGAGAAAAGCACATCATCTTCTTTTAAAGGACTTCATCTGGCTCTTACAGAACTCAAATCTGTGGCACCAGCACCACAGAGATCCTGAGTGTCAGGTCCTAACTGGTTCTTGCCTGGCGGATCCATTTAAAGACAGTCCCTGTCTCTGGTTGCCAGGAGAGCAGAAGGGTTTCCACCCTGCAGCCAGCACTGTCAACTGCTTCCAATCCCCTCTCCCCTTGCTCCTTCCCAAAGGACTTTGTTGGCTGTGTAAATAAGGGATTGACCAGATCAGCTTAGCAAGAGGTGTGCACAGTGCTGTGTTTCACCAAGGATTAAGCCTTGTTTGAATTGTACAAGTTTTTTTCTTGATTGTTTAGACTTTGATATTTCAGGATTGGCATGTCTGATGGAAGGAAATACTGATTTTCAGTGAGACACACCACCTTCCCTCCCACTCCCTGCTCAAGCTCATCCTCAAAAAGCCTCTTCTCTTTCCCCCAGTCAGTCATTCTCAGAATAAACCTTTGAACTGTACACAGTAAAATTAACGTGTTCCCTCAGTGATAATACACATGGATAACACAACTGGGGTCACTTAAGGCATAACTACCTGCTTAAGGGGCTTATAAAATTGTGACATGCCTAAAGATGTGTGTATAAAATATGTATTTATTTATGTCTTCTCTCAATATGGTTATGGTGGTGTTAGAGAACTCACCTGAGAAATGGTAGATGAAAGCACAGCAAAGCTGTGACTCATCCAGCATCACAAACAAAGTCTATGCTAAAATGAATCCTGACCTGGGTCTCCAAAGCTGCCAAAGGATCACGAATTTGGGTCTTTAAAGAATGGTCTAATGTCACTCAATATCGTATTTCCCCTTTGACTAAGCATTTAAACACAGCTGTACTTGGGCATTTATTCTGTTTTGACTACAGGGAATGTTGTCTGATTTATTCTGGATTGGTTCTGCATCTGCAGCAACAAGCAGCCATCAGGCAGGAACGTCAGAAAATCCTTTTTCTACCATCTACTGAGGAGCCAGGACATCCCACAGTAAGTTCTGCAATCACCACTTGTAAGCCATGAACCCAGATTGTTGGTGCTCAGCCTACTTGTGTTTAGCACAGACCAAACTACTACATCTGTGAATGTATGAAATATGATTAATGGTCATAATTTAAATAATGATACCAAATTGGTTATTTTACACTACCATACCTCTAATCCCTGTGTTCAGGGACATAATCTTTAGGCAAATTTGTGTGTCCTGCTGAGTGTTCCTGCACAGTCTGTGCTACTGTCTGAGAAAATAACCCTGAACTTGGAAGCCTGCCACAGCCCCAAAGTGGGGAAGCATCCCCTGCACCAGGTGATTACCACAGGCCTTTTACTAAACTCTCTGGGTCACAAAGATGCAAGTTTTCTACTTGTGCTTGCCTAGGAGCTGGGCAGCAGAGAGCTGTTAGTGTTGGCCAGCTGCCCAAAATGCTGTGAATGCCACAGAACTGAGTGACCACTGTCCCAGCTGCTGTGGTGGTGTGACACCTTCCAGCTTTCTTCAGACTGGTGGCTGCTCCAGAGAACTGCATAACAGCCCTTTGTAACGGGGCTGGACCCAGCACAGGGGTCTGGGCCAGCTGTACCCATAAATCTGATAGAAGGTAGAGCTGGAAATACATGTCAAGAACATTTGCAGCTAAGAAGGAGCAGCTCTCAGGATTACAGCAGCTCTGTACAGAGCTAAATGATGCAAACCCAACATTATCAGCACTAGCCATGAAAAAGGGGAGGTGTGAGAATAAAGGAGATCAAAGATGAGGAGGCAGGGATAGGGTGAGATGATTTCTGACAGCAGGACTCTCCTGTCATCAGTGATGGAGAGGGAGCTGCATTCCAGGCTGTGGGAGCAGAAAACCTCCAGAATTCCATGGCAAAGTGCTGCAGGAAAAGGGGGAGATAGAACTGTCCTGGATCTTGATATGACTGTGAACCCCCAATTTATTTTAATGGTATTAGTAAGATTTTGACCAGAACGCTCTCAGTATTGCCTGAAGTTAGACCAGTTTGTTTAGTATTGAAATATTTTCTTATTTTCTGGTTTGAGTTAGGAAAACAGGGTGGGTTCTGTCCTGGATTACCAAGAAGGTTAAAAAAAAAAAAAAAAAGACCCTCTAACATGAAGTTTTATTTCCTTCACATAGCTTTCAGAGCCTCAACATTACCAAAGGTGTGAATACAGATGCTTGACAGTTTAGAACAGTTTAATACTGCTGTGTCTGTGGTGGCACATTCCAGGTCACTGGGAGGACTCTGAATATCTTCATTTAAAAGATAATTGGCTTCCAGGGCTTCCCTTGCTGGGGAGCCTCATTCGAATTAAAACTTGGGGATTGTTGTAGCTCTGGCTTTTGATTCTGGTCATTTTATAAATGGCCTAATTTTGAGGGGTTGAAATCAAGTTAATTTTTCCCTTCCTAATTAAAGAACCCTGTGTGACTCTGGGAAAGAAATCACGAGTACACAGCAGATATCTTGTATTTCATGTGGATGTTACAAAGACGATGGCTGCAGATCCTGGAATAGCTGGCGAGGTGTCCGAGTTGCATCACAGTTAATCCCAAAGCCTGCATTTTGTAGGAAGCCCTATTGTGGGATGCTAGGTGAGCTCAGGCTCTGGAAAGCATCGCGCCACAGCGGCTTCTTCCAATCCACTCCACTTTGTGTGACTCCTGGGAGTCAATTTCTGCTGCTTTAATACCATTTCCAGCCCTGGAAATTCCACTTTTACCGTTTCCTTCGGGGAAGAGAACCAAGAGAAAACAGTAACACCGCGACCTCGTTACTTTTCTGTGCGAGTTACCTTACGGGGTGCAGCTAGCAGTGACGGTCACACTTAAAAGTATGTAACCTATAGAAAGCGGCGTATTACGCCAAAAGCTCAGGTACTTGAAAGGGTTCTGCGGGAGAAACCCCGCACACGGCCGGCCTTTGGGGACCGCGGGGCTGGGGGGAGCATCCCGGGGACCAGCGGGCAGCGCGGGCCCGTCCTTACCTTGCCGGGGGAGGCTGCTCGGGCGCGGGCCAGCGCGTCCAGGCGGGCGCTGTACTGCGTGAATCGCTTCTGGTAGCGCAGCGCCGTCACCTGCAGCTCCAGCTGTGCCGCCGCCAGCCGCGACAGCAGCGACTGCTCCCTCTTGCCGGCGCGCAGCGCCTCCTTCTTCAGCGCCTTCTCCAGCGCGGCCGCCCGCGCCTGCAGCGCGGCCCCGTGCGCTCGCAGGGCCCGCAGGCAGCCGTGGCCGCCGGCCCGGCGCTCGCCGTGGGTCAGCAGCAGCCCGCAGCCCTGCTCGCACAGCCCCGCGGGCCGCGCCTCGCAGCGCTCCCGCATGTGCGCCTCCACATCGCGCAGGTTGAGCACCTGGCGGCAGCCGCGGTTGCGGCACTTGGCCGGGGAGAAGTCGCAGGTCTCTGCGTGCTCGCCCAGGTGCTGCAGCGGCACCACCGCCTCGCAGCCCCGCGCGTGGTTGTCGCACTTGATGTCCAGCTTGAGGATGAGGCTCTTGAGGGGCAGGACGTGGTTGAGCTCCTTGGTGGAGATGCGCTGGCAGTTGACGGGGCAGCTGCCCTGCTGCACCACCCAGGGCAGCACGCAGCCCGCGCAGAAGACGTGTCCGCACGGGGTGGTCAGCGGGTCCTCCAGCACTTTGTTGCACAGGTTGCACTTGAAGTCGGGATCCACCTCCCCGCTGAAGCGATCCAGCTCGAACCCCATCCTCCTTCCGCTCCGCTGCAAACAACGGGGAAAAAATATATATAAAAAAAAAAGCAAATTAAAAAAAAAAAAAAAAAGCCCAGAAAAAGTACCCGGAGTGCGGAGACGGGCCGGGGCAGAGACGGAGAACGGGAATCAATAAGTACGAGCCGCTCCCGCCGCCGCCCGAGAGGCAGCTGAGCCCCCGGGCCGGGCCGCGGCCGTGCCCCGTCCCCGGCGGCCCCGGAGCGGCCGCGGGAGCCGCGCACAGCGCCCGCCCCCGGTACCGCCCCCGGCCGGCACCGCCCCGAGCCCCGCGGGCCCCCCGGACAAGGGGGCTTTGTCTGGGGAGCGGGCTGAGCTCCGCACCGCCGCCCCTGCTCCCGGGGATGGCACAGGGGCGGCCGGGGCAGCGCTGCGCCCGCAGCACGGACACACGGGCGGCGGGAGGGAAGGGGCCGCGCACGGGGAAGCGCTGGGAGAGGAGGGGAGCGGGGAGAGGGAGGGAGAGGGAGGGATGGAGGGGAGGGGGAGTGCAGGGAGGGTCGCGGCGGGGGTGTGACAAGGTGAGAGCGGGCGGGGAAGGAGCGGCCTCGGCAGCGGTGACGGACGGGATGATTGCTCGGAGCGATGTGGGACGGGGCAGGGACGGCCAGGCCAGCCTGGAGCTGCCTGGTGTAGTGGAAGGTGTCCCTGCCTGTGGCAAAAGGTTTGGAACCAATGATCTTTAAAGTTCCTTCCAGCCCAGGTCCATCCGATGATGTGATGACTTTTGGAAAGGGCACTCATGGAGTTGCCCCCGGGGTCAGGTCCGGATGAGCTGCTTAGAAATTGGGCTGACTACTCAGTCCTCAGGTGAGAATTCTTACATTACCGACGAGAAAAAGTGCAAACAGAACGATCTGCCAGTGTGTGAGGGACTGAAGCGTGAAGGGTTAATAATTTGCAAAAGCAGCAGGGTGCTTTGCTGAGGCCAGGTTTGCGCCCCGCAGCCGAAGGTGGAGGAGAGGTTTTGGGTGTGTGGTGGCAAAACCTCAGATCTGCCTAAGAACAGCCCAGATACAGGGGGGGATGGACACCCAGCACACCGCCAGAGGATGAGCATGACAAACCAACTTTTGTTTAGCAACAAACCGGGTTTGGGTCAGAAGGGGGAGAAGGGCAGTAGGAAACAGACCCTGTGGAGGTGGAGTGACGTTTTCTGTCATGCCCATGTCCTCCCTTACAAACCCGGCTGAGCTGTAAACGCCCTCCTGGGGGAGGTAGCGGGACATTCAAGGCAGACCTGATGGTTTCCATCCCTTCTGGGAAGGCACAACTGGCTCAGCTATGCAGTCATGTCTGAGAAGGGGCCATAAACCATCAGTGATCCCCAAAGTACCCCCAGACTCATGATGCACAGTGCAGCCCACGATCCACAGTGTTCCAGAAGAGAGTGGAAAATTCCCCCTCCAAGGAAGGTCCCTGGGCACCAGCACCTGAATCTGAACCTTCATTTTCTGTGGATTTCCTCCACCCCTGATGGATGAAGACTGAGACCATCACTTTAACAAATGGGCATCAAAACTGCAGCAGTCAAGTCTTGTTTCTGGATCCATGGGTGGTGATATCTTTCCTCTCCACTGTCTACTCTTATCCTTTCTTTCTTCTTAATTATTTTCTTAAGTGATCTGTTTATACTTTCATATTGCTCCATTACTACAGATAATACCCAGAACATCTATGTACCTCCTTCCCATTGCAACCAAATTTTTCCAAAATCAACTTGCCATACATTTTATATAAATAAAAATACTTCATTCAGTGTCATTTCACTCTAATCCCCCCCAGGGATGTATGAACAAGAACCCGTTACCCTGCCATCAGGAGCAGAGCACAGTGCTGTCCATATCCTCATGGAAAAGGGATGAGATTTTTCTGTGTTTGCACAGGCTGCTAATGTTCTGTAGCTGCCACTTGGATGTAGGTGATGTAGCTCATTAAAAGTCACCACTTTTGATACCTATTTCTGCCCAGGGATGATTTAAAAGCACTCCTGAATATGCTGTAAAAAGCCAGCCAGACCACACCTGAAGCACCAGACACAGCATTAGGCAAAAGCAATTTCTCCTACAAGGCAGATATTCAAGTACTGAAAAAAAGCAATAAAAGAGACCAGCTTTGTTCATTGTGGATAGTGATGCAGAATTCTCACGTGCACCAGAGCCACAGAGCAGCTCGTTTCTTCTTTTAATGTGGTTTGTTTTATGGCAAAGCAGAAGCCAGCGAGAAACTTCAGCTTCAAGCAACCTTTAGTCAGTTATGTCCCAGTAAAATGAGTTTCTGAATGCCTGGGATGATTTTTTGTGTGTTGGTGACCTCTAGAAGGTAACAAGACTCATGGTTACACAACTGTGTTCCCATTTCAGTCTTGGGCAAGTACTTTTTAGTGTTAAGGCTTTTCCCTTCTCAGATCTGAATTCCATCTGTAGTGCTCATTCTAATTATTAATGTTCCATAAAGCTTGAGGTTGCTTTTGGCTGCATACATTGCCCTGCTGAATGGAGCATGCATCAATATTTAGGGTGATATACCTAACTAAGGAATTTTTAACAGATTTGTTCCTTTTTTTTTTAAAAAAAAGCAGATGATGTAATAGAGAACTGTGCATGTAGGTTTCTGTTAACTCCATCTGAAGGTTGTGTGCAGTGCAGGGTGATGAAGTTTAATTAATTCACATAATTTGCTGACTTTTGGATGATTCTATTTAAACTGTAGTAGTGATTCTTGTACTTTTTCTTATGCTTCATTGCCTTTTGCATCTTCCTTCTCTTTGCCATCTGTTTCTCCTCAGGAAATCTCTGCTCACTTGTCCCTCCTGCCATTCCCCTTCCTTCAATGCCACTTCTCCTCCCTCCATCCCCCCAGGGCCAGCAGCCCTGTGCTGCTGAATCCCCACACTTCACACTTCCCTAGCAGCACCCTCTTGTTTTGCAGTTTGCCACAAAATTGGGATTGCTGTTATTAATCCCAGGATCAGGTTTTTCCAAGGGCATTTTATATGAAGTAAAACTCCTCGCTCCCTGGTCAGGGGATGCACATAGTCTGGCTGAGGGGGATGAGTGTTCATTGTTGAAGCTGCTGTATCCTCTGATGGGGAAATCCATCAGTGCTCCTGGTTCTGAGCAGGCTGTTTTGAGATAGCTGCTCCAAATCAGCCACCATCGCCTTACAACCTTCTTTACCCAGTTTAAAAACTGCCCCATGTGCTCAGGATGGCTGTAAATAGAAAGAAATTAATTCCTTCAATGATTGCTGTGGAGGTTTAGGTTTAGGATTTCAAAGTTGTCACTACAGGATGCTCAAGGCCACTGCCTGAAGCCAGAGGCAGAGCTTTTATTGATTTCCATGAGGGTGATGTCAGGACCAGGTTCCTTGGGCTATTTGAAACTACACAAATATTTGGATGGAAAATATGGGCAAGAATTGGAATAACATTTTCACTTGGAGCCGTGGCTGGGCAGATGCTGTGCTGAATTCTGTGATACACTTTCATGTGACATTTATGCAGGAATAGATACTTTATTTATAAATTAAAGCTCTTGAAGGCCACTGCAGTCCTGCACTGAGCTTGGGATGGAGCTTGGAGTGCTGGCAGGGAATTAAGTTCCCCTCTATCCATGGGAGAAGGCACAAGTAGAGTTTTCCCTACTGGAGACACATTTCTGTTCTCCTTTGGAAAAAAAAAAAAAAAAAGTCTAAAATCAGCCTCTCAACATGAGCCTTTAATGTTCTTTTCAAAGCCTGAGGTTTGTAACTGAGGAGAGTTTTGGGTTCCAGGGCTGAAATTACACTGCCCCAGCTAAGGAAGGTCGTTTTTATTTAGTAAGTTCTCTCATCCTTAGAGGTAGTGCTGGCGTGGGAGCACTGCTGAGCCATTAAGGCTCTCCCATTTAGCTTTGCTCCCCCATCAAAGGAAGGCTGAGGGCATGTCAGTTTGGGATGGAGCACAGGTAAAAATGCCAGCTCTCCAAGGGCTGCAAAAACAAGTGGTTTGCTGCAGGTTTCACTCAGGTGGTGGGTTTTTTTCCTGCTGCTGTGAAGTTTTCAGTCCCACAGAAAATCAAATGCAATTCATCATCACCTGCCTTTTGTCCATAAAGGTTGGCATCATTTTACACTCTCATGAAGTCTTTGCAAGAAACCTGATTTTTTTTTTTTTCCCCTGCATCAGTTTGCCTTTAAAAAGGGGGAAATGATGAGGTAATGCAGAGAAAGAGTAGAGTCCCTCTCCTTGTCAATCATCTGGGTCATTCTGACAAACCCCTGTGGTTAATAAGACATGTCCAATGTAACAAATTCTTCCTCGTGCACTTAATTCATGACTTGGACCACTCCCAGTGGTCCTGGGCTTATTCCAAATATTTTTAATATATCTAGAATATGTGCAGTATCTTAAAATGTACCTAAAGCGTTAAGATCTTCTCAATATTCTGTTCATTGCCAAGCACTGTACAGAGTTATAAAGTTGAAAGTGTCTCTCTTCTTTGACATTTTACGACCTTTCTTGTACTATGTTTGTCTTACATGGGTTTCTTTATCTATCTATGTAGCTCCTATCATTAAATTTCAAGCAAATTTGCCTCAATCCTTTATTTTTACTGCTGGCAGAAATATAAGTTTGCATTAATAGAAGGAGCACAGAAGAGCTGGGGAACATGGGCCAGATAAAATGTCACGGTGTGATGGTAGAGCCATCAAGCCCAGTGGAGATGGTTCATAATGATAATGGTTTATATGACATTTATAGGCAGTATTTTGTGAAAGGTCAGGCTCTGACTTGGCAGCTGAGCGACATTTCAGGGTTTTACACGTTCAAGTAGAAGGTGGATATGAAATAAAAATGGGTTCTTAGAGATAAATGGTACCTTAACAGACCAAGCTGTGTGAAAAATGCACACCAAACCCAGATGTTCCAAAAGAAACATCTAAGCAAGAGTGAAAGACAGCACTTGAGCATCCTTTCCTGACATTCCACATGAATTTTTGTGTAGTTGCTTCAGAGCCACTTCAGTGCCTCAGAAATGTTGCTGTCTTCAGACCAGCTTGAAGGGACTGGCAACATCTGAGCCTGTTTCGTAACTTCCTTCTCCTCGTCACTGCACACAGCTAATGAAATAGAAAAGTTTATATTTTATTTAGGAATAGTTGAGAGGAAAGAGCCACAAGAATTTTGGCTCTAAGTACGCTTTCCTATATTAATATGGATAGGGAAAAATATAAAATAATTCTCTTCTTTCTGGGTTTTTTGAGGAAATTTGATCAGCCAGCCATGTTGACTTTTGCTGCTCTTTGTCTGAATAGTTACATTATTCACCACTACAATATCAGAGTCTTAAAGTTATTTATTGTACATTTTATTATCAACAGTCCACTTTGTGATATGGGACAATTAACCACGTTTGAAGACTGGGCTTAATGTAATAGAAGTTCTTGTTGTAATTCAGCAAATCTTTCTCTGAAGTGCTAGAAATTGAATTCTACTTTTCCTGAGCTCTTCTTCTCTGGATACTGGGGCCAGTTTTGGTGAGCAGTTGCTTGCTCTGAGCAAGTCTTGGATTTGAGAACAAGACTGAGGCCCAGACCTGACCACTGCTGGAAACTACACAGGGATTTTAAATTTCAGTGGAGGCTGCATCCCAGAAAGTTTTTGGTACCCAGCTTACAGAGCCACAAATGCTGCATCTCTGACTTTCCCCAGCACTACAAACCCGTGCAGTAGGCATCAAATCCTGATGCAGACGCCAAATTTTGCACCATATAATTTCTTGTCTTTTCCTCCCTTATTTAAACAATTTAGAGCAAGAGAACTGACATCATTTATGCCTCCTCCCCTTTAACACATCTTGCCCGTTGTAAGTAATGATAATGTTTAAATCCAGGCTGTAATTAACTCGCTGCTGATGGGTGGGACACAAAACACAAACCATCATTTAGAGGCACATTCTGTCGGGGTTTGGGGGATGAGCTCAGCCATGGTGGGGGCCAGCCCATGTCTCAGGGAGTGGGGAGTGCTGAGTGAACACAAATTGCTGAGCATTTTCCAGTTTTCCATGTGTGTGGATGCTGCAGGGCTGTCACAGGCAGTGTTCCACACGAGTAGGTGTGTTTGGGATTGGATTGGGCTGACAAATCTGATTGCCCTTAATTGACAGTCTGGCCCCCTGAAAAAGAGGTGAAGCTCTATTTATCCCTGACTGTCTGCTCACACACAAGCATTTCCTCAAGTCTTTTTAAGTCCAGCCTTCCTCTGTTGAAACATGAAAAAAAATATTCCTGTTTTCAAGAGCAGGAATGGAAACTGATTCACTTTTCATGCTGGTGGGATGACTGTGAATGATGTGGAATGTTCCGGTTTTTCCACATCAGCAACGCTGCTTTATCTCAGGATGCTTTTGTTCTGTTTCCAAAATAAACAACTCTTAATACTTGCACGAGGTGTATTTGACAAGCAGGCTTTTGGGATCATCCACCATTCCTTAGGTAAGCAGTCGCCCTGCTTATGTATTTACAGCTCTGTTTACATTTGTATAAACGAAGGAAGAAATCCCTTTTTAAAACATGTCAGTTCAAAACCAGAAACCTTATGGAAGGCCCAGGCTGTTTAGCACAAATTCTGAATTTTTGGGTCAGGTGAACCCAAAGATAGGAAAGAGTAAAAGATTAGTGGGGGCTGATTTATCCTAAGGAGTGTTACAGCAGGATGATGAAGAGCCCAGAGCCATTTCTGGGTTCAGGTAGGGCATGGAGCACCTTGGGGCAATAAATCCAGCTCTTGGTACTGACCTCTGTCTTCAGAAGTTTCTAAATCACTGCTTGCCAGGAGCTGGGAGAGAATCCCTACAAACAGTCCCTGCCATTATCTGTGCTAGATGAGGATCCTCAGTTGATTGCTCTTGGGCAGGATTCTGGGCTCAAGCACCTCGAATTTGATCCTAATGGAGCTTTTGGCTGCGTTTTTTTTTTTTTGCTTTTTCTGATAGTCAAGTTGTTTTGGAAAACGGTGGTGGCTTAAGGCAGCCTTTCAATTCTTGGATCTTCTGTGCAGTTTACATTGCTTTAAAACAAAAGTCTTTAAAAAGGAAGTTCCAGTGCTTTGGTGATTTCAAAGAGTTGCTTCTTTATTTCTTGTAGTTAAGGGGGTTGGGATAAACTGAGGCTGTGGGTTGAGAGGTCGAACAAGGTTTGTGAAGTTGGGAGGTTACACCGGCTCAGGATGTTGTTTTCTTCATTTATATACACCAATATTTACTCTGAATTCAACATGTGGGGGTTGTGTGTGTTTGTTACCCCAGACCCTCAGTTTACAGCAGGAAAGCAGCTACATCCCAGCTGTTAAACACCCTCAGGTTTGCTGTTCAGAGACAAAAGGCACTTCTTTTAAATGTGAGGAAGTGTTGTGGTTTTTTCTCTCTAAAACAAAACCCAGCCGCACCTGAGATAGGAAAATTCTTCCTCTGCATGAGCAGGGTCCTGGGGAAGCTCTGAATTGCTGTGGGGTCGTGGCTGAGTGGGCTCAGAGACCCCCGGGACCTTCCCTCAAGGGCTGGTTTATGTAACTTCCTATCTGGTGGTGACGTGGAAGGTCAGGAGCTTTTTAAATCCGTGTTTGTGCTGTGAACAGCACAGAACTGAGGGCAGTCCTACTGCACAGGCCACTGCTCCACACCACTGGCATCCTTAAACATTCATCTCCAGAGCTTTCTCCCCCTAATGAAAAACATTTTGTGTAGCTCTCATTACTATTTCACTTTTAGCATTTTTTTTTGGTGTGTTTCAAATGCCTTGATCTAGGCAGCTTCCAGCTTCTTTCTTCTTTTTTTCTTTCTTATTTTTTCCCTCTTTTTGGTTTTGCAATATTAAGTATGCCCTCAAATCTCATTAACATTTTAGACATTTACTTTAAAAGTCTACTTGGTGTTTCTAAGATCTCTTCTGCGCTTCGACAAAAGTTCCAAAAGGAAGAAAAGTTGTATCTCTCTATTTTGGCAGGCTCTGCTCCATTTGTCAGTGACAGAATGTGAGCCTCTTGGCAAAAGAGTTTTTAATATAAATACTAGATCTGACTGTAAAAATAAAAGCTGAATTTTCTGACAACTCCCTGAAATGTCAAGTTTGTTGTCACTGTAACAAATTAGAAACAGATCATTACGAGGAAATATTCTCCATGGTTTTTTCTTTAGAATTTCTAAGTACAAAATGTAAATTTTCTGTACATTTTTTTTTCCTTAAAGTTTTATTGAAATAGATTTTGACTTTTTTTTTTTTTTTTAAGGAAATAAGCATTTTTGAAGAAGAAATTAATTTGTTAACCAGGATATGACATAAAAATGCAAATATCTAAAAAATTAGCAAAGTAATGATAATAATAGAGTTAATAAGTGGAAAAGTGTTGGGAGTGGGATAGAATTTTTTTTTATTTCTAAAAACTGTGTTGACATGGCTGGGTCTAGAATGAATCAGAGCTGCTCTAGTCTTTTCCTTCCCTGAGAAAATTTCCATTGCAATGGGAATAAACCCTTGAAAATGGCCTGAACAGCAATTCCACGGGTATTACTTCTCTTTCACCGCAGCTCGTGTTTTTCACAAGGGGATGAAAATTTGGCCATTAAATTAGGATGGAGGCTGCCTCCCAAAGCGCAGAGAATCCTGCTGAACATCAGGAGAAGATCAGAGCAGTAACCAGCACGGGGTGTTAATGTTTGGGAGCAGATTCCTTGCCCAGCTTTGCTGCTGCAGGCTATTTGAGGATTGTTTTCAGGATTATGGCTGGGGCTGGGTGTTTGTGTATTGCTTTAGCACAATGAGGAGATTGCTGCCATACCTACTCCTCACTCATTTTCCATTAGCTGGCCTTCAGAAAGGCTACAGCCAGGTTTTTCCATCCTCCAGTTGAAAGAAATTCTCTTTGTAAAGGGGCTTTGTGCAGTCAGGGACAGCTGGAGGCCAACACAGCCCTGCTCCTTCTTCTGTGGCTGTCCCAGCATCCTGCACACGCACAGCAGCCTGCTGCAGGCACCTCACTGACATTTCCAGTTGAACAGCTGGATTTTGGGGCTGGGAGATGCATTTCCTGCCCTCTCTGCTGTTGGAGCACCAGGGCTGCAGCTCAGAGAGGGAAGGATGCTTGGCTCTCCCCCAGATGTGTTTATGTTAGGCCCTGCTTGCTGTGCCTCTGGTGTTTGCAGTCAGAGCTGCTGCTGCAGCCCCCAGGAGCTCAAACCCCAAAACCTGTCCCTTTAACTGAGCCTCTGAAAACTAAATTATTTGGTTCTGAAGGCAGGAATTACCTAAATATATATTTCTTTTTTATTCTGCAATGACTTCATGCCTTCCAACACCTTTTTTTTAATCCATGGTGGACTTTTTTTCCCCTTAATGTAGAGAAATTCAATCATGTTTGTAAAGAAAACTGGGCTAACTGATGAAAAACCATCAAAAAACCATGATAAAAATAGTTGTTTTATAGATTATTGAAACTTGATGAAGTAGGCTCCAGTGAGTGATTCAAGTCACTGAATAACAAGATAGAAAGTAATGGAAAAAGCCGAAGGTAACAACCTTGATGGTAGAGTTAAATGATTTATCTGACTACAGCTATTCTAAAGGCAAAGGTTAGTGTACTGAGCTGGTGTTGGGAATTATGGCAGGAGGAATGCAAAGCCCTTTCAAGTTGCTGAGATTTGTTTTTGTTGTACATTTGCCATTCCCCTAGCATTAGCCTCAGTTATTTTATAAAAGCACTGCATTGACCTCTGCTGTGTGAAGTTTGCACACGTGCAGGTACCAGGAGTTTATTGAAGACAAATAGATTGAGAAAGGGGGGAAATAGCAAAAATAAGGGTAAAACTGCAAATAGTTATGGTAAAACTGCAAATTTAATGGTAAGGTGTTATTTCTACACAGTAAACCACTGTGATTCATAATTTCATGTTTTGCCAAACACACTGCCTGTGCCAGCTCTCCCAGTTTCTCTTCTTTTGTTTTTCTTTCATTTCTCCCCTTGTTTCCCTGTCTCCTCCCTTTTTGCTCATCCCATGCTGCCAACCAGCTCAATTCCCACTCTGTGTCTTTCCAGGGCACTGCATCTGGTTTTGCTTGGCTGTCCTTGGCAGGCCTGTTCTATTGCTCAAGGGGTTGGCTCCTTCCTGGAATATCCACCCTTCTGGGGCCTTGGCTGGTGAATGTTAATGCTCAATCTGTGTCTGCACGCTGCTGGTGGCATTTTGCAGTTGTTCTGGCTCTGGGGAGGTGAGTCTGTCACAAGGGCAGGGACTCTGTCTGCTCCCAAACCCTGAGGTTTCTGCACAGCAGGAATGACCTGGCAAAAAAAAGGAGAGCAGAACAGGCTGTGAGGTGTGGTGTACAAACCTTTCAAAGTCACAAAACTCTGAGAAAGCTTTGAAATAGAACAGTAGAGAGAGGTGGAGGCAAGAGCTGACTTGGGAAAGCCGCTTCTCTTTGGTTGGGAAGTGTTCCACAGGGGGCAGGACAAAGGGAGAGGGGTGTGATCCTTAAAATAATGGTGAAGAAGAAATGTATTTAAGGAGGGAACCACAGCTCGAGTGAATATAAATCTCTAAAGTGACGCTCAGTTCTGCACAATCCAGAGCAGGCTGTTCCTGTTAAAACAGTGCCTGCCTCCTTGAGAACTCACAAAGGCTGGATAAAATTAATGATAAGCCAAGAAGGAGGAAGGTGTGAGACTGTCAGATTTCTTGAAATGTGTGGAGACATTGGTGTGTCTCTCATCTTGGTGGGAATAACAACAAAGACAACTGAATATAGAAACAACACAACTTAGCCTGGTGCTTCCCTAGCAGGAAATGCTGCTGCACACACTGTATTTCTGCCCTAGCATTGATTTATCTGAGGGATAAATCAGCTTCTTTCATCATTATTTGTTGTTGATTTTTTTCATATGGCTCTCCTAGCTGGCTGCTATTTTCCCATAGCATTTTCCCAGCATGCCTTCAGAAATATCAGAAAATGCTCACAGACGCTCCAGAAAAGTGCCAACTAAATATTCCACAAAGTGCTTGCAGAGCTTGTGCAATGTTTCCCCTGGTCCTTCCCAGCTGTTTTTGAGCATTGATCTAATATTTCCCCCGTGAGCAGTTAGCATTTTTGTGACATTAAACATAGTGGGGAGATTATGTTTCCCTGGGTGAATAAAGTGACTGATCTGATTTTTCAGATGAAAATGAATTTTCAGTGTTCCTCCTCACCAAAAATTGCTGCTCCAGATTGCTGCTTAAGAGTTTGGTTTCTTCTGCTCTTTTGGGGCTGTCTGTGGCTTCTCCAAAGGAAATAAGGTGCTTTTAGTGTTACAATTCAGACCACTCCAAATACATTACATGTGACACTTTGGTTTCTGCTGGCGTTGCATCAGGCTCTTAATGGTCTCTAAAATATTTAAGCAGATTATCTGAGGTATTTTTCAGTATACCTAAAGAGGAGGTGGCTATGCCAGCTGTCTGCAGCAGGAGGAATTTAAGTTGTATGGATGTAAATAGAAGTCATACAAATCCTGTCCACCTCATGAAACACTTTGCATTTGTTTTCCCAATAGTTCTTTTCTCTTTTCTTCCCTACAACTTGTGTCTAAACAACATGACCCAAAGAAAGGCTGACAACACCAAACAAGCACAAATTTTGTGCTGTTTGTTCAGTGGTAATTGGTTCATTACAGGTCAAATCCTGAATTGTAGCACTGCAGTTGTGAAGCTCTGAACCTGTTCATGTAAAACATGTGGCTTTGGGAAGCACAATTATCATTATGCGGAATCAAGCCTCTAATTAGGCTGATAAAATTTCAGTAATACTTTTGCTTCAGCAGGACAGGTGCAACCCACGTTCCAGTTTGCAAAGCTTGCTGTCTCTTGAGGAAAAACACTATACAGTATCACAAAATATTCAAATCCATTTCTTCATTATTATAATTGGCATAAATCAACTTGTGTCATTTTTATAGAGATAATGGATGTCTTGAAAATGTTCCAGGTAGATCTCAATATGGTCTTAATGCAACAAATTTGCTGTTTAGTAGAATACATTGGTGAAGCCCCAAATTGCTTGTCTGGTTAATTTATCAATTTATCCCTGATTTCATTGAGAAATGTTGACCCAGAAGATCTTGAAGGCAGAAATTGTAGCATAAGCAACACTTTTCTGGGTGTCTTCTGCAGCCAACCTCCAGAAAGACCCAGTTTCAAGAGCTAGCACTAAAAACTGTCATTAATGTTTTCAACAGCAGTGGCACAGGAGTGAACACAGGGGCTGGGCTCCTCTCAGGGCTCTCGTGCATCCTGCACCTCTGGAACAGGACCTGCATGGTCACTGTGGGTAACAGCAGCACCTGGAATAGTTTCTGTGTTTGTAAGAATGTGTGTATAAATGTCAGAAGAAAAGTTCATGCTGCAAAAAGTATGTGCTTGTAAAGCAGAACAGTGAGAGGAGGGAGAACAGTTGGGACTGGAAAATTCCCCACTGATGTAGCTGTAATGCAATATTTACACCGAGTGGGAGCTGGGGTGCAGCCCCTGGCTGTAAGTGCTGTCTGCAGACTCATACAAAATCTGTATGAAGGAGAATTTCTGTTGACTTTAAAAATGACAGTTAGCAATTTCTTTTTCCTGGTGATTCGCTTATTTGTTCTCAATACTGATTAATTAGAGAGGAACCAAACCAAGACATGCTCCAAAGGCTTTCTGAGCTCCTTAAATCAATCAAGAGAGACCACTGCTCCAAATAAAACTGGCTGTATAAACACACCACTGCATAAATGTTTGAGAGATTCTATTGGACTGGAACAATATCACTTCTGAGATTTATTGTCTGGGAATCTGAATAATATTCTGTGGAATCCCCATTATCAGTCAGACCCCGATCTGCTTTAATTGACTGGCAGCATGCAGTGCAGCTTGTTATTTCTGCTATCTCCTTAGTCCTGGCAAGAATAAAGCAGTCTCTGGAACCAGCAGTCTGAGGAAAGAAACCATCAGAGTTTAGACAGGCCAGGCTTGGGGTTCAGAGCCAGGGGACCTCTCTGGGCTCAGGAGTCCTTGCATGAACAACCCAAGGGATCCTTCGTGTCTTTGCTCTGTGATGAGCTGAAGTGACCTCTCAAAGCTTGGCTTTGTTTCCTGCTGAGCCCCAGCCAAGGCAAGAAGCACTTTTTGTGCTGCTGACAGCATTTGATCATCCCTGGGCTTTAGGAAGGGGGATGCTTTCTGCAGCAGTCACTCTGCATTTCTGCTCCAGGGTTGATTTAGTCCAGTTTAGTTCTATGTTTGCGTGTTTGACTTTTAATTTAGTCCTTGCAAACAGAGAGCTGAGAGAGAGATCCAGGTTGCAGATGACATTGGGGTGCCTAAATAAGAAGACAAAGTGTTCTGAGCTGCCGCAGGGAGATGGCAACTGTGTGAGTTCACAGTTAGTTTTCACATTTCACAGAAAGGAGTTTACATTTAGGCCCTTCCTTAGGGAGCTGTTTGGCATCCTTGTGTAAACAGCGAGGTCTTCCTTGCCCAGAATGGGCTCCTGTCCCAATCTCAGCAGGCATCCCAGCACAATCCACAGGAGCCAGAGCCCTGGGTGTGCAGGAGCTTCAGCCCTGGGAAGCTCTGCTGGCCTTGTGGCAGCACATCTTCCCTGCCAGGACTCCCCCAGGGCTCCCTGCTGCTCCCAGGCAGAATCCCACCTGGAAATCCAGGAGCAGGGCTGGGCATTCCCTCCTCACAGCTGGGGCTGCATCTCCTCACTGGAAACCAAACCATGACTGGGGATGGCTCAGCCTTCCCCCAACTAGCCAAGCAATTTAGTTACTTAATAATTAACTTGCTAGACATGCCCTAAGGAAAAAACAAAACCTTCTGACTGATTTTTTTTTTTAATGGAGAAAAGTTGCCAGGGAACAATAGCAGCAGTGGGTTGCCCTCAGCTGGGGTATTTCGGGTGGGTTGAAAAGCAGAAACCACGTGGATTGTGGTTATCTGTGGCTGTAAATGGTTATCAGGGTCGTGTAGGACTTGTGTAAATACACACATGCTCCTTCCTGAGCTCTTTGCAGTGGGGGAGTTACTCGTAATTGGGTTGGATGTTGTATGGTTGTCCAAATAAGCCATTTGTTTGGAGTGGAAAATCTTTTAAGGCAGAGCGGTTTTCCATCTATTATTAGATCAATTGATTCTGTTAAAAAGAACACAAAGTTTTCTGGCACTCAGGCCACTTTTTAAAAGATCTTGTGGGATTCTTTAGGGTTCTTCAGTGACATGAAAAATGAATTATCTGTTCCAAATCTGAGCATTTTTTTCACTGTATCATTCAATCTACTAAATATTATTGTACTTGCAGGCCTTTCCTCCCTTCTCCTCTTGGAAATATTGCAATTTGAACTCATAAACCTTCACTTGGGAATTGCAAAACCTCACATTACGTGTCATATCCATTGAGAAATTTTAAAGGAACCCCTGGAGTCCTACATGCCACGTTTTCATAATACTGAAATCTGATTTTTTGTAACATTCTCCAAAGCTTAATTGGAATAGTTTTCAATTGGCTTGAGGGGAGATCCAGGGATTTATCTTAAAAATATCATGCAACTTAATCTACTTAAAAGAAGGACAAAATTGTGGTTGGACATGAGCCTGATCTTTCAAATGTGGTGCCTCTCAGCTGAGTCTGGTGACGAGCTCCAGAGCTGGTGTTTAGTGATGGTTAGAGGTAGCATAAAACAGCAGTTTGATTTTTTTTCAGTCATTTTTTAAAATTCCCTGTCTGATGCTTGAAATTCTCTCTCTCTTTTTTAATCCTTTCAATCATTTTTCAGAAATTTGAAACTTTTTTGGACTCGTAGTTACTCTGAAGGTGTCTGGGGAAGCACAGGTTCCTTCTGATGGTCAAACCCTAATGTGAACCTTAATGTGAAAATGCTCTTGTGGCTTTTCTTCTTTAATCTGAGACAAATATCTGCCATTCTGCTGTGACCACTCAGTCACAGAAAGCTTCCAGCATTTCCCAAGCCAATCTTAGAGAAACACTGGAATTACAGGGATATTTAAGGACATTATTTTTAAAAATCTGGAAATGATATGCAGAAATAACTTACTAAATTCTCAGTGAACTTTCCTCACAGCAGAAAATTAAATGTATGTGGACACAGATGTGTGCTCAACTCTTTAGTCAGGATGGTTTGTGTCCCCATCAGTATATTAAATATGGTTATATATGTTATCTATATTACATTATATTACATTATATTACATTATATTACATTATATGCGTTCTGCTGATTTCTTCTGAAGCTTAACTGAGATCTGAAAAATGTAAGAGTGATTTCTAAAAGCTTCCCATTTTACCCTTTGTTGCTTGGTAGCAATAGTTTCAGCCCAAATAAGACTTGAAAACATGAAGAAGCGTGGTTTTTATTTTAAATTAGAAAATAAAAAGATCAGACTAGAAATCATCCAAACCTCTTTGCAGAACTGTTTTCAGAATCAGTTTTCCCCAAATACTGCAGGGGAAAAAGTGAGTCCTTGGCTCCTTCCAGTGGAAAATGTTTGTGCAGTTTGCATGGGATGTAAATTAAAGCAGGAGAAAGTCGTAGGGAAGCTGACAGCAACTGGGCCTGTTTGAAAGAAAACAAAGTGAAAGTCAGTGGGAGCCTGGCTGCCCTGGAATGCCTGCCCCAGTTGTGAACTGTGTGATCCAGATGGTTTTCCTCCTGGAACAGGGAACTCAGAGCAGCCAGGACACAGCTCCCAGGGCTGCTCCTACCTGTGCAGGGAGAGCCTGCCCCAGATCCCTGGGGATGGCTCCAGGCTGTGGGGGGGGATTGCCCCAAATCTCTGGGGATGGCTTCAGATTGTGGGGAGGGATTACCCCAAATCCCCGGGGATGGCTCCAGGCTGTGGGGAGGCTTTTCCCCAATCCCTGGGGATGGCTCCAGGCTGTGGGGAGCCCCGAGGGTTTTGGCAGCAGGAGGAGAAGCAGAGGTGCCCCAGCTCTCTGGACAGGGAGGAACAGGAGGAATGTGGCAGGGACAGCACGATGCAGTGTGTGCCCCAGACAGGGGTAGTTTAAATGTAAAAGGAACTGCACTGAAATATTCCAGATATTTACCGAATGAAAATGCCCTGTGTTCTGCAGAAGACTGTTTCTATTCAGAGGCAACATAAATTTTCCAGGTTTGTCAGTCTGATGAAGCTTATGTGGAATTAACAGCCCAAAGGAGATGATTCAGGCTTCTGCAGGACCAGGAACTGGATGATCACCACCTTGTCTGCTTTGGGCCACCTAAGTCAGTGTCACTCTGAGTGCCAAATGTCCTTGTGAGAGCATGGAAGGGTGTGGGGCAGGTCCTGCCTGGGCTGTGGAAAGGGATCTCTGATCCTTGGTGGCAGACTGCACATGGGAAGCAAATATGTCCTTGTTTTCAGACACATGTCAAATCCAAGTGTGGGTCCTCTCCACTGACAGGGAGTGGGAGAGAAGAAAGCTGCCTAATTTTGGAGCCCTCTAAAATGTCATTAGTGCTCATGTTGTAACTGGAGATAAAAGAACACTCTTAGAGGAGTCTCTGCCTTCTGCAGTTGCCACAGTGCTGCAAGGTCACGTCTGGTGCTGGAGATTCTCCATTATTTTTTCTGAGGAGTTGATGTTAATCAGCTTTCAAGGGCAGGCTGGCATGTTTAATGCTAATGGAAGTTTCTAATGCTCCTGCTTTTCCTGGTTATCTCTTGCTTGTCTTCCTCCCCCCCATCCATCAAGATTAACAAGAATTTATTATATTCAGCTTCCTTTCAAGAGCTGTCATTAGAGGCACAGAACCATTTGTAAGATTTATTTATTCACCCCAAGGATGCTGGAAAGGTGTGCAAGCTCGAGGAACACACACATAACTCGATATGGGATGGGGGGAAGGCTTCATCTTATCAGAATTGTTCCTTAATGAGGAATAAATATCAGCCCAGGGCATCATCCTGCCCAACAACAGTCTCCCTCTAAGGCAGATGCTCTCTGGTCCTGGTGTAGCTGTTTATACAACTTTTAAAGCAAGTTTGGTTGCCACCAGGAGGCTGAGAACACCTCCTGGTATCTTTAACTTCCCCATGAAGGATCTCGACTCAAAACTTGATCCAGCATCTCCCTGACCTGACTGACTCACACCCTGGGAACGGATGCAGAATCCCAGAAACCTCTCTGGTTCACTTGAGGAGTGAGCACAGAGCAGAAGTGACGCTTCTGTAAATGTAGGAAGTGATACACAGTGTGTACAGAGAGGATTTGCATGTGCTCCATAAATCCACCAGGATCTGTTTACCAGAGCATCCATCACGGCCTGGCAGCCCCAGGGACACTCTCCCCTTGCAGGTGCCTGGCAGAGTTGATCCAGATGTGGTCAGGCAGGGCTGTTCAACATCTGGAAGTGCCAGACAAACTTACAAAATCCTCCCTTTTTTTTTCCATAGCAACGTTTGTGGGTGGGAAGGATGGATTTGCCTCATTCATTCATTCATTCATTCATTCATTCATTCATTCATTCATTCTGATCCCACACTTGTGAGTAAGCCCAAGAAAGAAAATGCATGAAAATAACACAGATTTCAGCTGTAATTTCTGGAAATTCCTTTGAAGGGAATTAAGGCAATGGAATATTAATAGCTGCTTCCCTGTTTCCAAAACTTCATAGAGGACTGAAATGAATACAAGACATTGAGTTCCTCTGTTAAGGAACTCCACAAATGAAATGTAGGAACTCCAATCCCATCTCCATGACTGATTAGAACATTCTCCTGTAACCTTGATGTTCTTCAAAGCAAGTCATGGCAGTGGGAAAACTAACTCAGGCCCTTAGTGAAGCTCTTGATACTCCTGAATTTGAAAATCCATGTACCTGAATAAAAATTTGGAAAACTTAAACAGTGTCTACATCAAGAAGGTCACCTGGAGCCCATGTGTAAATTATTAAATACTACATGTAATGGAACCCAATATTCTTGGAACATGAAGCAGCAGCTAAATGGAAACTTTGGCTATTACCATATTCATGTTTCAAGCAAAAATATTTTCAAGATCAAAGTTCTGTTATTAAAACAATGGGCATGAAAATAACAAAATTGCTTCTCATAAAACAAACATATTCTTTGTATCTGAGAGGCTTTTCACAGAAATCTGTATTTTGAAGCAGTAATGCATTACAGATTTCTTTGCTGCGCTACTTTGATTCATTCATTAAAATAGTTTTGATTTTGGCATGTTGCAAAGGTCTAAATAAAAGCATTTTAGTTACATAAATACAGACTCTGTGGATTCAACAGTAATATAGTACGTTTGGAAAAGTGTCATTTGTTCTGAAAATACACAAAGACCAAACCACAGACAGAATTTTCTGTACATTGTAAACATTCTCACAGTATGGGTATAAATATCCCTTTTTTTGATTCATTGCATGCCAGGTCGTCAAGCAAAGAGATAGAAAAAGAAGCTAAAGAAAAGGGATTATAAATTTACTAAGATGCTTAAAGGCAGCAAAAGCCAAACAATAAAAGAGCTTACAAAGTTTTAAGTCACTGTATACAGACAGGGCCATAAAATTACAATAACAATAGCAGATAATATAATCTCATATTTACATCACTTTCATCCACAAGATCCCCACAAGCTGTGGCGTGTTTAGGGATTTGTGGTGGGTGTTTGGTGTCTGGTGGGTCCTGGGCAGAGCTGGGTTGTTGTCCCTTCTCAGAGGGATGTTTAGGAAGGGTTTAAGAGGGTCAGTGAGGATCCTTCTCCAGTTTGCTGCATTTTCAGTGTGAAGTATTTTGAGCCCAGGTTACAAATTCTTCTCCTTCCCTCCCTAGAAAACGTTCCCTGCTCCTTCCATGCAAACTCCTCACTGCACCAGTTTTCCCCTTTGCTTTATGGACCATTTTGTCCAATGTCCTTTCTCTGTCAGCTCAAAGTGTTACTTCTTTTCCAGGAACGGGAATCCACCAGCTGGCAATCAGATCATGTTCTCCCAGACATGAACTTCTGCCTGATTTTGGTCCTGCAGGACCTGGCAGAAGGCAGGAGCAGGTATGATGTGATTGTATCAAACCTGTCCTGGCAGCAGCAGTGCCACTGCCCACAGCCACAGCCAGCTGTGGATTTGGATTTACATTAATATCTCCCACTCTGCTGTCTCTTGTGTACATCCAGTGTCTGGTGTCCAGCAGTGCCTCTCTGTCCTGGCCGAGGGGTAACGAGCACCTGCAGATTCCTTCTCTTATGAAACAAAGCCTTTTTTAAGGAGAGGGCAGAGATTTGGGCTGTTCCCCTGACCAACCACCCGGGAGAAATGATCCCAACTGGATCAGCCCGTGGCTCCAGATGCAGCCTCTCTGGGAATGAGGAGGGGGAAGGTCCCTGGAAGGAGGGGAGGGAGCTGCTGAGGGTCCCCACTCCCTGCTGGCTGCCAGGCAGAGGAGCTGAATAAAGCCTCATTTTACATGTAAATGTATGTAAATTTCGATGGGTCCAAAGAAAATTTAGACTTCAGAAACTAATGATTTTGGTGTCTTTTGTTTATTCCTTTTATCTATTCATTGTCTTTTAAATATGCATTTTAAAATGCACTGGTTTGTGCCCAATAGAGCAAATCCTGAAGCCTTTCTCCAGCTGAATTCCTCTTAGGAGCCTTGTTTGCTCTTTTCCTGGCTGAGCTCCCAATGCCTTGATAGCAGTTTTATGTGAGTAAAGCCCTGAGTATTTGCATGACACTGAAGAGCTAAAATTATCTCTAAATGGAGCAAAAAAAAATAAAAAATTGCCAATATACATTGTTCTGAAAAAGATTGCTCTTTGGTGGGCCCAGAGGGGACATATTGTAAATATGATTTAAAAATGTCTCTGCTACTACTGTCTGATCTTATCATCAGATGCTGCTGTGGAATTTGTCTACCCAGACCCCAGAAAGGAAAAACAGATTGAGAACATTAACTTGTGCTGTGAGAAAATATCTCCAACTTACTTTGTCTGGCACAAAAAAAACCAACAACCCACCAACCCAACAACTCTGCATTAAAAATGTGCTCTAAAAATGGAAACAAACATTAAAATGCTGTCTGTCTGCTTTGATCGCTCTGAACTGAGATTGTAAGTGCTGCTTATGGATTCTTTGATGTCGGGGAAGTGACATTTTCCCCCGGTTCTGTCTGACTGTTGTGATGAACTTGAGGTTTTCATCCGTCTTTGTGACACCAAGGGTCCAACACGGCTCGGAGGGGATCCCTGCCTGGAATCTGATTACAACAGCCAGCTCTTCTCAGGCTTCTTTATGTTAAAAACCTTGTATTTGGCCAAGAAATCATCAGTTGTCTCACAGACTAGCCTAGAGACAGGCTGGTTTTTTGTCAGTGGTGCTTTGTCAGCTCAAGTCAGCAGCATATCATACTATAAAAAAGACAATTTTTGGGGTTTTTTTTTTGAGGAGATGCTCAATAACTCAGCACTGGGAGGTGAAGATGACAAGGCATATAAATGTCTGAAGTTAAAAGCAGTTTAAGAAATAGAATGCTATCAGGCAGACATCACAATTAGTTTTGCAGAGCCAAAGGCTTTCAGATTTTGTCATTTTCTAAGACTCAAACTGTGCAACAGGAGAGCTTACAAGGAGCTTCTGTGCTCAGAACTGAGGAATTCAGGAGAATGCTTAGCAGAAGTTGGCATGGTTAGAGAAAAAATAAATGTTATCTCCAGGAGCTCAGGGTGAGAGTGTAATCAGAAATAGATCTGAAGGTACAGGACTGTGTGAAGAACAATAAATGAACAAATGATGAGTCCTGCAGGTTTTGTGTAATCCTTATATTTTTATAGAAAAGTATTTATGGTCGAAGGAGATGTGCACTTGTGTAAATAGAAGCTTCCATGTGGGAAGAATGCTTGAAAAGGAGTGAGGTTTGTCTATTTTTTATTATCTCAGCTGCTTTTTTGGCTTCTGTAGCTGCTGCTAATGCATTCTGTGGCTTGTCTGCTTTTCTGACTGGATTTAGAGACAAATGGGGCATCATGAGGAGGAAAATATTTCTGGAGTGCTTCCCAAGAGTGCAATTATTTTGAGCAAAAATTATGCAACCAAAAATTTGGAAAAAAATCCCAAAATTTTGGTAATGTGTATACTCCGCTCTTTTCTCATTTTCATTATTTTATTTCAGTAAAATGGCAGAAATCAGGGAAATTGTTACTGTTTCCTCCCACAGAATAATCAGACCAAGTGGCAATGGCAAGAAAATTTCATATATAGCAGCAGTCAGTTTAAGGGCATCTAAAATAATCTGTCTTCCCTAAATTCTGATTTGGAGTTATTTGTTTCTACTAAGGTTGTTTAAGGAAGAATCAGAAATAAACTTGTTTAAGTTTATCCCCAGTAGTGTTGAAGTCACAGCCAGTGTACTCGTACTTTTCTGGTATGATTATTTTGGGTATTTTAAAGTGCAGAGATTATCTAGAATATATCCCAATAAACACCATTGGAAATGTCCTTTCTTTTCCCCTTGTGCCTGTTTTGGAGCAGGCTGGAGAATCCCAGTGATGGCAATGTGTCATTTTGCCTTTTGTTTTTCCGACTATTTGAATTCCAAATGGAACATGACAAGGGCAAACTACACTTTTGAACTCTGACCTCTGCTTTAAATTGAATGTGAAGTCTAAATATCTCCCTCTTTGACTGTATCCAAAGAGAGGTTTGTCAGAGACATCTTATAACCTTGTGGCTGCAAGGCTATCCTCTATTAATTAAAAGAAGTTTTCTGAAGAAGTTCTGACTCAGTAGAATAGACAGGGGGCAAATGTGGGGAAGAAAGGCACATTGTTCCCGTGGACAAAGACAGGGGATCAATTTTCATAAATCTGCATTCCCAAGACAACTGTTCAAATCTGGTAAAAGGTCCATTTCTTTGAACTTACATACCAGAAAGCTTTTATTCCCCTGCTCTGCAGCAGACAGGAGTGCAGGTTAACTGTGTCTCATCAATGTCATGCCTTAGATGTTCCAGCGAGAAATTCTTTAGTTTAATGATGGAAGGTACCACCTACCTCAAGGAAAAAAAAAAGGGAAAAATGAAAGGTTACCTGTGGTGCCAGACTGTGTTTTAGAAGATTCAGTTTCTCGAAGTTTTCAAAGCCCAGCTTTTAAGCTTCATGGTTTAAAATTGCTAGATGTTATAATTAAGGATTTAACGTCATTAAAAAAAAATTGCTTTTTTATTTCTGGAATAGCATGAATCAAAATTCTAACCACGAGTGTCTTGCCTAACCTAAAATCGTTTGGTTTGGAAGTCTTACTGCTATTTATTCACTCTTTTGAGACTAAATGATAGTAAAAAATGAACTTTATTTAACCCAGTTCACTGCTTACACAGAATCCACAGCACTTTGCAGGTTCTCAGCAGCGTTGCACTGGAATGATGTGCTTGGCCACTCATGCAGAAGAAGCATATTTGTATTTCCAGAGCTTGTGAAGCACAAACATTTGTGTTAGTATTTTCTCCAATAATATTAATATGAATTGAATATTTTTGTTAGAGGAGCTTCTGGACATCCTCAATACAAAGAGACCATAGGTACCTACATTTATATATGACAACCATAGTCTAAGAGCAATCCCAATCTCAAAAAAATTAAAATAACAAAGGCAGGGAGAAAAGATTTATTTGAGCTATTCCCTAGACTGAAATTCTTTCTGTCCTCTTGCCCTTTTGCTTCTCTTCACCTTCTTGTCTTCAGTCCTTTTTTATTTTTTAATGTTTTAAAATCTTTTCCCACCACCAGGAGGGCCAGGAACAAACTTTCCTAAAAATGATGGGTCCTGGCACCATCACAGCACTTCTGTGTGGAAGGAAATTCAGGAAATTCAGGAAATCAGGAAATTCAGGAAATTCAGGAAGATTGGGGCTGTGACTGGGAGCTCTAGACCAGGTTTGTGCCAGAACAGAAAATGCCAGGAATTGCTCTCAGGTTCACAGAGGGAACAGACAGACAGAAGCTAATTAGCTAGAAGTTAGTCAGCTAGAAGTTAATTAGCTAGAAGTTAGTTAGCTAGAAGTTAAAACACCAAGAACTTCATTTGAACACAAACAGTTTCATTGATAAATTTCCTGCTCTGAGTTTGCAGACTGCAGAAATGCTGCCATAAAGGGAATGCAGCAAATCCAGGGAATGCAACTTGGAAAAAAAACACCTGCTGAGGTGTAAAAATACAATTTCTTTTCCTGTTTTCTTTTTTCTCCTCTTTGCTTCCCTGACTATTCATCCTCACGATCTTTTCCTTGTCTCTTCAGATGAAGAAGACTTTAATGAAGTTTTTAGCCAGACTTTAATGAAGAAGCTTTTACTGCATCACCTTTGGAGCTGTACAGTTGTGTTACACCTATCTAAAAGTGTCCTTTTCTCCTCTAGCTACAGGCAGGCACAGCAAATGAACTGGTTTGTGTTTCTCAGACATTTTTAATATTAAGACAAAATTATATCCATGAAATGAATGAGGAAAAAAAACCTCAGAGGAAAAAAAACCTGACAACTTAGTTTTAATGACAACATCTTTTTGTAGATGTATATATAAATATATATATGCACTTATTATTTAAAGACAATTTGATAATTAAAGTAGCTGACCAGTATCTTTACTCTTTTAAATAGGAGAAGATTTTTGAATTGGTGAAATTTGGGTCAATTATAGAATCAATTAATTAAACCCAGTGTCCATAAAATAATCTGTTATAAGGAGTAGTTATACTCTGAATGTGAATTCCTGTGTACCTCTCCCATGGTGTTGATAATTACAGATGCTCTTTTTCCCCAGAAATAAAGGCACAGGAGCGTGGTGTAACCAAAATTTCACTTCTCACCACTTGGATCCTTGCACTGGCACAGGCAATTCTCAGGAGTTAGTATTGGGCACTTATTCTATGACTTTTTCATACACATTTTAAACTTTCTTTCACCATACCCTCTCAGTGTCTTACAGCCTCTGCTTGTTTGAAAAATCTACAGAGATTTTGAGGAATTAATTCTGCTCTCTGTGGTGCAATCTGCACCCTGCCTTGTGCTCTCACTCTTCTTGGCTTTGGTGAGAACTGAGCTACTGCAAGTCTTGCACAGGATCCTCAGCAATTACCAAAACCTAAACAGATTGGCACTTCAAAAGGATCAGCATTTCCTTGGGAAGAATTTAAGTTAAAAAAACATCAGGAAGACCCAGGATGACAGAAAAGATTTGGAATATTCCACAGGAAAGGAGAAACTCTAAAGCACAGGATTTATATGGTCTAACTGCACTGTTTGTGTGTGGAATTATTATAAATGTTTTTCATCAATGGGAAGAGTTGAAATATGGAATTAACTCCTAATGAATTGGAGATGGGCTTGCACTCCCAGCTGGAGAATGTAACCTGAGATACAGTGGCCCTTTAATCTTCAGGTTCACAAAGTAAGTGATGTATTCCAAGATTTTCCATGCTGGGTCATCTGGAAGGCAGTGACCATTATGGTTTTCATTAGGAAAGGCTGAGGGAGATAAAGACTAATTGAGATAAAGGAGATTCATGGGCCTTGTAGGCTTTAAACAAACACAACTGATTTGTTAAAAGAATATATTTTTTGCTTTCTGGACAAAGCAATAAAACTGCAGTTAGGGGAGAGGAAGTTCTGGGCCCTGGAAGTGTGGGATGTGGGAAATGGGAAGGTTTTCACTGTTGGAAAATGAAAGATTAAGGTGTACATGGCTGCCAGTAATTTTAATGTGCTGTTGGATTTCATGATGTGTTATGCCATGTATAATGGGCACTGCTGGGTTATTAACAGAGCAGGAGCTGGCTGGCAGCTCTGGATTTATGGTGTGGCTCTCACTGGATAAGGTGCAGTAAATAAGTCATAAATTATATTGCAAAGCAAGGAAGGTCATTCCTGCGTTGTGGCCCAAGGACTTTGAATGGATGGGCAGGGCTCACACAGCTGGGTGGGAGCTGCAGGAGGCTCCAGGAGTGTGGGATAACCAGGGGGACACAAAAGGAGCTGGAAGTACCCCAGCAGTTGTTTGTTCTCACTCCGTGTGCTGAGGATGGGCAGAGCTGTCACAGGTGGGCCCTTCACCCCCACAAAAGGTCTGCTGGGCAGAAACTTCACAAAAATTTGTGTTATTGTCTCTAATTCCTCTTCCCAGTCCTAGCTGAGGCTGTGGCAGATGTGAGTGGCTGTAGTTTCTCAAGATGAACAACCAAATTAGAAGTGCATGGTGAAGGCAGAGAGCTCTGATCCCTGAATGCTCATCAGCATTGTTGGTAGAAAGCACAAAAACATCTATGGTTTCAAGAGATTGCCCAGAGAAGGGTTAGTGTGTGAGTAAAGGAACAGAAAAACTGTGAGCTGATGTAGAAGTGACTATTTAAATATTGGTATTATATTAAATCATGGTATTAGTGCCCACTCCCAGTTTGGTGGTGTGAGTTCAGAACTGAAGGTCTGGTCAGTGCAGGGGACTGGCAGCACTGCAGTTCTTGTTCCAGCAGAATCAACCAAAAAGTCTGCTGTAACCAACCCATTTGAAAGGATTCTTTCAAATTCCGTGATCTAAACCTGTTCATTTATCATTCACATTTATGGATTTGATTTATGCAAAATATTTATAACAGACTGAGGTGGTCAGTCTCTCCTTAAAAAACCTGATTTGATTGATCTGCTACAGTTATTAGTATTTGCAGAGTGAAAGAGTTATGAAAACCCCAGTACTTTCAAGTGAGGTTTCCTTAGCTTGAAGACATGTTTTCTGTGTTTACAGAAAACTCAAGTTTTAGAAAGTGATTTCGTAATTCCCAAGGAGAACAACAACATCACACTTCTGTCCAGGGGGAAATGGATCAAAAGGGGTTTGTTTAGAGAGCAGTCACATTTCTTCACATCACTTCCAGTTGTTGCAGGGCTGCTGTTGCCACATCATCACTCCTAGAAGTGCATCAGCCTTGGAACACCATTAAACTTTCTGTTGTGGCCTGCAAAAATGTATTCTGCTTTCTGCTCAGTGCCTAGGGGAGGGGGCATTTTTCTGAACCATTAAAAATACGCCTGAAATGATATGAGGAGGTTTTCTGAGGAGCTGGAATGTTTATTCAGAGGTGAAAAGCAGGCTGGGTGGCTTCTGTGTGTCTGAGGTGCCAGGAGCTGAGACAGGGCCGGTGTGAGATCCACCCATCTCTGCCATTGCAAATGCTTTCCTTGCAGAGGTACCAGGGACATCCTGAGGGAAACCCTCGCTGTGTGTCCCTCCTCCTGCTCTGTCCCACTCCAGCACTGGAATTCAGCTCCCAAGGGGCTTGGAGGGGCTGGATCTGCACAGCCACAGCCTCTGCCTGCCTGTGGCTTTTCCCTTTCCATCACTTTGTGCCAGCCTGTTCTGGTGCCAGCCTGGAGTCCCACCTGATGCCTCAGGATTTCAGCTTTTCTATTTCCCATCTCTGTGTAACCCTGCAGTTCTTTAGTGCAGAACTCCAAACTCCACACCCAGTGCCAGCTGCTGCTTCCCCACTTTGGGCAGACACAGCAATTCCTCTCCAGGCCTGGCAATCAAGGACACCTCACTGCCTCAGGCCCCAGAGATGGAAACAAAAGGGAGTTGGGGCAGCAAACTTGGGCTAAATGACTTCATTACCTGCAGCTGGAATTGGAAAATCAACCCCCAAAATGCAAATGGACCAAACTTACAAAAGTGTAAAACCTGTGGCCCATTTTTGGGTGCAGCCCCTGGGGGGCTTTGTCTGCCCTAAATGTCCCTGCAGGCCTTCAATGAACAGAACTGCTTTTTATTCCTTTAATTCTGCGTGGCCTCTGTTTTTAGGTAGCCCCAAAAGGCATCAGCTGTGGGATGTGGGACTCCAGGGGCTCTGGATCAGGCTGCCCTGGGCACTTTGTCCTGAGGACCAGGTTGGCAGGGTGGGATTGCCTGGCTTGTTCTGTCCAAATTTCACAGCAGCAGCATTCCTGCATTCTACTGTTTTTTCCCAAAAAACACTTTAAAAGGCTGTTTCTCCAGATACAAGGGATTGATTCTGGCTTGTAGGTGAGGGGAGAGAGCTGATGCTGCACTGGATGCACCCAAACAGCCAAAGCTAAACTGATTTTTATTTACCCTGGAAGGCTGGGAGTAGATTTAATGACAGCTACAAGCAGCATTCGGATTACGTGAACCAGGATAACCCTGGTCTGAGTTTTGCTACAAAGAACACAGTTTTAAAAATGAATTAATGAGGATTTCCACTATTATCATCAGTGGAAAAAAATCTTTTAAAAGTTGGAAGACAGTATGTTTTGTTTGCTGCTTGTTTCACAAAAGTTTAGACTATTTTGAGAGGCCAATAAAGATTCACTGACGTCAAAATGGAATATTAAAGGCACATGTTCCTGGTTAGCTTATTTATCCCAAACCACTTTTCCTGATTTTTTTTTTTTTTTGAGAGATAAGTCTAGACTAGACCAAGCATACTTCTGAAACATACTTTTAACTGGTTAGTTGGATAGCCAGCAATTTCAGACTAAGACTCAATTTTATTTCCTCTACCTAGTTTCATTATTAATTAATGGGTGACATTCTGATAAGCCAACAATATTATTGAGCTTTATCCAGGAAAAAAAAAGGCTCAGCAGTGTTATTAGAGACAGATGAAATGTGCTACTGGTTTGAAAAATCAAACATCTGGAGAAGATGGATGTTTAGGTGAATGGTATAAAAGAGCTTTAAGATTTAGTTAAAGCAACAAGATTAATATATATGAAGAATGTTGCCTCAGTGAATTATTTTCAGTTCATTCCCTGCCATAACCTTAAATATATTGTACCCAGATTAGTTTCTCAGAGGAGGCAAACTCAGGGCTGGAAATTGCTTGAGATGAGGGTGAGGAAAGCTGTGCAGCAGCACCCAGACCCGCAGCACCCCGTGCTGATCAGAGAAGAAATACTGCTCCATTAGCTCTGGTGGAAAATGTGCTCTGGATCAGGATAGCAATAAATATAAATATAGAGATGGCTGCTGGAACCAGTCTGGCCTGTTTGCAGAAGCAAAAGCACTCAAGGCTGCTTCCAGTTATGCCACCACATTTTAGGCAGCTGGTAAGGTCCTGTCTCCATTCCTTTTCCACCAGAAAATGGATGTTGCCTCTGACAGAGGTTACAGGGGATTAAGGCAGCAGATGGAGGGATGACAGGCTGCTGCCTTTGCTTGAGGAGGTGAGGATCAGTTGTTTCACATTTAAATCTGTGTCCCTGCCTGTGCTGTCCTTCTTCACAGCCTTTCCCTGTGCTGGGGTGGCTCCTGGGCAGGGGGAAGGGCTGTGGCTATCCAGGGATGGTGTGGGCAGTGAAGTGTGGAAAGGAAGAGCAAACAGGACAGACAGTCCCCACACCCCAGCCTTCCTGAAACACCTCAGTGCCCTCCTGGCCTTCTTCCCTTCCTCCTCAATCCATTATTACATCCCCAGTGCCTCCACCTATTTCACATCTCATTGGCCTCTCCCAGTCCTTCATGGATCTCCACCAGGAAAGCCACAGTGCTGGCCAGACTGGCCCCTCAAGCCCTCTCTACCCATCTCCCAGCCCCAAATTTGGGCTGAATTCTGCCTGTGTTGCTGAGCATCCTCAGCACTGCTCCTCTCCCAACCTCCTGGCACTTCCCAGTGCTCAGCTGCTCCTGCCCATCCTCACCCCTCCCAAATCCTGATCTGGGACCAGCACTGAATTCAACTGAGCCAGAGTTTCTGGGCAGACTTTAATTAGCTCAGGGAATAGAGGCTCTGGTGTCAGTCTTGGAGCAGCCCAGGATCCTCGCGCTCCTCTTGCCAGGGTGCTACAGCAGCACCCTGGATTTGGCTGAGCCTGTGGCTTGGTCATGAGGCTTTTGACCTTTTTTCCTGACTGACTTAATGCTATTTTTAAAACTCTGCCAGGATTTCTTTTCCCCCTTGACAGCTGGATTTGGCTCAGTGTTTCTGTATGATTCCATAACATCTTTTTACAGTATTATCATATTACTTATTTTCATTTTTAGCCCAGGGCTTCATTTGAGGGCGCTGAAGGAGTTATTGTAATAACTAACATTCCACCAGATGTGTAGAACAACGGCCAATGGCTTCAGACAAATCTTTTTATGGTTTTTCTATAATAATAAAACAATAAACTTTGAGTTTATGTGAAGACACATTAATGTAACTTTCCACATGTAATTCAGCTTATAGGAATCTTAAACCTTCCAGAAAATAATGCTTAAGTAGATTACCATGAGCCTTACTGGACATTTAAGGGGCTATATTTATTAAAATGTACTTTGGTCATGAGAATGTGCTTGACTTTAAACATGAAATTGAAACCATTTCGGGCTGGTCCCTGCCAGCTTTGCTGTTGGGCTGTGACTTATTCCAGCTGAAATCAAGAGGTGACTGCTGGAAGGGTTCAGGATTGTTTTACCTGAATTGAAGTGCCAGAGCTGGGTTATTTAGACAACTTCTTATTAACAATTACGATTATGTGGGATGTAAGCAGGTGTGTCTAGACATGGCCTACACAGTGCAGGTGATGTGATGTTCTCACAGGACTTAGTGCTCGGCTACGAGCTCATGGCATGGGGACTCTGCTTCCCCATGAACAAACTGGGGGTGGGCCTTGGCTCTCAATCCCAAAGTTTTGTCCAATTTTCCCTTGTTCAAGGGTGCATTAGCAGCTCTGGGAGTGGGTAGCACACCCTCTTCCCTTTCCCATACCTTTAAGCATTCTGCTTCTTAAATACCAGGACATTTCCCCTCAAAACCTGCTGCTTTACAGCCCTGCACATCCTCTGCTCCTCAGTTCAGCTGCTCACTCCTGTGCTCTCACACCTGTATCACTTTCCCTCCTCCAAATCCTCTAAAGAGACTCTCTCTCCTCCAGCAGTACCTTCCTTCCCAGGGTTACTCCAATTTTGTTGCTCTTTATTGTCATTTTAGGAGTTCCAAAATCTGGAAACAGTCTACTGCTAACTGGAGCAACAAAGAAGCTTTGATTGCAGCAAAGCCTGAGCAAAATATATAGCATGAAATTATGGGATGATCCAAATAAATGGGAATGTTGCCATTGGCTCCAACAGAGCAAAGATTTCATGCTTGTTTAAATTCAAAAGCTGAAAAGCTGAAGGAAGTAAAAATGTCATAAAAGATGCTGGGAGAAAAAAAGCCCCAAACCACTTAAAAAGGGCTGATTTTCTTTGAAGCTCATTTCTTGATAGCTAAACTGAGCCTGGATGAACACCAGGGTCCCCAAATAAGTAGAAGCTGGGTTTGGTGGGGGAAGAATCTTTCAACAAACTTAAAAGAGCCTGGAGAGCAGGTCTTGGCCATTTCTTCTCCTTCCTTTGTTGATCATTTATGATTTCAGTCGATTCCCCCACCTCATTTTCTTACCTTGAGCTCTTTTAAAAGAAACAAATGTGAAAGGTTGGTGCCTGTGAAACAATAATGTCAGTGCACAGTTGCTCCATTGAAATCCAATACATTCCTTCACATTTCGGGCCATTTCCTTGAGAGCAGAGTTTTTACTTTCTAATCTGTCATGTCAAATTCTTTGGCACTCACACATAAATAATCACTCCCAGGCAGTTGTTAAAAGTGGCACTGCACGAAATACTCACTTATCCAATACTTCCACAGAGCCCTCTATTCAGCTGTGAATTATTAGGGAAGAAGAACGGATGTGATTAGCTCTGATAGCCATTTCAGCTCACTTGCTGCTGTTATTTCATAGAAGTCTTGCCTCACCCTCCAAAATCTAAAGGCCCTTCAGCAGCCTGGCAGCTTTGCAGCTTGCCCTTGTGATTTTTCATCCATCTCTTTTACTGCTGGTGGCTCACATTAGGAAACCACGTGTTTCTTTTCCTGTTACCTGCAGAAAGTTTCTAAGGTGTTCCCCCGAAGGGCCTTAGAAAAGGTCTTGCTCAGTTGTTTAAGCTGGGGCTGGAGCCTCCCAGGTTCCTGTCAGGTGTTGGAGCTGAGGTTGAACCCAGGGAAAGCTCTGCTTGCTATTAAGAGCTGGTTCATGAAAGCAATTCTGTTCCAGCCTGGGGCTTTGCTCAGGCTCAGCTTTTCAGGCAGAGCTGCAGACTGGGGGGTGTTTGCTGTATTTCTCTTGCCTGACCATCCCATTCCAGGGAGGGGCTGTGTGGATAACCAGCTACACTGCTCTGACTCCTCCTGTACAAACCAGTTTGGATTTAGTTTTAACCTGGCCAGCTTGAAAATGGGAGAGATTTTTCATATCCCTTTCCTGTCTTTACCTATCCAACCTTAAAGAGAAAGTTCAGGGTCTATTTTCTGGAGAAAAAGTCTTCCCTATCCTTTCTAAGGAAAAGATCCTTCCCTTTGCAGTGTGGGTATCTCTCAGATTTATCCAGAGAAATTATTTGGTGGGTACCTTTATCCCAGGTTGCTCTGTTTGAGTGCTCCTTGTTCAGATCAGTTGGGTTCTCTCTGCTTTCTCCACTCCCCTGTGGAATATCTGGGTAATTTCAAGGACAAAGGCATTTGTTTGTTGGGGTGGCTGGTGCTCACCAGTTCTCTGAGGTCAGAGCCAGCAGAAACGGGGTGGAAATGTCTCAAGATCATCCCAGACCTCCAGGATCTTAATGCAGCATTAGAATATTTCCCACAATTAACCCTCTAGCATTGCCATCTATGCTATCCTAGCCATAAACCTGCACTTTTGTAAGGCTTTCAGACCAGCTGGACTCTCCCCCACTGTACATTTTGCTGTGAATTTAAGCAAAGCCACACAGCCGTGTTGGAACAGAGGGCTCCATTTCACAGGAGTTCACTGTGCTTGCAGATCACTTTCTGTTCCAAAACGAGAGTGTAACACAGTTTTGGATTCCTGTGGCATGAGATTTTGGAGGTAGGTATTATTTTAATACAGCAGCAACTTTTCAGTTTAATATAATTTTGGTCTGAAATGGATTTTTCTGTTTTATATTGTGTAACATGAGATTAAAAGGATTGAAAAAGTGCATTTCAAAGCAGGAAAGTTCCACTCAAAGGAAGTCTGAGTGTTCAATCTCAACCTAAGCCCTATTCCAGCATTTTTCAAAACACGGTGTCACTGAAACTGACACATTTCTGCAAACATTTTGGATTCAAGGAAACCAAATTTCCTCCTGGAAGAATGTCCTGCTGGAAAACTTCTCACCATCTCCATCTCGTATTACTTGGCAGATTTCACATTAGGCACTGCTTGTTTCCTTAGCCTTATTTAATACTTTTCTTGGAAGTATTGCCAATTTTTCAACCCCAATGTGGGGAACCTTAATATGTGAGGAAATTCACATCAATAAAACCCTCCTGACTGCAGCCAGTTTGCCTGTGGCAAGGCACAGCAGAAAGATTGGAGCCCTCTGTGCAGGGAGCTGAAGTCTCTTTGCATCCACCCAAGGTGTGAGCTCCTGGCACAGCAGTGTTTGCCCCAGTTTATTTGGGGCACTGCTCACTGGGTGAGTAGCTCTTTCCAATTTACGTGTGCAAGGACTTGCACAGGACGTTTAGAGTGGCATTAAACTCTGGAAAGCACTGAGAGGATATTTTATTAATTCTGCTACTTCAGCTGAGGGGTGGGGTAAAGCAGGGGCTGAAAGGTGGGTCTGGTCACCCTGCAATAGCAGCAGGGTGTTGGTTGTTCCCCTCACACGGGGTTTTTTCCCATTTCCCTTCTGTCACACATAACAATTCCCCTTCTGCCTTCCCAGTCAGGCACCAGCACAGGCTGAGGCTGATCCCATCCCTGCAGGGGAGACCTTTCTCTGCAAAGACACCCATGCTTAATCCAGAAATCCTCTCTCCCCATTCCTGGAGGTGTGGAATGAGCAGAAGAGGGAAGCCTCTCCCTGCTCTGGGACAAGCCCAGCTTGTTCATGTCAGCCTGCAGAAGAGATCATCCCACCCGTGTGATGGTCTCAGGACCATCTACATCCCCCTGGTCACCTCTGCCCCAGCTCCTGTGGCCACTCTCTCCTCACAAGGATGGATCTTTGACTTTGCTGGTCCCTGCCTGTCCCTTGCAAAAATCAAATCAAGCTGGCACACTTCAAGCTTGCTGTTAACACACACAGGCTGTGAGAGATTAAAGGGCACCCAGCTCCTCCTCTCCACATGAAAAGGGTTTGTAAACTCTTTCAGTGGCTTTTTTTTTTCCTTAATACTTTTGCTAAAGAAATAAAACTGAGTCAAATAGTTTTGCAAGATCTAAGAGAGAGGGCTCAGGGTTATTTTGCACCCTGCCTTGGGTAACATAGTTAATAACTCTGATTTCACAATGCATGGGGTTGTGAGAGAGGCACAGAGAGCTGTTGTCAGGGAAGTGCAAAGAAATGCAGGAGACTTCAAGAGACACCTCAGAGCAGAGCTGTGAGCTTCTCAGCTGCTTCTTAGCTGGGCTGGAAGTGAAATTCCGCTGTGAGTGTTAATGTCATCACCTCCACAGACTTTGGTATTGTAAAGTGACACTTTCTGCAGCACTGGAGGAAGTTTTCTGCCTCCATTTGGGCTTTTAGATGTTTGCTTACTCTTTTTTCTTCAGCTTTGAAGTCGTGGTTTGGATAGCTGGTACATTTTAGGGGTCTTTGGGTGAGTGGGACCAAGCAAGAACAGACCTTGTAAAACACTGGATATAAAAGAGACTCTGCAGTAAGTGATGTGGTGGGTTTGGATGAGCATCTCTGGGGCAGACAGGCAGCAGCATCCTCTGTGCTGGGTGTTGAATTCTCCACAGCCCTTCCCAGTGAGCTCTCCCCTCCAAATTAATGTGCTGCTCGTGAGGCATGAGCACCAAAAGCCACCCTGGGAGTCCACAAAACACCCAGGGCAGCTTTGGGCTGTGTCAATAACTTGTGCTCAGTCACTGATTTTCCCTATGGGCCGTGGTTCACGCAGGGATTTGTGGCTGAAGGGTCTCTGCTGTAAATCTTCCTCCACAGGCAAAGCTGAGCTGGGGATGTGCTCCCCAAAATCTCCCTTTAGATTCCAGCTGGAGCAAACATCTGACTTCAAAGCTAAATGCGCTGGGTCTTGTCTAAAGGAAACTTTTCAAGCTGATCATTAAGCAAAATGAATCCCCCACTCTGTCTTTCTGTGAGTTGAAACCAAAGGCTCTTGCAGCAAAACGGACGCAGGTTTTAATCCCTCCTTAGAAAAGTAACTTTTTCAGACCAAATAAACAAATGAAGAAAGAGGAAATGTAAGATGATTAAACAGGATTCCTCTGTTCCCCTATGTTCAGCATTTGCTGTTTCTCTTAGGTCATCAGCCACCATGAAACCAACATTTCAGTCACAGACTGATTGCAGCAGCTGCCTGAAGCCCTGCTCATAACCTCAAAAACCAAACTCCAAAAAAAAATCCAGATGAATTTAGTTTAATTTGCTCAATATATTTGTAACGGAACACGGTATTGCAGATTGGCATTGAAGTTCAAAATTTCATCTGCATTAGATAAGGGAGGAAAGTGCTACTTTATACAACAGAAACTACTCTGGGTTTAATTCAATAAATTGTAATCACGTGCAGTGTACTCGTGTTCACAACAAATGTCCCAGATACCCTGGAGAGAAAAACATGAAAGGCTTCATGTCTTTTAGCTCTGGAGTTGTTAATCTTTTTGAATTCATTTGTTTGGTTTCCCTTGGTGGAGCACTTAGTGTATGTAGAGCATGACAGTGGTTCAGTGAGCATGACTGGTGGGTCAGAGCAAACAGTGTTTTTCTAGTTTTAAGAACATTCCCATCTGTCTGTGGAATACAGGTTCTGCCTGGTGGAGAAGGAAAAAATCCCTTTTCTTCCAGCTTGTGTTGCAAGTCTCCTACATCAGTATGTGTGTCTGCAGTTGAGTCATCTTTTATTGCAGTTTCAGAGCACCTCTGTGTTTATTTTAATAGAACAAATGAAAACACTGATTGAAGCGGGCAGTGGAGGGGGACAGGGCTGGAGGGGGATGTTGCAGGAGATGTGTGTGACCCACTGAGGATGTAAATCAGCCTGAACTGCTGCTCAGACTGCTGGACCATTCTGTCTCTTGTGGCTGGGCAAAATGGGTGGTGATGGGTTGTTACTCCTCTTGGAAAGGGAACGGAGCTGGAGGAGACAGATGGGGAATTTTCTCTGTACTGTTCCAGGAGAGTAAAACTATACAGACTCTGTGTGCTAATTGTTGGGCAGGGGCCACCAAAAAAGCCCTTAAGATGTGTCCCCATTTTCCCAGGATGCCCATCTAGCAAAATCAACCTTTGCCACTCATCCTTGCAAATCACAGATTGGAAAAGACCTCAAAGATCATCAAGTCCATAACCATCAACCATAACCTGGAACCACCACATGTTCACCACTAAACCATGTCCCCAAGCGCCACATCCATGAGTTTTTTGAACACTTCCAGAGATGGTGACTCCTCCACTTCCCTGGACAGCCTGTTCCATTCCTTTACAATCTTATTTGTGATTTATTTTTTTTTCTCCTATTATCTATCCTAAACCTCCTCTGGTGCAACCATTTCCTCTCACCCTGTCAAACCATGCAGTGGGTGATGCTGCAGTCAGTCTGGTGATGCTGCAGTTGTTCTGGTGATGCTGCAGTTGTTCTGGTGATGCTGCAGTCAGTCTGGTGATGCTGCAGTTGTTCTGGTGATGCTGCAGTCAGTCTGGTGATGCTGCAGTCAGTCTGGTGATGCTGCAGTCAGTCTGGTGATGCTGCAGTGGGTCTGGTGATGCTGCAGTTGTTCTGGTGATGCTGCAGTTGTTCTGGTGATGCTGCAGTTGTTCTGGTGATGCTGCAGTTGTTCTGGTGATGCTGCAGTGGGTCTGGTGATGCTGCAGTCGGTCTGGTGATGCTGCAGTTGGTCTGGTGATGCTGCAGTGGGTCTGGTGATGCTGCAGTTGTTCTGGTGATGCTGCAGTCGGTCTGCACGTGGGCATTGGGAGCTGGGCAGTGGTTTGGAGGCTTGCTAAAGCCAGGAACATCCCTCTGGGGTGGTGGGCAGCATCCTGAGCTGCTCCTGCCCTCAGAGCTGGCTGCCTGGAACCCACTGAGGCCAAACAGGAGCTGCTGTGGTGCTGTCCAGTGGGGAGGCAGCACGGATCAGAGTGCATGGGAAGAGTTCCCCAAGCTCTGCTACCGAGGCTCAGCCTCCAGCAGCTGCTGCTGGAAGAGCTGCTCATTGTGAACACCCCAAACCTCTGGCAGAGAGGTGTGGGAGCTGAGCTGCTTTGGAAATCTCCTCCTAAGACTTCCTGCCCTGGCTCTGGTACAGACTGAGGTCATTGCTGGGCTGCTGGACTCTCTGGCTCTTTCCATTCAGGGAAGATTTCTGTAATTAGGATGATTCCAAATATTTCTATTTGCCTCATGTGCTTTCCATTATTTGTTGTTTATTTTCCCGCATGAAATCGTTAAGCTGTTCATGGCAGGAAACATTTGCATGAACAAATATTTTCCTAGTTGTGCTCAGACCAGTCAATCCCCCAGCAGGAATATTGCCTTTAGTTGCTCTCACTCTCTCTTTTAAAAACCTAATTCAGAGCCCCATTACCCAGCATGGGGCACCAGTCATTGGCATTTCAGTGAGAAATTTCTAATGATAACCGAGGAGCAGTTGGCTCTCTATTGAAAGTCATTGAAACACCCCACCTGTCACAGCAAATTTACACATTCATATGCTAAAAAGCCCTGAATCAGCTGGCGTTGTGTCTCCTTTCTGAGCCGGACTGTCACCCAGGAGCAGATATTTCCTGCAGGATTTCCAGGGGCTGGAGAGCAGCGGGTGAGCCAACGCTCACAAGCTGCTGCTCGGTGCCCTGGGCTGGCTGATGTGCTGGGAGGCAAAATTCCCTACCTGGAAGGGCCACAATTCCAGCCCTGGTGGCCTGGGCTGGAAGGGAAAATGCTCAGGGTTCTGTGCAAACCCAGGATCCTGGGGGCTGATTGTGCCAGGTGGTGAGATCTCTGGGCTCGGGGTTTTGGGAATACCTAAACACGGCTCAGTATGAAGTTGCAAGGCTTAATTCACTCAGGAACATTTATCTCATTTTCTAAAGAGGATCCTGAATCTGCTGCACCCTTCACCTCCTGCAAAGGTATCTGAAGTGGTTGGGGCAGGTAGATTTTAGGTTGTGGCCAAAATAATTCATTTTCCTCTCTCTGCAGGGCTAATTCCCCAAGGTGAGGCACTTTTCAGTGTAGTCACAAACTACCCAGGCTTGAGCTGGTTCATGGGCAGAGCACACACACATCTGTCTGCACCCTGCAGTGTAATCAAAACTCATCTGAGCCCTTGAGAGGCTGCAGCACTTTTGCTGTGACAGAAATTCTTCATAACCGTGAGCACATCAGCTCTTCTCCTCCTCCTGGTGCTGGGCACCCGCAGGGTCAGCGCCTCTCCAGCATCTCCCATTTCCCATGACATTTCCAAGGGCTGAAAATGTCCCACCGGACACAGGCTGGGGTTTCTGCCCTGTAATTCATCAGATTTATGCTGGAAAACCTCCACCCAGCCCAGCCTAATGCCCAGGACCTTGCCCAGACCATGTGTGTCCCCGCACCGCAGCCGTGATTTAGGTGTTCCTAACAAAGCAGCTATTTATTTATTTTATAGTGCGAAGGGTTTTGGCTGCAGCCACCTGACGGGGGACGTCTCCCGACATGAATGATCACTAATTGAGCGGCGGATGTGTAATTTGTCATTATTAAGGCTGCATTTGTGCCGGCAGCTGCTGTTCGGGGAGGCTGGAGGTGATGGAGCATCCAACACTGCCACCTTCTGCTAAAGCTGCGGAAGGTGGGGAAGGGGAGGATGGGTCCGGGGAAGGTCAGGATGGGTCCAGGGAAGGTCAGGATGATCTACCCACATCTATCCAGGATGGGTCCGGGTTCTCCTGCCGTGCCAGACCCTGCAGATCCATCCCATGCTGGACATGAAAGGTCACCCTCCATTATTAGGGGAGAAATACAGCCCTCCTGCCGCTCCCAGCTCAGACATCCCCCAGCTCTTTCCAGAGTCCTGTAGGATGTCACTGTGGGCAGGCTTTTGGTGTCAACTCGTGAGGAAAAATATTAGATTTAATTAGCTCTAATTTAGATTGAATTATGTCTAACGTGATAGGAATAGGGGTAACTTGTAACGTGGCTGTTTGATGAATTGTAGCAGGAGATATTGCTGATTAAAAAAAAAGTAGTTCCATATATAAATCTGATTGTTTTGCACAGGGAAGTCACTGAATAAAGCAAAACAGCTCTAATGAAAATGTTAAATAGTGGGAAGTGGGAAATTTTCATCAGCTTAAAAACACTGTGCAGATAAACTGCCCTGTTGTTCTAGGGAGGACTGGGCAATGGCTGATACTTCTTAGGGCTAAATTTTAGCATGGAGTAAAAAGACCAGCTGAGAAATATTTTTGCTCCAATAGATAATACAGCCTGGAAAGTGTTCTTGTTACGTCCAAGGGGATGTACCCCGATAAAGTGAAGAATTTTGTACTCAGTGCTGACAGGGCCTGGCAGGAGAGGTCTCTGAGGAGCCCTGGTGGGGTGGAGCAGGGAGATTCTGATTTGAGCCTGGCCAAGGTAACACTGGCTTCAGAAGCGTTAACCTGATTCTTAACTGGCCAGTTAACTGGCTTCTAAGAGCTGTTTGTACAAATGTGCTTTAGCACAAGGATCCACTGCCCTAAAGATCCCAGTTAGCACTTGGGAGTGTGTGTAAATTCATGACATTCCTCAAAGGATTTGGGTTCTATAAATCTAAAATACTGGCAGGCTGGGACAAATGAAATTCCACTTCCATATGTTTCCTGGTACATACAAAAGAAAATAAGCATATTTACTTCATGCTCACACAGTGGAAACTTAAGCCATTAAAATATTTCCATTTGAGGAACAGAACTTTGATACCTTCTGCTACCACCAGGCTTCTGGGCTGAGCAGAGCCAGTGCAGCATTAATTAATCCTTAAGATTACAAGCAAGATGAGACCAGTGTGTGGCACAGGGGAGAAGGGGGGTGGTTATCTCTGTGTTGCACTGATATCTTTCCAGATTTCTCCTTGCTATAATCAAAGGATGATGCTTCCTTTCTTCCTCAGGAGAGTCCTCTTCCATGGAGTCCTCTGTTTGATTCCTCCTCCCTTCCTGCTCTGTGCCAGCCCCAGACCTGCTCTCATTGCACAAGGAATTGGTCCAGTCTTTTCCACTGTTGTTGTTGAGTCTAATATCCAAAGATTATGCTGAGGCACAGCTTGGCTGGATGATCAGAGTTACCTTGACTGCGCTGCTGGCTTGCCTGTGTCCCTAAATTGTCTCTCATCTTGGTTTAATTGCAGCCTGCCTCAGGCTGGGTTGTGTCTTCGTGTCTTTACACAGTAGATCAAAGCATTTGACCAGAGCTCACAGGTCCTGCAGTAGCAGGATTAATGAGAACATTCTGGAGGTCTGACAGTATTCAAAAGGGTCTCTTTGGACACAAAACATCTCTAAAATTGTCTTTGGAACAGCAGGATTTTGTCTGTCATGTTTGCTTTTATATAATTCAATCCTTTGGAAATATTTACTGTGTTTGGGACTGATTAAGAGAAAAGGATTTTCTTGAAGTCTGTACTGTTAAAGCCAGGCTTTGCCACAGAGGAAGGCAGTGCCAAGCCCAGTTAGCCCAGCAGAGCACTTACACATCACACCTCCTCCCTGAGCTGCCCTGCAGGTGAACGTGAAGCTGAAGAGCTGCTCTTGGCTTTGAGTTTTAGAAAACAACCCCTGGTTCACCCTCACGACTCCAAAAGGGCTCAGCTCTGTTCCCCCCACCCCACAGAGCCTGGCTGCAGGGCCTTCCCAAAAATACAGCCTGCAAAGTTCTCACAGCATCAGGCAATATTAACAACACCAACCTGATGTCAACACTGTGATCTTGGCAGGGTTTAATTTCTCATATTGTCTGGTGTTTCTGCTCAGAAATAGGCACTTAATGACTCTGGGTGTGTTGGGAGGACTGTGGGAGCAAGAGGATGAAATGTTTATCCTAAGCTGACTATTTGATGTTTTCTCTGCCGTGAATTGCCCAAGCACAGGGGAGTGCTCTGGTCTCTACCCAGTGGGCAGTGACCTCAGAAATGCCGTCTGCAGCTGGAGGGGTCTGTTGCTTTTGGCAGTCGAGGTTCAGCCATATCACAGGGGAACTGGTTACTGGGAGAGCATCACTGGTGTAACCTTTGTCCCTTTTCCCAGCATCAGGGCTCTGAAAAGCTCCCAGGAAGTTCCAGGCCTTTGAGGATGTCTATAAGACTCAGATACACACAGTCCTTATGAATTATTATTCCATATTTATTCCATATTTACACAACACTTGCTGCTTTTAAATTTTTTTCCCTAAGCCAAATATTTGTTCTCTTGATGTGGAATTTTTAAGGACTCAGTGAAGGTGCAGACTGCTGTAATCTGCTGAGCTGTGCTGCCCAGTGAGTGCAGTGAGCAGGGAACACCCCACAATATTTGCAGGACAGGCAGTTCTGCCCAGCCACCCTCCAAGGGCTGCCCTCCAGCTCCTCCACAGATTTGAAATTCAAATCTCTTGGAAGGCCCTTACTGCTTTTATTCATCCCCAAACCTCAAAAGCCCCAGTCCACATCTATCCACCTTGAAGTGACGAAGGGTCTCTGGGTGTGGGGAGGGGACAGGAACTCTCTGGAACAGAAATGAAGGCAGCTGCTACGAGCAGTGGGCAGAGCCAGGATTTTGCTGCTCGCTCTCTGTCCTCAGCTCACCTCCCATCCAGGCCTCTGGACCATCACTCACAGGCAGAGACAGCATATTTTTGAAATTATTGGGTTTTGCTGCATTGCATTTCCTCGGCCTAGTTCCTGCTGCTCATCAGATGAGCTGCTGTGGAGGCACAGCTCTCCTATAAAAAATTTAAGGAGTTTGTGCAGCTACAGCCCAATGCACTTCCTGGCCTAAACCAAATGCAAAAAGATATTTAAAGGCATGAGACTTAAGTGCTGAAGCAGGGCCTAAATGTTGCTTTGGGACTGTGAAAATTTGTCTTAATTTCCAAGGCACTTGGGAATTGTGGAAGACATTCCCTTGGAGCTGTATGAATCCCGTTTCTGGCCAGCTTTGTGTTTAATTTTCTGATGGTTGGTTGGAACATGTATTACCGTGACCTGGAAGAAGAGAATTGTATTAAATAATGATGGGGGCACTGGGGCTATTTTTCTTGCTGTATGCCAGAAGGTGTTTGAATAAATTGACAGGGTATTTTCTTTTTGTTCTTCATCTTGATTTATTTCCATTCTTGAACTTTCCCCCTTTGGAGAATCCAGTTACAGGTTTTCCTCCTGTACACGGAGCCAGCCTTCAATGAGCAGTCTCTAAACATATGTCAAGAGATTAAATCACTGTTTTTTTCCATTTGTGTGGAACAGATAAGACGAATAGGGGTTACTCCGAAACACTAGAATTTGGAAAGAGAAGGAGAGCGAATTCAGAACAAAGACCACCCAAAATATTTTCAAGCTCAAGACTGAACAAAAACAAACACAACAAAAATAATGTGCTTCTGATTAGCTACGTAAATTAGCTGGTATTGTTCTTCTTCCCAGGGCAAACGATTTACTGATTCATCCCACCCAATGTTAAATGTAAATGTGTAAAAATTACATTTGACTGTGGAGCACACAGTGTGCACACACAGTTGGTGAGCAAAGCCAGCCCCACATGTTCTGTGCATTACAGGGATGCAGTTTCAGAGCTCTGGCATGAGCTGCCAGCTGCTGGGCCCTGGCAGGAATCTGCACCCCAAGAGATATCAAATGTATCAATCTGGGACAAGGGAATAATGAACACATTGAAAACAAAGTGACATTACTGGACCAGCTGTGGGTGCCCAACTGCTCAGTTTTCCCATTTGCTGCATCATAAAAGCAAGAAGTGTTCTTGAATTCAGAAAGAGAGGGGCAAGAAGGACTAAGGAAAGAAAGCTTCTGGGGTTTAGGGACCAAAATCCAGAGTGGGACCCACAAGTGCCCACGGGCAGAGCCTGCTGCTGACCTGAACAGCCCCAGCTTTGGCAGCTGCTGCTGCCCTGGGCCCCTGGTTAAAGGATGGTCAGTGCCAGTTCCCTCCCAGCTGGGTGTGCTGGGAAAGGGTGAGAGAACAGCTCTGAGAACTGCTTGGCCCAGATAAGCTTTTTGCTGCTTGTTTTGTGAATCCAGAGCAGCTTTAGGATGCAGGGAACTTTGCCTTCAGGAGTTAGGATGTAGCCCAAGCTCACGAGTTTGCTGTCCTTCCCTTTGTGCAACTAGATGGACTTAAATGTCCCTTCCTAAAATCTGTGATTTTATGAGAGGCTTCAGCCACTTCCCACTAGAATGAATCTGGCTCTGGTGTGTGGGAGAGACCTTCACACACTACTTGAAGTTACTCAGAGGCAGAGGACTTCTAGAAAGATGATGAGGCCATCCTGTCACACCCCTCTGGTTTAAACTCATGTCCCTTTCGTATTTTAGCACAAAACGCTGCCACTATGCTGGAGGAATTCTTTTTATTCTCTTTGTTTAGCACTGAGCACCGAGGGTTTGTGGTGTGGTGTTAGTGAGTGTGTGATGTGTATACTCACACCTGCACGTGTCCATTTGTCAGGGGTAGCTGAACAAGCCCTGCTTTGTTACACACCTGCCTTTATGCAGGATGTTTATTGACTGATGGCTGTTCTCAAAACATCCCTCCCTCCCATGTATTGAATTTATGCTGTATTTATTTATTGTTTCATTTGTGCCTCTTCTGATTCGTTCTGCCCTGTGTTTTCCTTATCGGTGTCAGTTGTAGTCAATTACTTTGCATGAAAAGACTGAGGACCTAATTTATGGCATGATGACACACAGTAGATGCACTGTTCCCATTAGAACCTGATGAAACTTCTCTATTAATTCTCTCAGTGTGCCAAGTCGAGTCACAGAGGGGAAACTTTTGATGAACAAAGCATATTTTCTTATTTAGCTCCATTCCTAACTAGTTCAACTTTGAGAAATAATATTGGTTGGCCAATGAAAACACTTCTTTGATAGTGGCAGGAATTTAAGATAAAAAACAGCTGGGTGAGTTTTTTTAGAGGAAAGGAAACAACTTTGAACTCTGCAGACAATGTAGTTTAAACCCAAACAGATGTGGTTTAATCTTGTTTTTGATCCCCTTGTAGATTTTCTTTTAAAATGCATTCATGTGCACAGAAATGATGACTTTCAGATGGCTGGACATAATTTGTTAGAGTATCACCTTGGTGCATAAATCTTCTCTGCCAAGGGCTGCACGTCTTTGAACGTGGCCTGAAAGGTACCAGAGGGAATTGATGTTCTTTTGGTGCTATCCTGCAACTGTGTAATAGGAAGGTAAAGTCTGTAAAATGAGAAACTCAGATGTGCTTTTGTGGTTCCCAATAAATCTTTTAACTGCAAGGGCCTAAAGTAACTCCAAGACAGAAGAGACAGTATGAGACTTACCCCAAATCAGCAGAGCCCTTTGATCTGAGCTCAGCCCTGCCTCGCTTTGAGAGCTGTTAGTCACATCTGGCATTTTCATATGCTAATTTCCCTCTCTTTTCCCTGTGCATTAACACAAGTGGAAGTAAACATATAAACAGACTTCCCTTCAATAGGTAATCAGCTTTTCATATAAATGTGGTAGTGGCACTGTCTTTCAGCACATGTTCCAATCACCATCAAACTTCAAAGCTCTGTGCAATCAAGACCTGCTTCTTCCCCACAGCCAAATCAGAGGATTGAATACAGGAGGGCTGGCTACAGATGTGCCTCTGCACAGATGTGAGCATTTCTTTCTCCCCATCTCTCATCCTTACTAAGTTCGGGGAGGTGGGATAAAAACCAGCATAAAGAACAACCTCTTTTCTTCTTGGCAGAGGTAAAGAGCATTTTGAGAAAAAAAAAAAAAAAAAAAGATGATACATTGCTACTTTGAACAGGTTTGGGAGCTGAACCAAGTAGAAGAGCAACTCACAGACAGTTTTGAAAACCATGCATATTTTTAGTGAATCTCATATTTGGCCCCCAGCTCTCGAGCGTATTTAGGCCTTTCACACACTTTGAAACCAAGGGGCATTAGTAATTTGAATAATTTTTGGATGTCTGAGCCTTGCCACAGTTTTCCTAAAGTTTCTGTTTCTCAGATGAAGATAATGCATGAGGCTCAGTAAGGGAAAAATTTGTTTTTGTAAACTTCAGAAGGAAAAATATTGAAGATGTCTTGAAAAAAATGAAACAAATCAGAAAAAAACCAACTTCATTATTGTAAAACAAACAAACAAATAAACAAATATGTTTTCTGATTTCTGGTCATTCTTTTTGGGTGGTTGGTTTGTGATTGCAGAACAGAATGCAAATGCTGTTGGCAGGGATGTGTTGGTGCTGTTCTGCCAGCCCAGCTCTGAAATGATCCAGACTTTTCCTGCCTCACCTCCTCTGGCACAGTCACTCCAAGGCAGGGACCTGGAAGTAGATCTTTTTAAAGCTGAAGGTAAAACCATCACATGATTTCTTACAAGATTAAAACCAGAGCTTCTAGCAGAAGAAATACAGCAGATATCCTGGCTTTTTACCATGACCCAAGCAGCTGTTGTTTTAGCAGATAGCAGGAAATTATTAGGAACCCATTTTCAGAGCTGTGTGGAAATAAGGGTAAAGCTGCTGTAGATCTGACTCTTAAAACCTCTCCTGGACTCATCTAGACCTTGCCAGAGGAGACAACTGCTACTTCTCCATTTCCTTCCAAATCTTCAGAGTGACACTGTATTTTATTGATATTTTCTTTCTCTTTGTTTCTACCTCCATTAGCAATAAAGAGATTTTTTTAATACAAACAGATTTATTTTACATGATCTTTTAAAGATCACCTAGTTCCAAACCCCCTGCCATGGCAGGGACATTTTCCATTATCCCAGAGATCTCCAAGCCCTGTCCAGCCTGGCTTTGGGCACTGCCAGGGATCCAGGGGCAGCCTCAGCAGCTCTGGGTACCTGTGCCAGGGCCTGCCCACCCTCACAGGAATTATTTTTTTCCTAATATCTCATTTAACTCTACTGTCTGTCTGTTTGAAATCACTCCCCCATGTCCTGTCCCTCCATCCCTTGGGAATTGTCTCTCTCCAGGTTTCCTGCAGCTCCTTCAGGCCCTGCAAGGCCACCCTGAGCTCAGCCCAAAGCTTCTCCTGGCCAGGCTGAACAATGGCAGCTGTGCCAGCCTTTCCTGCCAGCAGAGCTGCTCCATCCCTCTGCTCCTCCTGGAGCCTCCTCTGGGCTCTCTGCAGCAGCTCCAGGTCCCTCCTGTGCTGGGAATTCCTTCTTGTTCCTGCCAGTCCCCATTTGTCCTGCTCAGCAGCTTCAGGTTGTGCTGCACCTTTTTCACAGCATCTCCCAAAAGTGCCCCAGCCCAGGGATGATCAATCACCCATCCCAAAAGTCAGCACCTCTCCCTGGGCAGCCCCAGGGCCCTTGTGGGATGCTCTGCTGCCCTTGGAGCTGCAGGGCTCCCCAAAGAGCACCACACTGAAACGGGAGCAGGGCTGACAGGGAAGGAGGCAGCAGTGAGTGGCAGGAGCAGTCATTTGCACAGATGACTACAGCAGACCTGTAATCAATCAATGATTTGCATGTTCAGAACAGAGATGAGCTGAGCAGTAAATTATTAACTGCAGTCTAATAGCTCCAGCTCCGTGATAGCGGATAATTTGCTCTGCTTACATTACAAATAACTGAGGCAGGCAGGATACAGCAAAATCCAAAGCTGTGGAGTGGAATCAAAAATACAGCTTGAACGAAATTTATTGGCATGCCTTTTTGAAGAAAAAGGGTTTTTTTCCATTAAAGAAAGTTTTAACCAATTATTTATATTTTTCAAAAAGTTTTTTTTTTCTTTTTACAAAATGGAAAATAAGCCAGAAACCTTCAGCCTTCCTCTCACATCTCCACTCCCTCCAAAGTCAAAATAAAAAAATAAAAAATAAAAATATAAAAAAAATTAAAATTGACTTTTCATAATCTCCCCGAAATTTTATGAATAAGTTCTTTAAATCTGCTTTTATATGCTTCATCCATATAGACATGTACAATAAAATGCCACTACACTCACAGCTGAATCTGTGAAACATCCTGCCAGTCCACCTGAGATAAATCTGGTGTAGACACTGGTGAAGCTATGCCCAGACCTCTCATTTTCTTAAAAGTGGCCAAGCTTTCAATGATCTGCACCAAATATTGTCTAATAACGCAAATACAGCCTATGTTTGTTTGGGTTTTTTAAAATTTAAAGCAGTGTATAAATTGCAGGACATCCAATTTCATGGCAAGTATGAAAATCAATTACATATATTTTAGTTAAGCAAGGATTTCAAGTCATGGATTTTCTCCTTTTATTTTAGATTTCCAGGACCATTTCCCTCATTCTCCTATTTTGAGGGTAATTCAGTTTTTTTAAAGCAAACTGTAAAAACATAAGAACTGGGATTTATGAAATAATGTGACATATTTAACTATTAAACAGCTGACTCTATGTAGAAGTATTAAGTATATGAAGGGAAACTCTTGGTCAGTATTTTGATTAAAAGATTTGCTTACGGCTTTTAATTAATTTATCATTTCTATTTAAAATTGGTGCTTTAAATCTTGGCCCCTCGACTGCTGGCAGCTCTTACCTTGTCCTAAATATTACACAAAGTTATGCCAGTGATACCAAGAGATTCTGGAAGATCTGAGCAGCCAAATGGTGATTAAAATCCTGGGACTGGGATGCAATGAGCTTTTCTGATAACATGGATTTATCCTGCTTCTTTTTCCTTTAATTCAGCTCTTCCCTGCCAGCTAATCAGAGCCAGCAGAACACGATTTCTCAGGTATAAGGGGCATCAGGAGTTGCATTTCCCAGGTGAAAACTTCTCTAGAGGACTTTCCAGTCCCTGCCATGCCCTCAGGAGTTTTGCTGCTGCAGGATGTTGTCCATACATCCTGGAGAGCTGAGCAGATCTTGCTGGTTAAAAAGTATGTGTGTATATAGGCATATCTGCATCCTCATTTTCAGATGGGTGATTATGTTACAGAGCTCATTCCTGCCTGCTTTCCATCTTTTTGAAAGACAGGAACTTTAGCCTGCCTCATTATCCATCACTTACAGACTTCCAGCCTGATTTTTCCTTCCATTCCATGATCCTCTGTCATTTCCCGTGATGCTTTCAGGACAATGTTGGCACGGATAAATTTGCTGCAATCTGGGGAGTACGAGCCATATCATCCATGCTGATTTTACAGGAAGCTAGTTACCCTCTGTGCATGAATGGAGAGGGGAGAGAAGTCCTGTAATTCCATGGAATTACCCTTGATTTGATCTCTGCTCGCTGCAGGAGCCAGCTCACTGTCTGCCATCGCCTTGCCTTGCTGCTGTGGTGGCTCACACTGCCTTGAATCACGTTCCTGGCCCGGGCAGCATCCCTGGGGCTGATGGAGCAGCTGGGATCCGTGTGGGCAGGGGGCTGGCACAGGGACACCCCAGTGACACGGTGCTGGCACCAGGGCTGGCACAGGGACACCCCAGTGACACGGTGCTGGCACCAGGGCTGGCACAGGAACACCCCAGTGACACCGAGCTGGCACCAGGGCTGGCACAGGAACACCTCAGTGACACGGTGCTGGCACCACAGGCTGCCAGCTCCCCCTGCTCTGCCCCCAGCCTGAGGAAAACAAGAAGTGCACCCTGCAGGGACCAGGCTGGGCTGGTGCCACTGTCCCCAGGAATCCAGCCTGCTCCAGGGCTCCTGTGGTGGCTGCAGTTGTGTCTGGAGTGTGTCACACGTGGGGGAGTGTGAGAAGCGTTCCAGTAAGTGCCTTTCCTGGTCAGCAGTCAGATTCCAGCTGCAGGGGTTGTTAAACCCAGAGGATTTTTAGGATAAAGGTGTTGGGTTGGAGATCAGTCTGGGATACCTGCTTGGTCATGGCAGGGTTTTGTGTGTGTCTCTGCAGGGAAGTTTGTGCTGGTTTAAATCTTTGTCTCTCCTTCATTCCCTACTTAGAGAGAATTTTTTGACAGGAAATTCTAAAAGCTTCTGGATGCACAATTTGGTTTTAGCTCAGAACTGATTCAGACAAGTTTGGAACTGGGATAGAATTTTAATAAGCTCCTAAGTGACTTAGGAGACAAAAAGGGGTTGGGATAGTTCCTGTGGCTTTTTGGGGCCATGCTCATCAGTGTGACACAACCATCTCATGTGTGCATGTGTGAGAGACATTTCCCTGCTCTCTAATATTTAGTATTTAGATCAGCCTGCTGGATTGACAAGAAAACCTACATTTATCCTCTGGAAATGTTTATTCCAGCTGGTAAAGCAACTATGGTGTATTGTTTTATTTTTACTGATTACATTTGGCATAATTTCATGTTGAGCCAAGAAATGCCAAGTTACCACTTGCTGCCACGGCAATAATATTTGTGAAAATTCTAATAATATTGTGGAATAATCAAATATGCTTCATGCTGTGTCTTTTTCTTTATGGAAACTTTGGGATTATTTTTCTGTATTCAAAACCTTTTTTTACAGTCTAAACTGTAAATTGCAAAAATCAGAATTGTTTGTCCATATAGATCCCTTTATCCAAAATGCTGCAGTGTGTCCTGGTTGGTGTTTTACCCAGCAGATGTTCCAGCAATCCTCTGGACATGCAGGCACAAACACCGGGCACCAGTGCAGCTGTGTCCTGAGCAGCACAGGTCAGTTTGGCTGTGGGGAACTTTGGATATATCCACATTTGGGATGGGAAAGTGCTGAGGGAACACAGCTCTGGATTCCCTTAGGCCACTAAGAGCACTTGTACAGCATCATTTACACTCCGGTTTGGGAGCCAACAAAGAGAGGGGCACTGGGAGGGCTGGAATGGCTCAGGACCTGGAGTTATCTCAAACCCAGTTGAGAGTAGGGTTAAATATGCTGTTTTTCCTTCAGCTGTGAGGTTTGAGATGCAGCCCTAGAGGCCTGGTTTGTAACCAGCGGGAGCAGCTCTGCCCGCTCCGGGTGCGTTAATCCTGTCGGATACAGCCGGCAGATTGTCTGGGAGCAGCAAAAACCTAAATCAGAGAGTGTGGGGACATCATCAAAGGCCCTTCTGGAGGAGGCAGAGCACTCTCAAAGCAGGGGGGAGCTGTTGAGGGCTGCAAACAGGAGCCAAGGCTCCTCTCCAGAGTGCCCAGCTCACTCCACATGAAGAACATCAAATCACGGTCATCAGGCTGCAGCACGGGCACCCCTGGCCCCAAAAAACCTCCTGCCACTCCTGCAGTGAGTGGGGGTGATTAGAAAGTCTGTATTCACTGGAAGGAATCTGCTTTGGTCTCTGCTCTGGTATAGATTAAACAGAAAAGCAAACTGTCGCCGTGTTTTGACTAATTGCTTTGGAAACTTTTCAGCAAAATATCAAAATGTGAAGTGAGGCCACATCAGAAAATTAAAGTACAGTAAGTACATGGCTGTTATATTAAAAAAAAAAAAAGAAAAAAGAAAAAAAATTTGGATGGATAAACCTATGGGAAAAGAAATTACTAAACACAGTTGCTTGGGGTCCATAAAATGAAATTCAAGCTCAGTGTACTAAAAAACATGTGCACTGTATTTGAAAACATTTTATACAAATGCTTGAGAGCCAGAAGAGGAAAGATGTGGCTGCAGATAAGCTCTCATGTTCAGAAGGCAGATCAGGGATCTGCCTTTTCTGCATGAAAAAGGAGAGCTAAGGGCAGGATCAGTGTCTGATGGGTTTCAGTGGAATTCAGAGAATTCACAGAATATCTGTTCACAAACTTGGTGAAGGAAGGGCTCCTGTCAGCCTTGGTGAACTTTAATCCAGGATTGCACAGAACAAGATTTATGGGAGAGATGGTTTTAATTCCCAGATCCTGCTAAATGCAGAGAGATTTGGTGCTGATAATGGCGAGGTTCTGGGTTTGATCCCGGTATGGATTCACTTGGGGGTTCAGTTGGGATAATTCTTGTGGGACCTTCCCAATTCAAAATATTCTGTGATCAAATATTGGAAATTTCAGAGTTGACTGTCAGTAAAAGGTGCCTGAGCAGCATTTTCTGGTTGCACCAGTGGGACAGTCAGCTCAAACTCCTGAGTTTTGACTGCCAGTGGAGACACCATCCTTGCTCCATCTGACTGCTCTGTGTAGCTGGCATGAACTGCATTGGTGGGACACAGCCTGAAACACGGATTTTGGTAGGTGTCTCTGCAGATCCAGTTACCAAAGCTACTCAGGAGCCTAAAAACGAAGGCCCAAACTTAGTGTTTCAAAACTGCACATCGTGTTTTGGCACCCAGCTTTACCGTGGGAAGTTTCCTGGTAACTCATTAGCGACTAACGAAGCACAGCTCTCTGGGTAACAGTAGATGTGAAACCATTGGAGGGAATTGTGCAGTGATTGACTGTCTGCTGGAGACAGGGGAGGGTGTTCCAGGCTTTTCTGGCTTTTTTGGCCTCCAGGGAGAGTCCTTTGTTCACAGCCCTCATCTCCAATATCTGACCTGACCGGCAGATATTTTATTCCTTTGCTCTGCACCTGTTTTTTGTTAACAACCAGCACAAGCTGAAGCATGCCAGAGGGAATTTGTCATTTTCCTGTGGCTGTGGGTGCTGCTCAGTCCTGCAGGGGTGGCTGCCTGCTCACACAAAGCAGCACAAACCAGGATGGATCCACAGCTGCATGAAGGAGCTGAGGGCGTTTCTTGCTGAAAGCTACAGTGACCCCTTAGCAAATGGTTCCAGGGGGCTGCTCTCAATGCCTCTGTTCCTTTTGCTTCTATAACTTGAGGGTGTTTCAGATCCCACCTGGAGTTTTGCTTAGTTTAGGTCAGGAAGTTGGCACCAGTGTAAAACCAGTTTGTACTGGCCACAGAATATCCAAAGGAAGAGATTCCTCGACAACAAGAACAGTTCCTGATGCTTGTTATCCCTTGAAAAATAAAAGTTTCTTTCTAAGGACTTCATCAAGAACCACTTTTCAGATAAGAACTAATCCTGTTCATGCTGATATTGTCTGAAAAATCACATCATTTTAGTAATTAATACTGTAGACACTCTCACTTGTGTTTCTCACAAAGCAGATCAGGAAATTGCAGAATTTCAGACTGGTTTGGGTTGGAAAGGACCTTAAAGTCCATCCAGTTTCATCCTCTGCCATGGCAGGGACACCTCCCACTGTCCCAGGCTGCTCCAAGCCTCATCCAGCCTGGCCTTGGGCACTCACAGGGATCCAGGGGCAGCCACAGCTGCTCTGGGCACCTGTGCCAGGGCCTGCCCACCCTCCCAGGGAAGGATTTCCTCCTAATATTTGGTCTAAACTTGCTCTGTGTCAGTTTAGAGCCACCAGCCTTTGTCCTGTCACTCCAGGCCCTTGTCAGAAGTCCTTTGTAAAAATAAATGGCAGGGAGAGACTCAGTGCCACTGAAGTTTCATTTTTTTTAAAGCCAGTGCAATTTCCATCTGCTGTGAATTACATCATGAGTTTATGTTTTCATTCTGAACAAGCACCACTAAAAGAGTTTGTTTCTAGCAGATTCTCATCTTATTTTTTCCATGTGCATTATTGTCTCCCATTTTCTGAAGGAAACCTGGAAGAATTTAAACTTAAATTAGTCTTAAACAATTTTAAGAGGGAATAAATATCATGAGATGCCTTCTGTCCTGTAGAGGACTTGGAGAGTGCCACAATTCCAGACTAATTCTTAGAAATAACTGGTCAGCATCACAACCTGGTTGTGATGAATTCACGGATGTGCAGAATTCCTCCTGCAGCAATTGAAGATGGGAACACTGTGTGGCAGCAGCAGGAAGGGAAAGCTGCTATAGCATGAGATAGGTGGGAGTGGGGAATTTTTTGCTTCAGAATTTGGGTGTGTGTGGATCTGAGCTGCTGGACTGGAGTGACAGCAGAGCCTTTTGTCCCACTGTGTAAGTGACACCAGTGGCATTCACTAAGTTTCAGTCTTTACCAATCTCAGGGAACGTTTGCACTTTGAAATGTTTCTTAGGCAAAGCTTTGCAAGGCTTCTTGAACTTCTTTGTTGGTGTGTGTGTGTGTGTGTGTTCAAGCACTCCAGATTCTTCCTGCTGCAAAGGAAAAAGTGGGAATGCTTAAACTGCTAAACACTAACATATGAGGAGCACAACATTTCAGCAATTGATTCTGAGGTGGGAACAACCTTTAAACGCTAACATTTGTTACAGAACAGAAGGCTCTGAGCTGTCACTGACTTAGAAGAGCCAACACCTCCACGCCATGGCACCACAGTGCTCGAGGATGAGGCGTTGGGGTGCACTGGGGCTTCCCTGAGATGCTGCCTGATTTGGGTCTGTCTGTCTGTCCCCCAAAAGCAGAGGGATGTGCCCTGGCAGTGGGAAGGGTGTGACTGGGCACAGGGTGGACAATGGGGTGGTGCTGGGGCTCCTGCAGCTGCAGGGGATGGTGAGGAACTCCACTGCTGAAGATGATGATGAGAATTGATTTGGCAGCAGCTGGGGCTCCTCTGGGCCGAGCTGCTCAGAGCTTTCTGTGTCCTGGTGGGGAGTGCTCTAAAAGTTTAATCCTTATTTCTGCCTCCAGTATGGAAGGACTTCCTTTTTCCCTGGATGCTGGTGTCATTCTCCTCCTGGCTGGGTGAGTACAAGGCTGGGTAGGTGTGGGTGTGACATGAGCTGTGTCTCTGTTCCAGGAGAAAAAAGCCCTCAAAGGGCTACAGGTGTTAATTCTTCTGGAAAACCCAGCTTTGATTCTGGTTGCACAGAATAAATTTTTTGTGGATCTGGGAGTGAGAGAGAAGCTTGATGATCAGTGTTTAAATGTCCTCCTCCACAAGTAGTATGAAATTGCTCTTTCAGCACAGAGAAACTGAATAATTCCAGGATTTGATATCTGAAGGTCTCAGCTGTAGGAGTAATACTAATAGGAATTCTTTCTTATTCAGAGGTTTTTAAAGGGGGAAATTCCAGAGTTTAGTGCTGAGAATCTCTTGCTGGTGCAGGCCTGAGATCTGCTGTTGTTGGTCTTAAGCCAAAGCTTTTTTTTAGGGTGGGGGAAATACCTTTTCTGTGCAATATAAGCTACCATTTTTCTCTGGGGAAAGCAGGAATAATTTCCTTTCTGTGCTGGAGTATTTGAGCACCAAATAAAATCAGAAAGCATTTAAAAATCTAATTTCTATAAAAACATAATGGTCAGCTTTATAGTGGTACTTTGACTTATGCAGGTGGATGGGGATGGAAGTGGGAAGGACTAGTCCAGAAGAAGGGTAGATTTACTTTAGATAGTTTTAGACTTTATGTGCTTTTGAATGACCACATAAGCAATTCTGTCACTTAAAGCCTGAGTGTGGAGCTGGGTTCCTGCTGCTGCAGCAGCACAAAGGGTGTCCTACACAGAAAAACCCTGTGCTGTGATTTCTGGGGGTAAAATCAACGTGAACACAGAAGGCAGACAAGAAGGGACCTTTTCCACCTGGAATGGCACAGGAGCTGTGCTTGTTAGCTGTGCCCACCCCAGGAGGAGATGCTGTGCCTGTTTTAAGCCTGAGACTGAACTTTCCAGGTGATCTGAGCTCAGCTGTGCCCAGGCCAGCAGAGGAAGAGTGGGCAGCAGGAAGGCTCTTGCAGAGGGCAGAGTCTGGTGTGGGTGTCACTGTGGGAGTCAGGGCTCTGGAGAAGTTTGGGAGAGGATTCCTGGCTCGTGTTTCTTGCTGTTTAGGGGTGCACTGCTCCATGAGAAGAGCAGTGACAGCTCCCACTCTGGCTGGAGCATTGCTGATCTTCAGGGCTTTCCAGCTTTGTTGCTGTCATTCTGTTAGTTTCTCCCTGTGATTCTGTAAATCCTGTTATTTTCTGCTGTGGCAGCACTCTTGTCATCCAGCTCCTCAGTGTGGGAACCCCTTTCCTGTCAGGGCAGCAGGAGGGATGTGCTCAGCAGGGTTTGCCCTTTGACTGAGCTCCCTCAAAAACATCACCTGAAATGTGGCAAGAAGTTTCAGGAGGCTTTTAAAAGTGGAGAGGAGCTTTCCCCTTCCTTCGTGAGCACCATGAGCTAGACTGGCTCCCTGGTAGCTCCTGTGCAAGCTCTGGTTTTTCTTCCAGAGTTCTCCCACTCTTTTCTAGGTCTGCCCTGTTTTCCAAGCTGCTGACTCTCCCCACTTTCTCTGCTGCTCTTTTCTTGCTTTGCTCCCATTTTAGCATGAGAATCCTGCCAGTGTGGAGGAGTTAACAGCAGCATTGTGCAGCTGCCAGGAGGTTTGGGTTCTTGTGTCCTGGTTAAAGTGGAGACGTTGGCTGGTAAGTATTCCACTCTGAGCTGTGATTATGCCTTAGCCCAGAGGCTACAGACATCTTCCTACAATATATTTTGGCAGGGCTCAGTTGATTAATGAAGCTTGAAGCATGAGAAGGCAAACTCTGGGAAACTCCTATGCTGCACTTAAAGCATCTCATGTAAATTAATATTTCTGAAACATGTTGTCTGCTTTAAATGTAGACCCAGGGGAGAAAAAGTGCTGATATGTATGAGTAGTCTGATTTCCTTCCCAAGCCCAACAAGAGTCTGTGCCAGGAAAGGGCAGCAAGGAGCTCTGAGCAGAGAAAATGGAAGTTTAATGTTTCTAGCTGTTGACTGAAAGAATTGGGCCATTATGGAGATGGCAGAAGGCTGGAATAGCAGCATCTGAAAAGCCCTTCAGCGTTGTCTGATGTTGTCCCTTTAAAAAGTGCTGTATTGATGTAATGGGTACTGGAGGTAATGACTTTTTAATGTATTTAGGGGAAACAAGACCACCCTGATTAACTGGAGTTTTATTTTCAAAAGAGTTGTAATTACTGAAACTCTGTCATGCCATGAATCACTTGATTTTGTGGCTGAGGTACCGCAGGCTTGCTGCAAAGCCATCAATTTTAGTGGTTGGGCCCCAAAGTTTCTTTCCCATTTTGTGGCAGTTTGGCAGCTGAACCAGGTCTAACTATATTAATGCATTTTTTCCTACTGGAATCAGCGTCCTGATAGCTTGAATGCAAAGACAGCGAGATTTTTGTATGGGATAGTGACAGTAGGGCTGGAAAGGGGATGCTGTGAGCACTGTGGAGTGTAAAATGTTGGTGGGGAAATTTATGGAGCATCTCTGCCTCAAGAGAAGTGCAGCAGAACACATTCTCTGTTCATTCCCTCGAGGAAGCCTGTGTAAGTTTGGACAGCAAGATTTTACCACTGGACATTGATGTTCCAGGGGTTGTGCTGCACCTTGAAAAAGCTGCTGGTGGAAATCCTTCACGAGGGACAAGCTGTAGCCTTTCATGACTTAAAGAAAAGTTGTCCTTTTTAGTTTTGTCCTGTTTTCCTGTACACACAGGCTAAAGGCAGAGAATGGGGTCAGTGTGTCAATGTGTAAAGGCAAAAGCAGCTGTGAAAGGGTCAGCAATGGCAGCATGTGGATATGGGACAGCAGCCCACTGCACACTGGGCTGAACTTTCTAATTTAGTTTTTTTTTAAGTGACTGGTACCTGCAGAAGGCCATGATGTAAGTTCTGATTTTTTCCAATGTGGATAAATTATTTTAAAAAGTGTTTCAAGCTGAACAGACTCAATTTTAGTTCCCTGAAATACTCATTTTCAGTTTGTTCCACCTGGAGGGGTGACAAAAGTTACCTGCACTACGTGGTAGCCTGGCAGAGGAGGTAAAACACACTGCTAGGAGTTAAAAATTATTCACTGAAAAAACTTGTCAGTGAAGGGCTATCAAGCTGAAATTGCTGGCTGGACTTTAATTCCCAGGATGGGCACTGCTTTGTTATTTGTAGATGTTTGCTGCTATTGTGATCAATATGAGTTGTACTTTTCATGAGCCTTCATATTCTGCTGCTCCCAGCTCAGTGCTGGTTGTGTATTTCATTGTCAGTCTCCTGTAACTCATTTTATGTTCTCCAGCATTAATCTTTCCTTGTCAATGCTTTCTAAATCTAATCCAGCACAGCCTCAGGAAAATAAAGCAATTGTTTAAATTGATGGCTTTGAACAAAATAAATCATAAATCAGTCTATGATCTTTGAAACTTCTCTTCATCTAGATAGCGTGGTGTTTTTTGGGTTTTTTGTTGTTTTTCCTCTTGGGATGTGGTTAGAGATGTGCAGGGAGGCCGTGCCACCTGCAGGTGCTGGGGAGAGGCTGCAATTCCCAGCAGTGTCCAGGGATCCAAATAAACTCTCTCCCTTTTCCTTCTGACTCCAGCAAGCAGAAAACACGGAATATCATAGAAACTGTGGTTCCAGAACGGCCATATTGACTAAACATGAGTGAAAAGGGCTTGGATGAGGCAGGATTGACAGGAGATGGTTTTCCTTTCTGTAGCATTCCCAGGGAAAAACCCGTGTGGCCCAAGAGTCCCCACGGGCCAGAGCCCCGATGCTTTGGTTTATTGGTAATTTGGTTTATTGGTAATTTGGCTTATTGGTAATTTGGTTTATTGGTAATTTGGTTTATTGGCTGCTTTATTAACTGATGTTCCTGTTTAATGAGATGTCTGGCAGGGAGCTGACAGGATGGGGCTGTGCTCCTGCTGAGGATGAGCTGTGCACAGTCGGGTTTCTGGGCTCAGGGTCAGATTTTGGCACCTGGCTCAGTGTGACGTCCAGGTGGGTCAGGCTGTCCCCCCAGCACAGCAGAGCTGCTGGAGCCCAGCCAGGGCTGAGCTGCCTCCAAATACCCCAAAAACAGTGAGGGGGAGCCGGGTGGGCAGTGATTTATGGAGAACCAAAGCATTCTGATTTCTGAGGTGGTTTCTGGGCCGTGAGCAGTGTGGTCGCAGCCAGCAGTGATCCAGGAGAGCACATTCTGCCTTGTGGGCAGCTGAAACCCTGGGATTGACATTGTGCTGCTCCTGGTTTTCCATTCAGGATCGTGCAGGAGCTTGGGGAGAGCTGCTGGAGCTGCATAGTTCAGGATGAACCGTAATTATATAAAGATGATCTGCAGTAGCTCCCCAGAGTCAATTCCTTCTTGTAATTGGCAGATGGAAGAAGACTCAGAACAATTATCTGATATTAATTATGTCAAAGACTTCCGTGCTTTTGGATTTTCCTCATCTTTAAAGTCTCATTTCTTGACGTGATCAGAGAGTCTCCACCTCCCTCCCCTTCAGCAGGTCTATCAGAGGCTGACTTGAGCACCTTATGCAGGGTAGAACATCCCTCAGCAGCTTCAGCTCTGGAATTCTCACCATCTTCAGACACCCCACAGGTGCAGTAGGTCAGCAGCTCCTGCTCTGGACTTTCCTGGAGCACTCTGATGCTGGATTTTGTGGAGGAGACAGCCCAGGGCTCAGAGCTGAGCATGTAGTGCCCTGCTGGGGCATATTTAAATATTCATTTTAATATTGATGCATAGTGGGCTGTAAACTGTGAGCAGGTGCTGAAAATTCAGCCCCTGAATCAAAGTGGTGCCATTCCTACCTCAATGGAAGAGGAGCTTTCCACAACTATGACTTTATTGGATGATTTCTGCTGTGAGCTGAAGAAGGGAAGTGTGGATTTAGAGAACATCTCTAGTACACCAAAAACTTTGAGTTTTAATTTGGCAGAAGTATCTATGAAGTTGTAGCTACTCTTTCAGGTGAGACTGGGCAATAAAGCCAGCCTTATTTTGGAAAGGTTGCTTTCCAAAGGCTTGGGAATGTTCAGGGGGAGGAATTTGAACACAGCTGTGCCCTGATAAGACACCTCCTCCCAGGCAGCATCTCTGCAGTTGTTGAGTTCTGTGCACTGGCAGGGAGAGCTCCATTAATTCCATAAAAACCCCGACTCAGGTAGCTCTGTGCTGGAGGAGTGTTGCACACAGATTATCTTCTGGTTTTGTGTGGACTGCTCTTGGACACTGGTAGTTTGTTTTCTTGTTTGCTTCCCTTTGCCTCTCTGTTGTCTGGTCTTGTGGTGGCTGCTTGGGACAGCAAGGGAAAATGAGAATTAATAGTCTCTGCCCTAAGGAACTGCAGTCTGTGAGGCAGAGGAATGCTTTCTGTCCTGTTCCAGAGGGTGTAGAACCACTGGATATCAGCTGTTTGTAAAGATGGAATAAGCATGCAACCAAAAATGGACTTAAGTAGAACTCACATCGTGGCTTGAAGTTACAAGATTGAGATTTTCCCACCTCTATTTGTCCTTCAGGTTTGTTATTGGATATATACCATTTTTTTTTTCCTTAGGAATCCTGGCAGGGAAGCTGGAAATAGTCAAATATAAATGCATGCTTCTCTTTCTCCTGTTTATTTAATGTCTGTGGGACTGTGGGGAGCAACTGTCTGCTGAGGGTACCGTGAAAAATGGCCCTCACCCCCTTTTAAAGCAGGGCAATAATATACGGTATTTATTGTACATGTTGAATGCTCACAAATTAAGTTTTGGCTGAAATTTATACCTGGCCAGGCCCCTGGAGGGCACCAACAGCCAACGTTAGGATTTTTCACTCCCTTTTAGCTCTTAGCCACTGACATGCAGCGCCATGAAGACTGCAAATATATCCCCACGTATAGATTAAAGTGAACTCGCTTTGCCTTGCATAATTTGAAAATTCAAAAGACCAATTTCTTAGTGTAATTGAAAACCGCTACATTTCAGGCTTATTCATTGAATCAGTATTTCCAGTTAGAATTCAAATTAATCTTCCTACCTTTAAACAAGATAACGAGGGTGTAGTTATATTTACTCAGCCTTTTAACAATCAGGTTCAGTGTAGCTGCATATGATTAACTACACACACACAATTGCAGGGGGTGAGTGCGGGCACGGCGCGAGTCAGGAGGAGAATTCATCTCCCAAGGCTGAAAATCTGAACTGACAGTTCAGCTCTCAGCCTAATGCCTGAGTCCCTCTGGGAGGGAAAAGTAAAGAGGAAGGAAGGTGAAATGACCAAGCCCTACACAGGAGCCATGGGATTCCCCATGGGCTTTTTAAAAAAAAAAAAAAAATTAACTAATTTAATATTATTTATATTATTTTATATTTATAGTGTATTTATATTTCTATTATATTGCAATCAATATAGCATAATTTATTTTTATTATATATTTAATATATAAATATAATTTATATATTATAATAATATATTATGATTAGATTTATTTATTAAATAATTTATTTAATTTTTAAAGCAAAAGCCCACTTGTTTTAAAGTTTCCTTAATGCAACTTTGCCGAGCTCCTCCCAACACCTGCCAGAGAGATGTGACATCCAAGGGAGCTTGTGGAGCACATCTGGGTCAGCTGCAAACACAAGGCTGAGATTTGTGCACCACAGGTTTCTGCTGTGGGGGGTAAATTGGGAGATAAAAATCCTTAATTCCTTGAAATAACAACAGATGGGTTTTAGGAGCTCAGCTCTCTATAGAAAATCCGAAGGGATCGTTTGAGCAGTCTCATCCTGGGACTTTGTGGTCTTTGAAGGGGCTTGGACAACAGACTTGGTGTTTGCAGCAGCATCATTGCTCTGCTGTGTGGTGATGTCAGGTGGGACTTGGCATCTTCACTGCAGGCCATCAAGGGAAATCTGAGTTTTGGATGTGAGAAGATGGGGATTGAGTTTGTTTGGGCTCCCCCACAAGCAGTCCCTGGGCTACTTTTAACTTGTAGAGACAAAGTAGAGAGTCCCGTGTCCATAATCATTCCCCTGAATTGCCCAGCATAAACTGGAGAGAGAAGAATTTGTGCCCCAATCCATTATTTTGGAAAGGCTGGATGTTGAGCTTGCTCTGTGAAATCCTCACTTGAGCTACCAGGAGGTTTTTATTCTGGATGGCACCTTGCATATGTTTTTCAGTCAGACTGGAATAATTCCAGGGGAGCTGCTCTGTTCTGTTGCCTGATTAATAATACATCCTTTTAAAGAAGAAATAATAAAAAAAACCCAATGCATATTTAACTGATAAGCTAGAATAACTTCAAAAGCACAGGTTTGGGCCATGAGCTGCATAAAACAGTGCTGTGCAACTCTAAAAACCCTGACTAGAACAAAACTCGGGATGTCAGAGTTTGTACTATGCTTCTAAAGTACTTGGATGGTTTAATGTGTTAAATTTCATGACATTTTTCTTTCCTCTCTTGTAGAGAAAGAATAAAATATACGGTTTATTGAGCTAAGTGAACTAGTGGAGGTAAAATTGTTATTTTTCTGAAAGGGATTTGTAGCTAAGATGAAATCTGCAGCCCAAGGTGAAGTTGTAAAGCCTCTGCCCAGCATCACCTTATCCCCAACCTGCTGTTAAGTCAACAAGCTGCTCTGGAAAGCAGCTTAGTGGCCATTCCCTTCTGGTGAGGAATGCAGGCTAAAAAAGGGTGCAAAACTGGGATTTGGGAGAGGATTTTTACCTCCTGCTGTCACTGTCCCTGTGCAGGGCTGAGCAGTGCTTCTCATTGTGCAGTTTCTCATAACAATGCAAGAACTGAGCTTTTTGCATGAACTTTTGCCACTGTCAGCTCTGCCGCTTTTTGTAACAGCTACTGACACTGGGTTTTGAAATAACTTTACTGGGGGAGAAGAAAAAAGTTGTTTTTGCAAAGATTTCAAATAATTGTGAAGAAACAGATTATTTTTTGTTCTCTGATGGCAGTTACTCCTCACCAACACAGGCTGTTGGCATGGGCAGAGGAAATGAGGAGGGTGTGGAGTCCCAGTGGGAACTTCCCCAGCAGACCAAGTTTGCTTGTGTGAAAATCTTTAGGTTTGTTTTCCTCTGGAGATATGCTTTCATATTCAGAGATTTCCTTGGTTTTTAGAAGAGTCTTTGGCAGAGGTGATGGGCAAACAGGCAGAGCCTCTCCATCTCTGCTGTGCCTTCCTGCAGTTCCCGCTCTGTGTGCATCCCCCAGCCTCCTTTTCCAGAGGTTTGCTGCAAAATTCCAGTGCACAGGGGATCTCCCACTCTCTCTGTCTTTCACACAATTCAAGGAGTAGCAACCAAGACCAAAAACCAGCAATAATTGTGTTTTGTGATGCTTCAGGAGCTGCCTGCACACGGGTGAGCAGCACCAGGTAGACCATGGCACAGCGGCATTAGGGATTCAAGGCTGGAGCTACCACAGGATCAAACTGCACATCCTGCAACACAAACCAGGATTGCTTTGATGAGAGCTGAGGCTTTAATTTAATTTGCATGGGCTCCAGATGAATGGCCTGTGTGATCAGAACGGATGGTGCTGTAAACAGGTTCAGAGAGCCACGGGCGCTGCCGAGGGAAGGAGCTGGGGCCGTGGGCTGGGAGGCAGGACCTTGTCCTGACCCGGGCAGGGAGTGATGCCAGCAGCTTTTCATCTCCTGCTCGTCAGTCAGGAGCTCTGAAAGGCAGCCCAGCTCTGTTGGATTGCTGCTTGAGGGCAGAGGCAGTGCCGAGGTAAGCGCGTGTCGTGCAGGATGCAGAATCTCCTGTGGTGCTGAACGTGCCTCTGGAGCCAGAGCTGCTTCCATTTACAGAGCTGAGAGTCAGTCTTAGCCCCAATTAACAACCAAAACTCGCTCTTCTCGCTGGTGTACAACATGGAATATGCGAACAGGCACTGAGGCCATTGATTTAGGAACCTTAAAACCCCATTTCTTTCCAGTGGCTGACAGATTTGCTGAGGGAGTTCAGGTTGGAGGTGTTCAGGACTCAGGTGGTCAGTTCTGTACAAGAATCATTAGAGAATAGATTCTTTAAAGTCATCACCAGCGTTTTGTAAAATATTTCTCTTTGACAAATGACTCCTACAAGTGGAGATCATCTTTATTTAAAAGATAATATGTAGTCTTATAGCTCTGAAATTGATCTCAAAAAGGCCAAAGATTCCATTTTTCAGTCATCTGGTTCCTGGGAACCATCTGGCTGCATTAAAGGTGAGAATTAACTTACTTAGCTAGTAAGTTAATTGATCCTAATGGGTCCCTTCCAACTTGAGATATTCTATATTAAGCAAGAATGATTTGGGAGCCTTGCCAGTGAATGACTTGGAGGAGATCTTGCATTTTAATTCTCAAAAATGGTGTTTAAACTCTTTATTTGTTTCCCCAATATCTCCCAGGCTGGATATCAAGCTATGTTAGTTAAACCTTTATCACTTCTGCAAAAATTAAGTCTTTCAAAGGGGCACCTTTAAAGATTTAAAGGTCTCTGCCTTTCAAGGGTGCTTTTAACAGATGTATCTTTGCTGAAATGTTCCTTAGCACAATTGCAGTGCAGTTAATTTACCACTCTTTGGAATTAACTTCTGAACTGGATAATGGAAATTACCCCAACTTCTGCATGTGTTCCCAGCTGCTTAAAGATGGTGATTGCAGCAGCAGGGAAACAAACAGCTCTGTGCTCCCTGAAAATGAGATTTATCTCGTACCACTCGTGTGCTCCTGAGGAATCCTGGAAATTGCTTTCAGTTATCAAATCCAGCTCCTGATTTTGAGAGCAGCTGTTACAAGAGAATCTCAGTGGAATAACCTGGAAGGATGTTGGAGAGGTCATGTAACTCATCCATCAGCCCCAAGGCAGGATCAGCTGTGTATAAATCCTGACAGATATTTATTCAATGTCTTCTGAAAGATCTCCAATGGTAGAGAGATGCTCAGCTAATCTATTCTCTCTCCTCATCCCTGCTGTTAGAAAGGTTTTCTTGACATTTACCCTGGATGTTTCTTCTTGTAATTAGTTAGGAGAACTGAGAGACTTGTCTTATCTGTCCTAGATATGGAACAAGATGATATTCTGCTCTGTGCATGAGGGCTTTGAGGTCCCCCATGAGTTGTCTGCTCTTCAGGGCACACAGACCATAATGTTTTTAATCTTCCATCATGTCATATTTGCAGATCTCTGATTAGTCTCATTGCACTCCTGGTGCTCTCTGCAGTCAGGCTGTATCTCTCCTGATCTAGAATATCTTTCTCAAGTGCCTAAAATGGCCTTCATCACCCACTTTTGATTCTGTAGCAGTGTTTGGAATATGTTTGCTAATCAACATGAAAGTGAACAAGTGCTATTATTTAAAAATTATTTCCTCTAACTGGATCAGTTTTCCACAGTCTACCAGTAGCCCTGGTAAAATTAAACATAATACTAAATATTAGTTTGGAAAGAGATGTGCATTTTAAGGTGAAATTTGAGTTCTAAAGCAGGATTTAGAAATAGAAAAACTCTGTATTCTTGGGTCCAAACAGCTTCTGTCCTGACCTTTCCAAACTGATGTTTCCCTCTCTTCTTTACCTGTTTGCTCAGTTCTGAATACCCAGGGTTTCACTCACTTTTGTGTGTGTTTCTATTCCTCTATATCACATTCTAGATCTTTCTTTTCGTGGGAGTTACTCTTTCTCATTTGCACACATTCCATGATGTGACAACTTATTTAATAGCAAATGACACTTGTTGCTGATCCTGTCACATGAAACTTCTTCAGAGCCTTTTTTCCTCCTGCAATTAAATCCTGCATCTTAGTTGCTGCCTTTTGTTTCCTTTGAACTCATCAGGGGAGGAATATAATCAGATATTTGAAATTACAATCTTGGCTAAGAGGCAACATGAAGGCGATGAGTGCTCCACGTCTTTGTTTAGCATTCCAAAGCTGGGAAGGAGACAGGCCAAACAATCTGCACTCATTTCTGAGCAACAGTTTAGGATTCTGGGGGCTTGGATACTGCCCTAAGCAGCTTTGAGGAAATAAGATTCAGTTGATCAAGGTGGGGGAATAAAGCTGCAAGAACAGAAGCTGGGGAGGTTTAATAGTCACTCCCAGCTGAGGGGTGCGCTTGTCTTCATCCTGCTGTGAGTTAGGGAGGTAGAGACGGCAGGGATAACATGCAGGTAAAAATTTGGGATCAAAGGAGTCAATCTGATCCCTTTAAACCAGTCCAGAAGTCTCCACAGAACCTCTGGCTCTCCCCAGTGAGCCTCACCACATCCCCGTGCGGGCGCAGCAATGAACTCCAGACCCTCAGCACCAAAGTGGAACAAAATGTGATGTGCCAAAGGGAAATCAAGGAATAGGAAACTCTCACTGATGCCTTGAACTACTGAATTAGCAGCAAATTTGCTAGCTAAAAAAATGTCCAGCTGGTGTTCAGAAAGGAGTTGCTTTCCCAACTTCAAAGCCTCCACCAGGCTGTCCAGGGAGGATAATTCCTTCTATGAACAGTTCATTTAACTCCTGAGTGCATGAGCTAAGTGAGCTCCTGATAGAGGTTTCTTTTTTTATGTCTTGCAAAAGAAGTGTTGAGCAGTCTGGGTTTAAGGTGAGAGAGCGCCTCTTTTGAAAGGTTTTTATGGAAATTGCTTCTGTAACAGAGAGAAACCTTTCTGCACCACAATTGCAGGAGAAAAGGAACCATCTGAGTTATAGCTGAGGGAAATTTGCTTTCTTTCTGAAGCCCTGGTGATTCCCTTAGAAGCTTTGTTCTTCAAGATGTGTGCCAGGGGCTTTTAGGAGAGGTTTTAGCTCTGACCATTGCTTGGCTCTTCCTTGGCAGAGCCCTTCTGTCCTGGGCCTGTTGTGAGGGGGGAGTGAGGTTTAGGGGGATTAGGAAAGCGTTGGTCAGCTTGGATGCTCCAGAGCAGGCAAGGAGGGGATAGTTTATAGGGAGACTTTGGGCTCTGTCTGGTGTTTATTCCCTTTTGAAGATGCTGCAATTAGTAAAATTGTGGCTAATTTCTGTAACGGTGAAACTTCCAAAATTGCTTTATCCCTGTGCGAGCTGGCTTTGTGAAGCACTGGCTTCCCCTGGCATTCTGCACACTGTGCTCAGTTCAGAAGGGCTTTTTTTGCTGCTGAACTGGAGCTACAATAATTTCTGAGCTCTGTGCCTTGTTTCAATTATTTACCTCTGCAAAAGAGATTTTTATAAATCCTCCCTTCTCTTTCATATTATTAACTTTCTTGTCAAACTTTTATTTAAACCACAGAGACAAAGACAGATCTTTTCTTTATAGCTCTGCAAAGTTAGATTTACTTCTCTGACCTGTTTCAGCCTGATTGAAAGCTAATCTGTCTCCTTTTTATTGGCTTTTGGTAAAGCATGTATTTCTTTGTTTCCCCTTTTCATTCTGTATTGTCTTGTGAAAATATGTAACTTCAGGCTGTAAAAAATTATCCTCCTACGGGAAAGGAAAAAAAAAATGACAACCCTTATTCCAGTCCAAGAGAAGCTTTATGTCTTTAATTAGCTTGTTGGATTGCATTCATGGATGGTTCCAGTCAAATGAACTCTGAGCAATAATAAAGGTCCTGTGGCCACCTCTGACCTCGCAGAGAGGAGCTCTGGAGCCAGAAAGCTTTTTTGGCTCAACATCAGTGACAGCTACTTGAGTTTCTTTTTTTTTATTTGGGAGTCAATTTTGCCATAAAAGCCTGTGGAGTGCTCTCACTGCAGTTAACTTGCTTGGCCAAGGGCATGATATGGCTTGTGGGCTGCTAACTCTGAAGACTGATATTTTAAATTCTGGTGCTCTCCCCTTTATAATTATTCCACTTTATAACCAGTCCTTTCTCTGCTCTAATCCTGCAGTATATGTTTCTTACACCTCTGCAGGAGTTATTTACCTTTTTTTTTTAATGCACTTGAGGATATAAAATTACTCCAGTGTTATGCTAGAGTTTTAAAGCTCATATTACACTTTATAGAGGCTGTTCGTGTTTTGCCTCGCCCAGGTGGATTAAATTGTGATCATGCACAGCATTGGACCAGATAGAGAAGATTCTGCCCCATATATCTGTAATTCTTTTTGTTTTAAAGAGCTGAATGAGCATGAGGGCAATACCCAGGGATATTGATCCTGGAATTTATTTTAGTAGAAGATGCTGACTCACAGCAGCAACCCAAAATGGATCAGTTTTCCTCCTGTCCAGTGTGAAGCATCTCTGTGGTGTCTCCAGCACCCTCCTGACCCTCCACAGCAGGGCAGCACTTCAAAGTCATCTTGCCAGCCTTAAAACCTTGCTATTTGCAAGGTGTCTGCAGAACTGGGAGCACAAATAAAATCTGCACACTTGCTACCTGCAGAAGTTTGAATTTATCTAAGCATTTTACCTCTTTTTCTACTCAGTGGCTTCCAGTGTCAGGGTGTAAATAACTAGTATATAAGTGTAAATAATACTATATATGTGCAAATAAGTGCTGTGTTTAAGTGTAAATAAGTGCTATGGCTGCTTTTCACTTGTTTTTAGGGGATGAAATAGCATTTTACTGGCATTCAAGGGCAGGTTCCAGTGCCTGAGAGCAGAGTAAATATATAGATACACTGGGGTATATAGATAAATAGACATGTTAGTGTAGCTACTGTTTACTGCTGCTTTGCTGCTTAATGTGTGAAAGCACATTAAACCAAAACAAATTGTAAACAAAGTAGAATAAATACTGCTAAAATTAACAGCTGTTCAACCTGCCAGTTACTGACAGAAAGTCTTCAAAAGACCTGTGTTATAAACATGATTGACAAGTTCTGTGGTTCATGTTTTTGGGCTGAAGGAGTGTGGATACAGGTTTTCATTGATGTTCCCGTTCATTTTTCAGGTGTATTTTGTTGTGGTGTCCCTGAGATATTTAATAATGCATCCTCACATTCATTAAGTATGTGCTCTTTTTATATGGAGTTGAAAAAATAGTTGTAAAATGCAAGTTAATATTGTTTATTTAGTACTTTCACCTTATTTATGAACAAATTATTTATGTTGGTACATTCATTATGTTGCTGCTTACCTGTAGATCTGTATTTCAGTCCCCAATTCAAATATCCTACCAAAAAAAAGTCTCTAGAACCAACCAAAAAACCCCAAAGCCCCTGTTTAAACCAGACCTATTGATAGTGAAGGCATCTGAGTACTACAGGAACCTCCTCCCTGAAATCAAATGTCTGGATAATATAACCTGGAGCAGCTGAAAAAGGGTTCTGAGCACAGATGCACATTCCTGAGTCAAATCTCGGGTTCAGGAAGCAGCTTTGACAAAGGCCAGCATCCAAAGTTAATTCATGAGTGTTGAGGCAGTTGTAGGGAAGTGGAAGCCTCAGCTTTGTGAAATAGAAGGTTCAGGAAATGAAGAGAGGGGAGCTCAGAGCTGGGTGATAGAGGAACATAAGTATTACAAACTGAAAAAGGATGTTAATGGGTTCAAGTGCTGCAAAAAGAATTCAATATTTTATTGGCTAAAAAAACCCAACACAGAATTATTTTTTACAGTCCTTGTCTAGCTCTGGAATAATGGTGATCATCCCCATTTTAGTCCAGGTGTTAATTTATGATCTGCCTTTCCTCAGATTACCACCAAAAGGAAAACACCTCTGGAAAAACATTCCCTGATTAGAAATCTGGAGAAGAAACACCAGTGCACTACTGGGTGCGCTGAGGAAATTTCAGCATCTGAACATCACCTTGGCTGGCAGGAGAGTTTTGGTGAGGGGTTTGAGTTCAGGGGTTGTGTGGGGAAGGCTCTGCCCAAGCATTAAAGGCAGTGTGGAAGGAAATCCAAATAAAGGACATCACCAGTATGGCTCGGTGTGACCCTGGATTTCTGATTTGATGGCTTTTTGTGGTAGCAAAACTAAATAGAAATACAAATGGCTGACTAGGAAGGGGAAAGAAAGGAAATGAATGCAGCCAGATAGAGCAAGTCTTTGATCATTGATTACAAAGATTATTTCAGTGCATATCAATGCAAAGAGTAATGATGTCTTTGAAGAATTTGTAACACAAAAGTCCACGTACACTGCAAAGTATAAAGGATGGAGGGGAGCAAAGGATAAAGAAAGGAAAAGAATTTGTGCATCATTAATGACTGATGAGGAATAGAAAGACAAAGGAAAAAATTCACTGCACAGAATGACAACTTTGATTCTTTTACTGAGCTTCTTGCTTAACAGGAGGATTTAAAAAAGTAAAAGAGGAAAAAGGCACAGAACTCCTGTGCATCGCTGCGTGTGAGGAAATGCTGGCAGCCACTTCCAGCAGGAAAAGGAGCCAAGAAGCAATTAAAATGTGCTGTTCTAAAGAGAGCTGTGGCTGCGGGCTGCAGTTGGGCGAGCAGGTGAAGCCCATGGTGGTGCTGGCCCCTGTTAGAGGGCAGGTTGCCCAGGGGAAGGGCACAGGGGAGGCCACTTTGGGCTATCTGCTGGCACAGCTGCCAGCTGGGCTGTTACCAGCCCGTGTGTTTGCTGGGAAGAGGATTGCTGGCAGTGTGTGGGAAAGGGGGAGCTGCTGCTCCTGGTTTCTAGAAAAATCCAATGTGTGGAGCTGGGCTGGGGCTGCTGCCAGACCCTGGGCTCACCTGGTCCTGCTCCAAGGCCAGCCTTTCCCTGTTCCCATGGTACTGCATTTGCTGCCAGGAAGTTTCTAGGCAGCGTTATCTATCCTTATTTTCCTGCTTCCTGTAGGACTGTCAAAAGTAGCAACAAAAAAAATCAAATACAGGAGGTCTGCTGCTTGCTTTTATTAATTCACAATGTTCCAAACACAGTTTCAGCTCTCTTGGATGTTTTTACCTTGTCCTGATGATTATTTAGCTGTGCTAGTGGGATCTTCTACCATATATGATGTGCTACCTTAGAAATACAGTTACTTTCCAGTTGTCTCAGCAGGTATTTTCCCCTTTCTGGGGCAACTTTGTAAACCAAGCTTCAATTCATTTGCTGCCTATTTATTGTCCCTTCTCATTTCTTCTCGGTGGAGTTTTACTGTTCCTGTTGGAGCCTGGCAATGGGAGAAGCCTTTTTTAATCTGTAGACTGTGAATCACTGGTGGAATCGATAGAGTGCAATCCAAAACTTCTGCTGAAGGTTTGAAGGAATCCATAAAACACAGGCAGGGAAAGGCACCAGGACCCCTGGGGCAGGCATGGGGCTGGGCTGGCGGCTCCAGCCGAGGTAGAGGCTGCTCCAGGTGGGTGCAGAGTGGAGGCTGAGGTGGATTTTGGTTCATTCTCCAGCTCTCCAGGACCTGAGGGAGCTCCAGCAGGGCTGAGGAGCGCGGCAGGGCAGTGTGAGTAACTCTGCACCAATTAATGCCTCGGTTCCTCGCAGCAGATGGGGAGTGGGGAAGGCAGAGATGAGCGCAGCAGTTCTGGGCTGCTGGGAGCTTTTATCTGCTGGGAGCTGTGTGATCATCAGAGAGCTTGAATTTCCACAATGTGGGGTTCACAGCATAGCAAAGGATAGCCTTAATAACTTCTTGCTGCTGTTGGTATCCAGCACCCAGAAATGTGACTCCATAACTATGTGAGCTTTCTGTCGAGCTCCTATGAAGTTTAGGAATATGAATGGCTTACCTGTAGGCACTGAGATAAAGGATTTGTGAAATGCCATCTGCCTGCTTGTGCTGTGTGTGCTGAAACAGCAAAGAACTCGGTTTTGCTCAGGTTTATTTCCTTGTTTGGGGGTCTTTTTTTCTTCCAGTAAGTGTTTAACTCTGTTTCCCAGCTTTGCTCTTGGTTCAATCTGAAGGCAAACTAAATATTTAAAGTTTTTTGGGCAAGACACAGCCTTCTGTTCACCCAGTATTCTTCAGGGTACACAGTTTGAGATGAGCTTTAAAAACAAAAGGTAACAAGTGTTTCACTGTGAAACACAAATTAGTCACCTTTGTACAGAACTTTTTCTAAGTTGTACAAAAACCTCACAACTGTGCTGCACTGCATCAGCACATATGTTTTGGTAATTAAAATGTATTCTTTCTGTGATGATCTCCCATCTGCTCCTACCTCTGATAAATTTAATGCTGCTTTTGAACACTGAAACACAGGGATGCTTTGTTCTGGCATGTGCTGGGCAAGGAGATCTTGAATCTCACAGGCTGCCCCTCTTGTAGGTGGCTTTTGATGAAATACATAAACAATAAGAGGTTTGGTGAAGTTAAACAAGAAAAAGGAATCATGGTTTATTTATAATTTAAGAAAATCAAACCCATATAACCAACCCAACCCTCTTCTGCTGGCTTATGTAGTAATGTCTCTCCTGTATGAATTTGTTTTAAAGCAATTTTTTAGCAGCCTCACAGGCAGATGATAAAGTTTATACCGAGTGAAGAGACCTGGCTTTTCCATTTGCCTATAAATCACTGCAGAGCCTTCACCTACAACTGCAAAACCCACCTGAGGAGGAAAATCTGTTCTCTGCTGCTTTCTGAGTGTCTGGTCCAGCTCCTGGTGCTGGGCTGAGAGGAGGGAAGGGTGAACTGGCAAATCCCTGTTCTGGAGGGTGAACCCAGCGGCAAAAATGACAATCAACCCCCCCCCCAAAAATTCAGTTGCTATTTTGAGTATATGGCTTTAAAATGGTTTTGTTTTTCTTCATTCTTCTTAAAATTGTTAATTTGATTCCCTTAGCTAATCCCAACTTGCAGAAGCCCCATTGTCTTCTTCATTTTGTCTTACAGAATCTGGAATAATTCCACAGGATGTATGTACAAGTTCAATCTCAGCCTGTCTTTGGATCATTCAGTAGCTTCTGCTTTGGGTTTTGGTTTGGCTGAAGTCGTGAAATAAAAGATCTGAAGTATTTTGCTGGTGGCAGAGGAGCTGCTCCAGTATTTCTCTCACAGGGATTGGAGTGTTCTGGGCAGATTGGTGCTTCCAATCTGGGAAATGCTTCAGCCAAGAGCAGCAACTGTCCTAAAATGTCTCTGATGATCTATAAGGCCAGAAAAAAAAACCAAAACTCACTGATATTTTTCCTTTCTGAAAGCTGAGCCTTTCATTCCTACACAAGTGGTGGTGGGTGGAATATGACAGTGCTCAGGACACAGCTGGATCAAGGAGATGATTTTGCTGCGTCTCTGTTTCCTTCTCCATTGTCGTGCACTTTTGCAGTCATTTAATACCTTTATAGGCTGATTGTGAAGTGATTGCAAAATAGAACAAGCAGGTGGTTTTGATGGTCTGAGCTCATTTGGAACTCTCTTCTTGCAGCAGCAAATGAACACAAAGCAGAGATGAATCAGGGCCCCAAACAGGTTTTATTAGAATAATTTATTTTTAATGTGCATCAGATGAAAAGTAATATTTTTGTATTATCAGATCACTGAAAAAACCTGTGAGGAACAGCTCAGTGACTTATTCAGGAAGGTTCAAGATATTTGAAACATCCCTGTTATTGTCCTGTGGCATCATTTCTCCTCAAAATGTCCCACAAAAGCACATCCAGAGGGTCTGTGCTGGCACTGACCTACAAGTGAGGGCAAAAATGAATGAAATGTAATGAAAGTGACAAAATACAAGAGAAAAGAAATTTTTCTCTCAAATATTCCACTTGATGAGCCTGGAGGAGGTGAAGTAGGACCTTGAGGATAAGTATGGCTCATCAGCACAAACACATGGCTCTTCTCTTGCTGCCTGGAGATGGTGGTTGGAAAAATGTAGCTGGGCAAGGCCTTAAAAGTTACTAAAACAACCAGTGGTCTTTGTTTGGTTTTGTTCTGGAAGTAATTATGGTTATCTGACAGGACTAAGAAGAGAATAAAAAGGTTCCCTTTAATCTTTCAACTGTTATTAACTGGAAATCATCAAGTTAAGGAAATTCCCATGAAAAAGTGTTGTCCTGCCCATGTTAATATCCCCAGACATGCTACAGTCCTTAACCATTTCATTTGGGATGGATGCAGGACCAGGTACCTCTGTGTGCAGAAAATTCCTTTATCTTCATCACCTCTAAAATCAGTAAACAAAAAATGTTAATTTGGGAACTAGAGGTAAGGTGAAGATATTGAACAGGTGTGGCAAATAATTTCCAATGGAACTGAACACCAGGAAAACTCCAAAATGCCTTCCTTTCCTGAAAATTAGGACAAGCATAGAGCTTAAGGGAAATTCGTTTGAATGAAGTTGTAATCCTTGGCAGCCATCAATAAAATCAGGAATTTTTTGTGCTTTAAAGGAGTGGCTTTAAAAAATAAATCGTCTTAATAAGCTTATCTTGCCATGGGATGCAGTGGGTGGAGGAGACAAAGGGAGCTCAGGCAGGGTGGGAATGCACATTATTGCCTTGCAGGAGATTTAGGCTGGGGAGTTCGTGCTGATGCATCTCCCTGGTGCAGGTGCAGCGTGTGCCAGCACAGCTGTTTGTCACAGCCTTCAGAGGCCAGGCTGCTTGAAAAGAGGACAGAGGAACAAAGAAATGCTGTTTTCACCCAGCTGTGGCTGTGTCAGGGGTGGTGACAATGCAGGGTCTGAGCTGGTGCTTGGGGGTGTCTGGGTTTTGTCCAGGAGCTGGGAGGGGATGGAGCAGCCCCAGTGATCCCTGTTTGGGTCAGTGCAATAAACACATCTGGGACAGGCAGTTCTCTATTTCCTACCTACAGAATGTTTCTGTTCCTTCAGTTCCTAAATAAACTCAAAAGCTGGTGACAATTTCCTGGTCTGAGCAGGTGAAAATTCCCCAAATGGTTTCTGGATGCTCAGAAGTGCTGCTGGAGACTAGCTAAAAAACAAATCGCAAACAGGACTTCAAATAAAACAAAAACTGAAAGTCCTATTAGGAAATAAAGGTGATTTTGGGTAACCCCATGGATCATCCACCATGGCTTTTTCATGGTGTGACTGCCCAGACATGAGGACATTGGGAGAGCTGGGAAGGGGAAATTGTTTTACTTTAAAGGGCTTAGAAATCCCTCTTAATTCAGGGGGTACAATTAGCATTACCTTTCCCCACCCAAACACATCTAGTTTCACAGATTTCACCTTTCCCATTTCTTCCAGCTACTAATATAAGAAAAGTGAAATCTACTTTAGAAAGGCAGCCAGGAGAACTGCATGCTAATGTTAAAATGTTCTGTTACAAGTTGGTTTTCAACTGCTGCAGCACCTGCAAGAGGCTTTTAAAAGAGAGAAAAAGAGAAAACCCCTCTGATAATTTTACTGCAAAATGGATACTTCATCTCTATAGAGAATAAAAGTGTCATTGATCTCTATGATAAATTGTGTCTTGGTGTCTGAAAATACAGACCTTGTTTTTTTTCATTATAAGGATGACCTTGCCTCTATTGTAAATCAAAAGTAACCAGGGATTTGTGGCTCTTACAAGATCTACAGGAGGGGAAAAAAAATGACTCTGAAGCTGCAGCACATTTTGGAGCTGAAGGAAGGTGAGGGCAGAGCTCCTGGTTTCATCAGGTTTGCAGCAGGATGGATTTCACTCCCTGCTGGATGGATGCTGAGTGCTGCCTGCTTCCAAAGCCTGGGATGAAAGCAGCAACACGGGGGAGTTTGGTCTCTGGCCAGGAGAGGGTAGAGAAGTGCTGATCCTCCCCTAATCAGAAGAATTTCCAGAAACTTTTTCCAGCCTAGGTTCGTGTGCCAGCTGTGCCCTGCTAAGGGACTCTCCCTGTTTATTCATAAATACTGCAGTGGTGCTGAAAGCTCGAGAATTTAAAGCATTTCTCACACTGCTCCTCTTAGAGTTTGAATTAAGAAATGAGCAGTAGCACCTGTTTTTCTTTTATAAATGGTGGGGGGGGAAAGGTATGGGTTTTTAAACATTAAATAGTTTTAAATTGTAGCAAATTTCAGAGCACTACCTCCTTTGCAGGAGCCCTGAACTGATACAGGAGAGGGTCATAGAGATGGCCTTAAAAACTGGAACCTAATTGGAAAGTCAGTCTGTTGTGGCTTAAATGAAATTACTTATTTTACTTATCACTTTTCAATTTATTTCAGACCTCAACCAGAAATGTTTTGCTGTCCTAGAGGTGGATAAGGATTAGAGCTGGGATTAAGAGCCAATTAGTCCTGGGATGGGTTACAGAACAATCAGACCTCCTGACTGGGGCATGGGTTGTATGGACACTTTAGGCCTGGTTAGGTTTTCCAAGGTACAGTGAGGAGGAAAAATCTTGGGAATGTTTTCTATCATTGGAAAAATCTCTCTGGTGTCAGAAAAAGCTGGCCTGAGAGTGAAATCTTCAACAATGCCAACCAGAACGTCACCTATATGAAATATGGGATAATTTGCAAATGGTGGAGCTGGATAACCACCAGACTTGGAGCTTTGTTAGAGCTTGACCTTGGCATTAAATGTTTCTGTGGGGAGTTTGGGAAATGCAGAGGCCTGTCTTTTGTCAGGGATACCAGAGAAATGTCCATTGTGTGAGTCTCATGATTATGGAGGGAGTAGAGGAGGCGAAAAAGGCTGGAGTTCTTCAATTCCCTTCTTAGGTTGTGGAGTGTCTTTGATACAAGTGGATAATCCAGTTTCCTGCTTTAATGTTGCCAGGTATATAATCCTACAGCCCTCACTCCTCCAGCCCTGTGCGGATTGAGGCAGGATCTTAAAACTGGAGATCATGTTCAGGTAATTAAAGCCCACATCATTATGCACAGGCACGAGGGGGCAAATTGAGGTTGCACAGCCAGTCTCAATTCTGACATTTCCAGCTTGGAAGTGCTTGACTGTGCATCTCCATCAGTGGAAGAGAATGTGATTGCTGCTACTCCCTCCACTTACCTCAGGCAGAGGAAAAGTTGGATTTCTTTCATACGTGCTGAGGTGGAAGTGTTTTGTAGGGAAGTTGTGTGGTAATTTTGCAATGTAATGTTCATTGAAAATAACCCTTTTCTGTTTATTTTGGGAGCTCAGTTCCAGACAGCTGGAGCTGTCCCATGGTGGGGCACATGCTGTTAGTTTACAGATCTTGCCTTTCAAACAGCCTTTCAAACTCTGGTTCAATTGTTTAAAATACACTTCCTGCTTGTGCCAGTACTGGTTCCCTGGAAGTTATTTTCATGTTTCAGTGTTCTTCACAGCTACCAAAAATACTTCTGTGTAGTTTGAGTCAGAGAGGAGTGAAGATGCAGTGATCCTTGATTTATGTAACTCTCAATCAGGAACTGACAAAATGCTTCAGTTAAAGGGCAAAAATACATCCCAAGCTACCCTGGAAAGCATAGAGAGCTCTGCAATCAATTTAAGTGGTGATTCTGTGCTCTCTAATATTGTTCTAATATTGATTCAGAGCCTGCACTGTCCCCACAAAGGAAATGGGGTTTGTCCCCTCCTGTGGTGGCAGCAGAGGGGACAATGGGCACAGGGGCATTTGGACACTGCTCTGTCCAGACCATGGGCAGGGACAGGTCATCCCTCCTGGTCATGGGCACAGCCTTGGAATGCAGGATGTCTAAAGGGAATAAACTCTACTTGGTATTCTATAGATGGTTTTATTTCCTTTTCAGTTTGCTTCTGAGCTGGAAGGCTGGGCTGTACCGAAAATCTTGGTGAAGACCTAAAGGCAGGAGTGGCTCCTTGTTTTATGGAGCCTGAGAGCAGCAAGGGTGGGAGAAGTGCTGTTAAAGGAGCTCCAATCAATAACTCTATTTACAAAGAAGGCTAAATCACTGTTTTTTGAGAGTGGTATCATGTATCATAATAAAAAGAATAACAGTCTAACAAGAAGTCTCTTTCTAGACAGTATATGGTGTATTCTGGGAAACTGGACGTGTTCATCCCCAGGTTCCACTAGAGAGGCTGGATTTTTCCTGCAGGAGCTGGTCTGTTATTGAGCTGGGTGATGTTAACAAGACGTTCAGACACAGGTCACAAACTCCTGTGCTGAATGAGAAGACAATCAGACAGTTCTCCTCTGTTCTTCTCACATTTCAAGGATCCTTGGCTCGTTGGGAATGATCTGGGTTCCTTCACCCAGCAGTTAACTCTGAGCAGAGTGACTTCCCTGCTCCCAGTCAGGATGCAGCACTGGGGGGGTTGAGTGAATATTTTTATTTTTTAGTGTTTTTGAGGTGCAGAAATTGGCGAAAAATGCAAAGCTCTTTGAAGTTTCTCTCTGAACCCGTTCTGACAGAGCATCCAGACATGGAGGGGCGTTTACCTGACATCCTTGTGCCTGGCTGTGGAAATGAGTTTAGGGCTTGAGCACTGAAGAAATGTCAGGAGGCCAACACAGATAAAACACTTCAAGAAAAGAATTCCAACCGCTCAATGCTAGTTTGCATTTATGATGACATCGTGTCAAAATCTACTTTGAAAATTTATTAACTCATGGCTAAACAAATGAATATTTTACAAGGCTTGCATTTAACGCTTTTGTTTTTAGAGGAGGGCTTGTTGTTGACTAGCAATGTTTCTTCTGGCTCATTCCTGAAATGTTGCTGGCTTTAAACCATTTCTTTGAAAAAGGCAGCAAACCAACTCAGTTTATCTTCTTACTGGGAAAAGTACTCCAGTGGGTGATGGAAAATTTATCTGTATAAGCTAATCAGTTAGGCATTGTAAATTTGGTTGATGACTATGGCAGCTTCATCATAATATAATTTTATTACTTTTTTTTATCTGAGGGATTATATGCTTGAGTAGCTGTCTTTGAAATACCTGTCACACAGAGCACCTGTGACAGTTTGTTGTTCAGAGCTGTTGAGGAATATCATCATGGATTTTTAGAAGCCAATTGAATAGCCAACCCCCAGAGTACAGTGAAATAACTTTATTAGGCAGTCTAAGTAGTGCCATTGAGTTTGTTTTGTGTCTCTTATTAAATCAGCTCAGTTAGCTGTTTCTGTTGGATCCCTGTAGCTATTAAGTCCTCATTCTAGAGCAGAACCAATCTTGGATTAGCAAGACTGTACAAATGAAGTTTCAAAGGTCCAAAGCAGAGGTCTGTTGGCTGAACTAAGGGACAATCAGGTTCCTTGGGGTGAGATGTGCTTTGCTGCCCTGGAGGGATGCAGGGAATTCCTGTCCAGCTCTGCCTCTCCTGGCACGGTGACCATCGACTGCTGCCTGCAGAAGCTGGTGTGGGCTGAGGGGGCCAGGAAGAGATTTCTGAAATTATCCAGGTAATCATTACCAGGAATGCCCTTCAGGAGAGGGAAATATCCTTTGAAACTCCACAGACTCACTTTTCATCAGGTGAACAGCCTGGGGTCTCTCTGGTGGGTGGCTCTTCACCTCCAAGACACCTTCTGAGGACTCCTGGGTGTGACTTGTAATCCAAATTTTTGACATCTCAGCAGAGAACTCGGGTTTCTGGGCCTGCCTGTGCTTTGCCATGGTGTGAGCTTGGTCCGAGGGCAGTGATGAGGAATGTGGGAGGGGAGCAGGCTGGAGGATCCCAGCTCGGATCAAGGTTCAGGAGCTCCCTCCAGCCCCTCTCCTGCACTGCCAGGGGTTTCACATCTGGGAGGGTGCAGTGGATGAGGGGATGCTGAAGGGTTCTTGAGGGGTTTTGGATATTTAGAAAATCCCTTTAATGAGGCAGTTACGGTATGAAGCTTGGAATAGTTATTTCTTCAATTTTTCAGAGTAACTTTAAATTCCATATTTTTTAGGGAAGCATTATAGAGCGAATTGAATTTCCTTTATTGAATGAAATAATTTTTTCCCTTGAAAACTAAATGTAACAAGAATTTAATAATTCATGAATTGAGCTTCAACATCTTCTAAATAATAGATGGACTGTCATGCCAAGTTCAGCTGAAAACTTACAGAGCATACGTTTTTATGTTTTTATTTGACATTTCGAGGAATTACAGAACTGCAAACATTTATTTTGTATTTTTGCTCATTGCAATATTTTATTCCTTTCAGGTTGATTTAAGAAATAAAAACAACACTTGGAAAAAAAAAGTAACTAGCTTCAGGATCTGATGGGAAAAGAGAATAGAGGGGAAAGAAGCTCTAGGTACACATTCATAAATGATTCACTGGACTTTTGGCTGACAGATAGAGAGCTTTCATAATAACTTTGTTTATTATTTTTCTTATCAGTGGAATCAAATGTTAAATAGCTCTACTGGAAAGTGCTGTAAGGTAGACTAACAATTACACCTCTGTCACCTCTGCTGTCTTTGTCCTTTTCAAAATAATCAGACTGGATTTATTTTATTGGTTATTTCTCCCCCCTCCATGAAACAGAAATGATTTTCAGATGTGGCGAGCTGCAGGAGCAGTCTGTCTTTTCGTGGTATTTTTGGAGATGAGGAGGATGGGGGAGCCTTTTCCTTAAAGCAATAGGAATCCAAAAGTTGCCCTTGCTGCTGCCTTTGTGACTTTTAGCTCTGGTGCATTACAGCCCTGGGTGTGAGGTGGCCCAGGAGAGGTGGAGGTGGCCCTGTCCCTCTGCCCCGCGTCCCAGCTCTGTGCTGTCCCTGTTTTCAGGGGTTCACTCGGGGCAGGCAGCCCAGGCTGGCTCTTTTGGGGTGCAGCAGTGTTTCCTCAGGACGTGGATGATGTGTGACCAGCCGAGTCTGGGGTGCTTTGTTCCTGACCAGCTCTGAGCCCACAGCTCAGCTCTGGCCAGCAGGACACGGAGCTCTCAGACAACACAAGTTCCTACAGCTTTGCAACAATTAGGATTTTAAGTTGTTAACATTTAAGGTTTCCCTGCTCTTCCCAATCAGGCAGAACCCTGATCCAACCTATTAAACAACAGATAATCCACAGCTCAGGGTGATGCTGTAAATGTCCCAGGAGCGCTTGGTAGGCCTTGGAGCACCCAGCACCCATCACAAACCCACTGCTGCTTCTGGGATTCATGGCCCTGCTTTGTAATATCAATTCCAGAGAGCAGCAGCTGCCTCTGAGGTGATGGATTGCCTCATCTGTCCTGGCAAGACCTTTCTGAAATCCATGGAAAGCTCCTGCAGATTTCATGAATAGGTAGCCTGTGCTCTGTTGGTTTGGAAAGTTCTTCAAGGGACAGAAGTGAAAAGAATACTTTCTTCTTTTATTCCCACAAAAGTGCGTCTTTCTTTCCAACTCCTCCTTCTTCTGTGCGGTGGAGCTTGAGGCTGGAGTTGGTGAAAACAAAAACACTTCTTTTCAAAGGGATTTTTTAGTGTGTCCTGTTGTGAGCAGGGTCCAGTCAGAGGTTTGAAGATTTTGAAATTAATGGTGTTGCTCTGCACCAAATGAGGAAATCAGGCAATGGGAGTTTGAACAGATGTAGTTGCCCTTCTGCAGAGTTGTTTATAAGAGACTTTAGATATCTCTAGTAGCAATTTGGGTTGATTATTTCAGCATTACTGTTTTAATTGTCCTGCCCTGTGTGCAGAGCTGAAGAAGCAGAGGAGGAAGAAGTATTTAAGAACCTGATACAGATGATTTAAGTGGTAGCACTGTGCTTTTGCCTTTGTCTCGTACTATTTACAAACTACAAACTTCTCTTATTAGTCAAAGGGGAACAATCAATTTTACAGGAATCATTATCTTTGCACCAGATATTGCAAGCGTTGAAAGAGAACATTGGCACTTACAGGGTATTAACAGGCAAAAAATAATTCACAGCTTCACTGTGATAAATGTTCCCACTTGTGAAATTACAGGGAATCTGTATTCAGTTCCAGCTTGTTCCACCCCAAGGAAATACTTTGGTAATTTGGGTGGTTACTTACAATAACTCATCAAGCTGATAATAGTGTTTATTGCACCATATGTTATCACTTAAGCCTTGAACTGTAACTTTTACAATTCCATTGAAGGGGAACTAGGTGAATATGGAAATCAGAAGAGCTTGGGGTTCCTTTCTTTTCTTTTAGAATCCTGAGCCTATTTCTTGGAGTCTCCAAAAATGTAAAAGGATTAGGAGAAATCCTATTAGCTGCTTTTTGCACCAAGCTGGGCTGATCTCACGTGGGTCCTCTTTAGAGAAAAGACAGAAAAAGGGATTTTATTTATTTTTAATTTTATTATTGTTATTTGGAACTAATAAATAAGGCTTTTCCCTTCACTGCTCACAGCCCTGAGAGAAGAACCAGACAAGTTTAGTTTCCAGCTCCATCCCAGGTTGGGCTGTTATTCCCTGGAAAACCTCACAGTTAGAGGGAAGAAGGCACCATTTGCCCTGGCTGAGTATTTTTAGAACAGATTCACCCAAATGTTCAGGTTTTTGTCGATAGGCTTGTAGCACAATTATACCCAGGAGTATAATTTCCAGCAAAGTTTCCTTGAACAAAAAGCTATAAAAGTTCCTTATTAAAAGATGGTCTCTGTCCCAAAACATTTCTAGCATGTGTAGTTTGAGATGCAAATTGTGTTATCTGGCATGAAACCATTTTATTCTCCTTTCTAATATAATTTAAAGCTGTGCCTCCATGTTAATTTCTGATCTCTTTTGGTAAAAAAATCTGTTAAAATTAAAGTTTTTCCTCACTCAATCTTTTGCAGAGCACCTTTTCACCCAGGATGTTTCCTTTTCTCTTTGGGAACATTGCAAGCAACTCAATCCCAAGGGGAAGAGAGTGCTAATATTCAGTGGGGGAAGAAAATATTTGAGTGGGATAGGACAATGGCAGGAACATTTTGATTAAAAATGCAAGAATATTCAATCATTCTATCTCACAGACCATATGTACATGAAAAGCCTATCTTCATTCTGATCATTTGGGTGCTCGTTCTCAACAGGGTGATTGATTGGCAAGATTCCTATTTCTACACCTTTCATCTATCTTCAGTACTTTCATAAATGTTGAATTAAGCAGTTTTTATGAAACTTATCATAAAATGGAGTGTTCATTGAAATTGACTGTGACAAAGTGGATTCCCTTACTCTTGAACTTCAACAGCAATATTGCACAATACATTTATTTCTGGCTGCTTAAAAGCACTGGGTTGGTTTTTTTTTTTTACCTTCTGCATCTTTCACCCTGAGGAAATTATAGAGAGGGGAAGATTGAATGGATTTTGAGAAGAGTAACAGTGTATTGGAATGAAAATTTTGCTCTTTCTGCAGCCACTTGGAAAGCATGACTGTTGGCTTTGTGATGTTGACTTCTTTCTTTTGCACTTAACAATGTTTTGTTTTGGTCTGTGATTGCCTTTTTGTGGAGGTAATACCTTGAAGCCTTTGTCTGTCTTGGATTATTTCATGTCCTTGGAACTGGTACAGCCTTCTGATTCATGCCAGTTCTCTCTGATTAAGAGTAAATCATGTTATATTAACTCTTGCCTTGCAGGTATCCCAAATCAACACAAAACAATTGCCGAATAATTTTTTTTTGTTAGTGGCATCAGATTTTGGGCTTTAGGAAGGGAAGATACTCTCTGAGATTTGTAGCTGAACAGCCCCACTGACAGCTTATTGCAGCTGACAAATTTCCTCTTGGGTGACCCTCATGAGTCTTCCCAAGTAAGAACTGGATTGGGATAGATTTCCCACTTCCCTTACAATGATGCAAATCCAGTCATGTTCAAATGCTCAGTGGTTTTAGATATTTTTTTCCTCTGGAGGTGTTGGAGCCACACCACATCTGCTGGTGCTTCTGGTACTGTGATGTTCTATTAAGTATCTTCCAAATTGGGTTTATGGTTTTCCCAGGGGGAAAAAAAAAAAAGAGATATAAATGCTTGATTTACTGGAACACATGGCATTTGCAGATGTGTCAGTGTCACTGTTTCCCCCAGTAACTGAATTAAATGGCTGGAAAAGGACAATCAAGGTGGCTGTCACATGCCATTGCATGGAAGTTAGCACAACATCTGCTTTGCCTGCTGTTTCAGGAATCACTGGTGCATGGCAGAATCGGGAGGAGAATCTCGAGCACTTTCTTTCTTGTTGGTGCAGGCTGTGCATGGGGAATGTTTTAAGTACTGCTGAGAGGAGCCTTTTGTAAGTTTATGGCAGCAGGCTGATATTTTCACGCAGTTCAGCACTAAAGTTACAAGAAGCTCAGAAAAAGGGCATTTCTCTCTTTCTGTGCTCTCTTTTTATCTTTCCATCACTTGCCTGAGCCCCTGATGCTCTTCACATCTTGCCCCTGGGAGTGCCCACATTCATAGCCCGGTGAGGACTTTTTTTAATCCATACATCAAATTAATTGTAGCTCTAATCACTGCCAGCAGTCGATGTTTTGCTGTTGCAATTTGGTATTTTCCCCCAGAACCATTAGAGGAGGATGTGATACAAACTGCTGGTTAAAAGCTCTGTGATTCATGGCCTTTCTGGGGGCAGGAGGGAAAACGAGCTGTTGGTAGCGGAACCTCCAGTTAGAAACATTTATGGGGCTTCCCTTGGGGGCTATGATGGGAGAGTAAAACTTTTATACTCTCAGATGCTTGTAAGCAATTCTCCATCTGGGACTTTAGATTGGAATAGCTCCATTATTCATTTGTACCCCAGAACTCCTTGGGTGATAATCTGCATCATCATCTAGCTGTGAGTGGCCACAGTCACATGTGCTGCTGGGGGAAGCACAAATGAAATGCTGCTTACTGGCCTTGGAAACCACAAACCGTATTTCTTGCACTACCAGATGCTTCCTGCATCATCTTGGGCAGTATCTTGCTGATAAAATCAGTTTAGATGCAATTAACTCTCTGCACACATCAAAAATATTTAAGTGACTTGTTATCGAGATGATTTCTGTGCCTGACTCTGCACCTGTGGTTTGGGACGTGACTCCAGGAATGGGGCTGAGGTGGAGGGAAAGTGTCAAACCTCATTGTCCCTGCCCTGGAAGTGCAGCTCTGAAATTAAATGATGGTGTAGAAGCAGGAGCATTATTCCTACCTCCTTTTTCCATGGCTGTGTGTGGTGTGTGCGTTTTCCCACCTGCCCTGCTTTTAGGTGGGGTTTAGCACCAGGAGAGGAGGCTCATGGAGAGTTCTAGGGCCCAATCACGCTGCATGAGAGATATAAACTCCCTTTCAGGTAGGTTTTAATCATGTTGTGTTCCATAGTTTGGGCAGCAATGCAGGGAAGGAATCAGTGCTGAGCATCTTTGGCTCCAGGAGCACCAGAAATCCTCCCGTCAGTGACTGCATCTATTTAACAGCACTGCTGGGGATGAGGTGTCACTGGCTGTTTAGCTGTTGGCTTTGACCTATTGCAGGCTGGCTGTTTGCTAATTACCCCAAATTGGATTAATAGAACAATGAGCAGCAACTGGGAAAAGCAGCGGAACTTGGCGTGTGTTGGGTTTGGCAGCTCTGATTACCCTGAGCCTGGAGCCACGGGGGACAGAGAGCTGGGTGTGGCCACAGGGTCCCCAAATTGTCAGCCAAGGTCCTCAGATTGTCAGCCAAGGTCCCCAGATTGTCAGCCAAGGTCCCCAGATTGTCAGCCAAGGTCCCCAGATTGTCAGCCAGGCCAAGGGGAGCTCAAAGAGCCACATCCAGTCTTGGTGGGGAAGAGCTGGTGACTGCAACCATCCAGCCACTGAGGACAGGGGATTGAGCAAAAGGAGTTTTAGGAGAATTAACTGTGCTCAGCTTATCAATGCCACAATTTCTCGTTTTCTGAGGGCCCTGCCAGTGACTGCACGTAATGTCTGCCACAGCAAGCACCTCTGAATTATTCCTGAGTGGCTCCATTTTGCAGTCCTAGAATATGAGTGTTTTCCCACCTAAAACCAGGCTGCTGCCGTCCCTCATGGAGCCTTTCCTGGTTATCAGAAGTTGTTGCTGATCACCAGTCCCAGGGGATGCCACAGCTTCTCCAGCTCCCCCAGACATGGCACATCTTGCTGCAGGCTCCCAAATTCTCTCCGATTTGGTGTCCCTGCCCATGGCAGGGGGATGAAATGAGACTGTCTTTTAAGGTCCCTTCCAACCCAAACCATTCTGAGATTCTATTTACTGCTCTGTTGGATTGCACTGGGCTGGAGAGGGTTCTTGACAGCACCCCCCCAAAAGAAATTTTAGGTGTAGAAAGTTGGTTTACTCCACAAATACTGACTCAGTTGAAATTTTTACTTACCTCATGGTTGAGGAGGCATCTCTGAACCTGTTAGCGTAGGAACTGAAATTAATTTGTGAGTTTATCTTTTAATGAGTTTAGTGCAGCAACATCAAATAATTTTTCTCACAATTTAGCTCAACATTGATTCCTCATTTAGTTAAAAATTCAAAATCTAACAGGCTATACAAGAAATTAAGTTCTTAATGACTGTTTTATTCAATTATTACAGAGATACTCGTCCTATCACAGTTAATGTTCCATTGTGAAATTGGTTTGAGAGGGACTGTAAAATGTTACTATTCCCCCCAATATCCTCATGAGTAATACCCTCACGTGACAATTTAATGAATATTTCAACCATAGTGGATCTCCTTTGTGTGGTTCTGTTCCAGTTTTTTTACCCATATTATTAAAATGCAGTTTAAATTGCATTTTAGAGGCCTTTTTTTCTCAACAAAGATGGTTTCTTACCAAGTCTTTAGCACTTTTCCCAAAAATTCATTTAAAAAAAAACCTCAAAACCCTTCAGTATTGCTTTTCTCAGGATAAAAGCCTCCAAATTCTTTATTTCTCAAGTAGCACTAACAGAAACTTAATGGGTTCTTGTAGTCCTTTTTGTTGATAGATAAAATTCTCTAACAGCAATTGATTTATGGAAAACTGCTAGGTAAATCTGACAGGAGATACAATGCAGGAAAGAATTTTCCAAGGGGTAGAGGCTTTTTAGGATAATTTTTAGATATTGTTCATCATGACTGACAGCTGGGGGTCTGTAGTTAAAGAGATAACATCTCTGGACTTCCCAGTTTTCTGTACTTAATACAGAAAATCCTGGTAGTACTTGAAATATGGCATAAAGTGTTACTTTGGGCAAAATAAGCAAGAAATAACCTCAGGTGTGGCATTCCTGGGGTGTAAAAATGGAGCCTGGGCAGGCAGGGAAGGGCTGGGAAGGAGATCAGAGGTGAACAGAAGGAAAGGTTCTTGCATCTCCATTCTTCTGTCCTTGCTGAGCCAGGACTAATCATTCTTGGCTGTCCAGGTCAAGCTCTCTGCTATGAATCAGGTTTATCCATTCTGTAACTTCACAGGAAATATTTAACATTTTGTCATTTGGCTGCATGGCCATTTGGCTTTTACTTTTTTTGAATGGGAAGAAATGGTGGAGTTTCTGTCTGGTTTTTTTGTTTGCTCTTTTTTTGTTTTATTTTTGTTTTGCCTTTCTGGTTGTTGTCTTCCCCCTCCTGTTGAATATCCTGTGCAATCCACTGCACTCTGTATTTCCATTCTGTGTGCTGGAAACCTCCTGGACACCTGAAGATCTGTCCTGTGGGTTTGTAACCCATCTCAGAGCTTTAGCATAGCAAGTCTGCAATTAAAAATCCACAGGGCCATTGATGGCTAATGAGGGTCAGAGGGATGACTCAGAATTACAGCATCTCCCCACCTGATGGAGGCATGGCAGCAATCATGGGTTTGCTGGAGCAGAAGAGTCTGTGTGGTGTGATCAGAGCAGGGTGTGCACAGAAGATTAAAAACAAAGACAAAATATAAATACTTTTAAAGTATTTACCTTTAAAGTAAAATTCCAAGAGCTACTTTATGTTCTAGACTGGTCAAATATCTCATGGAATGTACTATTTTGATTTATGTGCCTTAATCTGCCCAAATCTGTTGCTTCAGGACAATTGTTTCTGAGTTCTTGTTGATTATAAAACAGAACTTGAAAATTGGTTGGGTTTTGTTTATTCTCAGATACATTTTTCTGTTTTCTAAAATTTAGGAAGAATTATATAGATCGGGTTGCTAAAGAAACTCAAGGGGCTGCTGCATAGATTTGAGTGCTGCCCCAGGGTTTTTAAAAGCTCCCACAATTGCAGGTAGCAGTGTTAGTTTCATTGTGCTCTACCCCATGCAATGAGACAGGATTTTTCAATAGAGAGCTCACTGCTGGCCCACTGATTTAATACATTTTTCCTGGGGAGTGCTGCCTTGGCCACCAAGGTGGCTCTGACTAGGCCTGCCAGTGTGGGAGTGCAGATAACAAACCTTTTCAGAACAACTTACATGGCAATTAATATTAAAGACTGCATGCAATTATCCCATCCCTATTTCAGAATAAATTAATACTCATAGTTGAAAAGCTTTTAAGAGTAGAAAGGTGAAAAATGGCTTTTTTTTTCTGTACCATTTGCAGAATTTAGTTCACGGACAGCTTTCTTTTTCCTACCTGTTTTTATTTTGGATGGAAGTCGAGTGGTTCTGCCCATCTCTTCCTCTGCTGTTTCTTTGCTGTGCATCATATGGATCCTTTTGAAGGGAAAGATAATGCAGGAGTTGGCTGCTGCCTGGAAATACCCAGCAGAAATGCACATACATATTTGATTATGTATTTCTTCCCACCTCTGCAGGGCAAAATAAAGGTAATAAATGTCAGGTCTGCAAGAAGGCAGTGTTCTGTTTGGAGAAGAGGTGTTGGATGGCTTCTCTGGATGAGCTGTGGCACAGGGAAAAGGTGGAGATGTGGTGGGAATGGCTGTGGAAGTGAGAAACATCTCCAGAGTACACACTGAGCATCTGACAGATGTGATCATCAGGAGGAAGTCATGAATCTTTTAGTGACAATGATTGTTGGTGCTTTATGTTGATTTCCCAAATCTTAACACAGAAGCAACAGCTGCATTTTAGGAACTCTGGGGCTGGTCCATGAGCCTGCTCCTTCTGAGCTCCTTGAGGTTTGCTGTGAGTGACCTGGCAGAGCGCTGGTGAAGCTCTTTATTTAGATTTGTGTCATTTCTCTGCTCCTCTGAGTAAATCAGCTTAGTGGGAGTTTACTTTTTTTATACCCAGATCTCTCAGGCTGGCAGAAGAGTTTAAATATGAGGCCTGAAATTAATCTGAGTGCTCTGCTCCATATCCTGTGAAGAGTAATAAGATGCTTATAGATTTGCCAGCACCAAACATGGTACACAAGAATACAATAATCAATATGTGCTGCAGGAATACCAACTCTTTAATTTACTGCTTATTACATTGAATTGGATTACAGTCTGCTTTGTCTTTTCCTTCGCTTTAGTACAACAACCTTTAAACCCTGGCTTATATGTTCAAAATAAACCCAAATCTCCCTTTTCCTATTTTTTCTCTCCTCAGTAACCTGCTTTATTTAACAGACACTTCCCATTTTTAGTCTCTTTGCTGGCATTTATCTGCTTGCAAATGGATTTATCATGGAGTAATCCTGGTTCTGAACAAAATGTGTTTTGCTATCTCCAAACCCCAGGCTCTGCTCTGTTTGCTGTGCTCCCAATTAAGTGGAGTGAGTCAATGAAAGCCTTTCCAGAGCATCATCCAAGGAGGTTGTGGAGAAGGAAATCCTCGTGGCTGCTCTGGAGCTGAAGCAGGCAGTGCCCAAGGGCTCACAGGGGTTGGGAAAAGCAGGAGGATGGATAACTATGGCAGGAAATTCCTTGATTCTTCCTGCCTCTTTTCCAAGGAGCTGTTCCATGCCATACATGTCTGGAATGCTGCAGTGAAAGATTTCTGAAAATAAGGGGGAAATTTAATAGTCAGCTGAAGCAGACTCAGGGTCACCATGATGCCATCAGCACTGTGGCAGCACAAAAAATGGTGTTTATTTTCTGTGTTCCCATTCAGAAAGGGGAAATTTTTAAAAATGCAGGAATAAAACAGCAATAAAGTGTTTTTTTATGTGTATGGTGTGAAGTTCTGTGGTAAGTATGCTCAGGCAAAGGAAAGGGGATGGGGGTTAGTGGAGTGGGGAGTGCCAGAACTGCCCTTTTCAGCAGAAACCTCATTGTAGTTTAGCTTAACCTAAGAAAATTGCTATGATGAGTTTGCATTTTTGTCAGTGGCTCTGCTCCATGACATATCTGCAAGTCCTGCCTTGTGTTTCCGTGCTGGAAAGTTCCAGGTGTCTGTGGTTAGCTCAGGGTTTGGACCTGGTCCCTGCCCTGGTGGGAAAAAGTTCTACTGACTTCATTGCATGGTGCATTGAGCAAATGTAGGGACTTTAATTCTGCTTTTCACATTTAACTGTGACCTTCTTCAGCCTCAGGATCCATCACTATTCACAGAGATGAGAGTCCCACCTCCACAGCAACATCCTTCCCTACATAGGTGTTGTTGATATTTACACACATTTATTTCTAATAAATTTATTTTTAAGAAATTGCTGTAATAACTGAATTACTGCAAACAGGAGGAAACAGATAAGAAAGCTGCCAGCCATTTATTCAGACACTGGTCAAAGGAGCTGCATTTTATCCCAGGATAATTACAAAAGTAATCCCAGCCTGATAGCTCTGATTCTGCAGATATTTCTGTTGGAGGTTTTGAAGCAAGGGCCAGAAGATAAATTCAGCTGTAATCTTCAAATTTAACAAAAAAACCCCGAAAAACAACACTCCTAGGAGAATCTCTACTTATTTTTTGGATTTTAGCAAACCTGGACTAATATTTCTCTTTCTTTTATGCATGCTGGATGAACTCCATATGTCTGCTTTAGTTTGAAAGGTATTTTGGGGAAGCAGGTACAACGTGTTGAGGTGTGTGAGGATGTTCCTGAACTCTCTTTGGGAGTGAATTCCTGGCAAAGGCTTCAGAACGCAGCAAACCTACTCAGCTCTGCTGCCTGGCTTGATTTAGCATTCAGAGAGGAAACAAGTAATTAAGACTTTGAAAAGTGCAAGAGAAATTGCTTAAGCTTCATTTTTTACACTGTCTTGGCTTGGATGGTGAGAGGACTTTCACCAAATGAAAGATCCTGCAAAGAAATTTGAAAGAACCCCACACTAACCCAGTGCCAGCAGCTGCAAGATCACAGCAGAAAGGCAAAAGACAAATGTGCAATAAGCACAGCTGAATTTGGGTCTGAAGGCAGGTAAAACCCAATTTATGTCTGGCTCTGCCCTGGGGTACTGTGGATACTGGTGCCTAACACACTCATTTCCCACTCCCTGTAGGATGGGAAGCCCTTGTCATGTGAAGGGATGCAGGGAAGGTGTGGCCAGGATGTGTTTGGGCTCCTGCAGTAATTTGGGTTCAATAATTTGGGTTCTTATGTCTCGTGCCAGAATCTGCTGCTGCACCAGATGTCAGCTCGCTATCGCAGCCAGCACAGGGGCTCGGGTGGGTTTGGGGCAGTGCTGGGTGACCCAGGCTTGGAAGGGTTTGTTTTTAGTGGGGTCTGGGGACTGAGCAAACCCTCAGCGAGGTGTGGTGCTGCCCATCGAGGAGCTCTGTGCTGGGAAGTGCCCAGAGACAGGTGTTTGAGAGAGCAGCTGATGGACTCAGTGCCACGCACATCTGCAGGGCCCCAGGGAGCCCTCGGTGCCACCTCACTCCTGCTGCTCCTTCCCAGGCTGGGCTGGGCACCTGCACTATGAGAGATTTCCAAAAGTCTCAGTCAAAAATCCTGAATAGGATCCCATAATGAGCTGTAAGATATGATGACTTGGATGACATTGTGCTCCTAAAGTCAGAGAAGGGATGGGAAAGAGAGGATGCTTCTGGCATCTCCTCTCTGAAGCTACCCCTGCAAACCCAGCCAGACCCAATCCAGCAGCACTTAAATAGTTCTGAAAAATCTCCCTGCTCTGCAGTGCAGAAGTCAGATGAGGAGATGGCAGGCTGGAAGGATCTGCCAATAAAGTGGCAGGTGGGGCAATAAAGAAGTGGGGATGAGGTCAGAGTGCTGGTCCAGGGCCTGGAGAATTACCTGATGAGCAGAGAAATGAATATTTTATCACTATCCATCACCATTATGGCAGCATGAAAAGGCAAAGAAAGAAGTGGGGAGCAGTAGGCTGGGACACAAAACGTTCCTTTAGTGGTGCTGTGGGTTTGCTCTGATGGATCTGCCTCGTGTCTCACCCAGAGAAAAGGAGCTGGCTAACGATGTGCTCTGCAGATGGCTCCGTGCTGGCACCAAAACCTTCCCTAGCCGGTGCACAGGTGTTTGATTTTGTTTTTGTTACCCAGCCAGTGGCAGGCAGATCCAGGGAAAATGGACCACAGTTACTGTGGAGAGACAGAGTTTCTCTGGCTGCTTGGAATCCAACTCCACCATATGTTCAGTGCGAGCCCAAGCCACGTCCTGCAGTCAGTCACCAGCCCTGCATCTGCTGAGAGAGGAGGATGGAGCTGCACCTCGCCCTGCTCCTCTGCCCTGCATCCCTTCAGCTCCTGTTTGGCTTTGCTGAGTTAAACCAGTGCCTCTGACAAGTCTCCCTGATTATTTGTCTTGTCACAGACTCCTGTGGCTTTTGTTGTTGCTTGTATCCCTTCCAGAAAACACTCTTCGCAGCAGATGTTGGCTAATGCAGGAAGCCTTGGAGAAATACTTGTGAAAAGTAGATTTCAATGTTTTTTTTATATATATATGTACAACAGGTGCAGTCATTCAATATGAGGATTAGGTAAAGATGTTGCTAGAATTGGGAAAGACTTCAAGTCTATTTAAAATTAACTGTGAATTTTCTCTAAGAAAAGGAGGGAATCAACACAGTCTGCCCACAAACCTAACACAGGAAATGCAAGCAATGTCCTGACGGACAATTGAGGAAACATATAGGCTCTCCACTGGCTTCAGAATATATAAGCTCAGAAATCTTTGCTGAAACTATTCATGAGACTTTAGGGAGGATATTGGTAAAAACTCTTGTGCCTTTTGAGGTCAGTTTGTGAAGAGAATGGGAAAACTGAGTGAAAAATATGATATAAAATGAGTAGTAGGTAAAATGTCCTCTCCCATACCTATGGATGCTTGCAGGTAGACTTGGTTAAAATAATTGTAGGTGATACAGCGACACTGAGTTTTTCCAAACATAATCCAGATCATTCTGAACTGCATGTTGTCTTTACAGGAGCTTTTTACAGCATCTTATTTATTGCTGGAGAGAAGACATGAAGTTGTCCTTGTTACTCACCCTGCTCTTCTCAGGTTCTCTTTGCTTTTTTTTTTTTTAAAAAAAAAAAACAAAAAAAACCCCTCCCCTTTTCTTTTTCTTTTTTTATTTAAAATTTTAGTTCTTTGCCCTTTAGAAGGGAAGGCTCTTCCTCGGTCAGTTTGTCACAACTGGAAATGAAACCATGGCAATACCCTTTATCTGCAGTGCTACAGAGACTGTTTCAGAGTTGATGGGAGTCACTCCTTGCTTTTCTTGTTATCTTCCATCCCTGACTGATTTAGAATGCAGCTAATGCCTCTCCCCAGGCTGCTGACTCACTATTAAAGTACATGCTAAACCCCACACATGCAGTTTGAGTCACAAGGGAATATATTGTCAGAAAATAGCGCTTTGATTCTTTCCTTTGCTGGTGTAAACAGGGTGAACAAATAAATCTGGGTACTTTGAAGCCACACAGTGCTCCAGGGAGAATGGAGAGGGGATGCATTAACAAGTCTGGGCAAACTCTTTTAAGAATGACCAAAATAACATGCTCTAAGAGATTCAGAATTCAACAGTTCTTAAACTCAGACTTTTAACTTGCTACCGTCATTTTATCTTGGATCATCACAGTTTATTGTGAAAATATTGTAGTGTGGCAGTCAAGGGATCTGTGGTCTGTATTAACCATATTTATGACCATGTTATGGACTAATAGCTTAAATTTTTATGGCACAGAGTGGCATTTTATGAATAATTAATTGATGATATGGTAAACTCAACTGCAGCAATTCCTTCACGTGGTTGATTTGGAAGACCTGTTGAGGGTAAGGAAACAGGCACTTGAAATCCTTCTGAAACCTCTCTGGAAGTGCTGGAATGGGATGTGCAGGCTGTGCCTGGGCTGACCTGGAGCTGGGACACCCAGCAATAGGAATAGGGAAAGGGCTTCCCCAGGCCCTGCTGCCACTCAGGATTGGGGAAAAAAATGATTCTCCTTTCTCTCTTTTCTCTATAAAGGCAAATTCACATTATTTTTAGCGAGCCTGCTGGCAGGAGCTTGCTTTGCCCTCTCTCTGCCCTGCCTGGGTGCAAATCTGATCTAAGAAGGTGCAGGCACCCCGGCAGGGGCAGGACATGGTGCCAGGGGAAGGGAGCACTGCTGGAAATCCCTGTTTCCCTGGTGGGAGCAGAGGCAGGCTCCTGGCAACCCGGTAAATCAGCCCTGGAAGGCAGAGCAGGGGCTGCCACCCTGAATTTCCCTCTCACAACTCCAGAGGGTGGCTCCCAGCGAAGGCACCTGCGCCGCAGCACCCGAATTCCCCGATGCTGAACACACTCCAAAGCCTGCCCCAGTGTTTTCCTTCTGCTTGACAGTTGTTTCCTTTATTACGTGGCTGCTCACGAGGGAGCTGTTTCATAGGGATTTCAAATGTCTTCCTTGTAAAATCTGCAACTTCTCCCGCGTGAGTTTTATTCCTCTCGCGCCGGTTCATTTTTCCTAAACTAAGCACTTTGCTTCAAAAGGGTGTCCTTGTAAATCTTTGTCCTTTTAAATTCAAAGGTCAATGATACTTTCTATATGCAAATTCAGTTGTTAAATGTATTGCACATTACTACTCCTGGCAGATGGGGGAAAACTGCAAATTTATCATGGTGATGGCTTCAGGAACAAAGTAAGTAATTATAGACACAGTATGACAACCAACAACAGTGTCTTTTATTCTCTAATGTTCTCAGTAGCCTCTCAAAGGAAAGAAGAGAACTGGAAGGTTACCTTAGCCGTGTGTCTGAATCTGGGACTGCATTACCAGAAACTGCAGTGTATTGCCTTTATGATTATCCATTCAAATGCAATTTAACTTCTGGCCCCTTAATAAAACCCTTCCCATAGATGCATTAATAAGCAGAAGTTTATCTGGTGTTAAACTTCGCTTTTGTTTCTCGTGCAGCAAAAGGAAGTCTAGGTAGGAAGGTAGCCTAGGTTGGAAGGAGAATATTCTGCTGAGAGTTTTTTTTTTCCAGTTATATTTTATATTTGGATAACCCAGGCTAATATTCAAAAATATGAGGTGTTTTGTAAAGAAGCTGGTTTGATTTTTTTGTTGATGGCAGTGGCCATGAGTTCTGTGTGGTCTCAGCTCAGGCGTCACCAGAAGCACAGTGCCCAGAATCCAGACATGCAGGTGCCTGTAGAGGAAAGGGAAGCTTGTGATCCTCTTGGTACAGGTGGGATTTTGGAAGAGCTGTTCCCCATTTCTGGGGGGACAGAGGAGGACAGCAGAGCCAAAGTGCCCCTTGGGGCTGAGTGGCTCCTGCCTGGCCAGGCTGGGTCACCTGGCGCCCCTGGGCTGGGCTGGATTCCTCCCCTGGAGCCAGCAGCAGATGCCTGGGGGCAGATCATGTTCCCAAGGCTCCCATCTGCACCCTCTCAGCTTAGATTTAGGCTTTGTCTGTCCTGATAAACTCAACCATATTTCCTTACCAGCTTGCTGTCAGTTGCTATATATTGATCCTCAGTGAATGCAGTGATCTGCACTCCAAATGACTAATTAAATATGCCATAAATCTGCAAGAGAATGAGTGCTTCCAGTACCAGAACTCCTTTTTTGTGTAATAAAAAAAAAAAAAATCTCGTTAAAAAATCATGTTTTAACCACAAGTGATTAAAACCTAGTTTGAAGTTATTTTACCAGTGACAGAACTGTGTAAACTACTGCACAGTGATGTTTACAGAGCTGCAGACATGACACAGAAATTCAGAGGTCAAAAGCCCAGTGGATAATATCCATAAACAGTAAAATGGAAAAGATGTACTCAAGCTGACACCTTGTGTACCTCAGATGTCACTTCTCTGATGTTTTTGATGTTTTTTAAATCCGTTCCCTTGGCACTGATGCTTTTTGGAGATTTCAGTTTGTGATTTCTTGGATGGAGATGAACAGCCCAACCCAAACAGGATTTTTTGGCCATGAGCAGCTGTGGGTGCTGTGTTACCTTCTGCTGGCAAGGGCAGCAGCCACAGGGAAATATCAGCGTGCTGTGGCCTGTCCTGGCACACTGAACTCAGGTGTTTTGCTTCCTCCCCTGGAAGGAGGCTTTGATAACAGAAGATTAACCCTGCACCAGTTAAATTATCACTGGCAAACAAAATGCCTTGTGCCTCCCCAGACAGAGGGGAGGATTTTTAGGGGAATAAACTGGTATTTGATGGCTGCAAGTTGCCAAACTCCAGTGCAGTAAGCCAGAGACTCCTTCAGTATCAATCTAGGGAGGATTTATTGCTGAGGTGAGGTATGTGGTCTGGGGCTTGTGCCTGCAGTGAGAGTTTTCTTAAAAATAACCCAAAATACTGCTCTCATCCCATGGAGTTGGATTCTCCTTCTTTTCCTCATCCTGACTTCTGGCAGCAGAGCAATGTTTGTCTTGACTGAAACAAAATTAGATTCTTGTACTTAAACAGATGCTCTTACAGGGCTGAGTGAGTCCCTGTCCCTTTCCATCTATAAAATGATTCTGATTATTCTACAGCTCTTTGAACACTGCAGAAACATTTAGGTAAACAAAATGTATGCTTATAAGGAATATTTTAATAACCTTTATATGAGTTTGTTGATAAGAAAATGGTTAAAAATTGAAATTCACCGGCTCTGTGATAGTGCAGGCCTGGAAGAACTTGTATATAGAGAAATTTATTAAGGTTTTGTTACAGTGATGTAACAGTAACTGCAGCAGAATTTTAGTCAAAAACAGTTTGCTTCAGTTTGCAGTGGGTGTTGTGGGCTCTGCAGACAGACCTCAGCAAATACATTCAAAAATGTATTTAACTACTACAGGTAAATTAATTCTAACAAATATAATAAATTTACAGGAAATAATATAAATTATGCAAAATATACGGCTGTAAGTATGTGGCAAACACAGATTTATGAGATAAATAATTAAACCAGTTATGGATACATATTTCTCTACTTTTTTATTATTTTTTTTTTAATAGCTGAGAAAATCCCCTGAAATTCTAATGAAGTTTTGGCTATTCCATTCCCTTCATTACATTGTGGTGATTTTATCCAGTTTAAAGGGAAGTAGAATTGAGACTAAACTATTTCTGCTGCAATATCAGTTGAGATCTGTGATCTTCTTGCTCTCCTTTTTTGGCTCAGGACATTTCTGTCTTTTCAGTGGCATTTCAGGGCCCATTTCAGTTGATGCAAAAACGTGGAATTCCCAGTGATTGAGACATTTTTGATACAAAATGCCACAGCTTCAGTGGGAGTTTCCCGAGCATCTTTGGCAGGATCAGGCTATCTAAAGCCAAACAGAATTCCCAGAAATATTTGCTGCAACATGGAGACTCCTGGGGAGTGCAGGATGGGGATGCCAGCACTGCCCCTTGGCTGAACAGAGAGGTCATGGCATGGAAAATGCCCAAGAAATACAGAATTACAGAACCACAGAGTTACAGAATACAGAGTTAAGGTTGGGAAAGATCTCCAAGATAACACCGAGTCTGACCATGACCCCAGCACCACTTAACCACATCCCCAGCTGCCACATCCACGCGTTTTTTGGACACTTCCAGGAATTGTGACCCCACAGCTGCCCTGGGCAGCTCTTCCAATGCTTGGCCTCCCTTTCAGTGAAGGAATTATCCCCAATATCCAACCTAAACCTCCCTGGCACAACTTGAGGCTGATTTGTCTCATCTTGTCAGTTTTTAACTGGGAGAAAAGCCCAATCCCCAGGATTTTAAGTCTTTTGCCTTTTAAGGCTGTTTTGGGGGTTTAGAGTTTGCAGAGCTGTGAACAGGAGCCTGCTTGCTATTTGGAATTCCTTCACCAAGCACAATAATGGTGGAAGTGTCACATTTTCAAAAGTAAAATTCAGATTCTGCACAGCTACAGTGGCTTTGATTTGAATCACAAAGATTCTCAAATGAAAACAGAGCTTTGAAGTTTCAGGGGAATGTTAAAATTTGCTCTCCTGTTTCTCCACCAGCGTGACTTTGTCTGGACATCCAGACTTAAAAGCTGTTATTGACACACAGAAATCTCCTTTCAAGTGGGTGATCAGCACTGGGGCTGTGCTCTGCTGCTAAGCAGATTGGAATATAGCTCTTAAAAAATGACCACACATGAAAGGCTGTTTCCCCTCTTCAAACCCATCCTGAACAAAGTGAATGCTGTTCCATCTCATAAAGACAGATGATTGACATTATACAGTGCATGAAATTTTCCTTTTTCAGAATCATGACATTTTTTAATAAAAGTGGAGATAATGCTGGGAGCTAGTAATTACACTATATCCACCCCCAACAAGAAAAGATCCATCGGGGGAAGAAATGAAACAATATGTCTTTACAGAGAATGCAATTAAGTAAAGCCAGATTAGAGGAAGCACTGAGGGTAAGTGACATGCCTTATTATCTCCAATGTGTAAATTTAATTTTAGTTTTTTCCTCCTAATTCTTCTTTCCCCAGCGTTTTTTTTTTTTTCCTCACTCCATGGAGATCAACTTGCAACAGCTTCATTTTCCTATTGATCAATTTAATATTTTTCCATTGTGCATAATAAAACACCAAACAGAATTTGCTATCAAATGAGGTAGCAGCCTTCCTGTCTCGGAAAAGAAAGAGATAATATTGTTGTAAAAACGTTCTCCCTGGGGTAGATGATGACATTAACATTTTTGTTAGGGAAGGAGTGGCTCAAAATTAAATCTTGAAATTACCAGTATTTATCAGAGCCACTCACAGAAGTGGAGGGGAAAGGTGAAATGCCTGAGTAAATATCATCTTCTCTGCATCTCTAAAGGCAATGCTAAAAAGGCTTTAAAATAAGGATAGAAAGGCTCCCCTCAGGAATATTTATCAGAGGTGCTTCATCTTGATGACAAATCTAAGACAAGACATGCATGGCAATATCTGTTGATGTGGAGAGTTTGTTAATAGCAGATTGGGTTTTCTAAAAGTGAGATTTTGTCCCCTGGAAAAAGAATAACTGGTTTTGTAAAGGCAAGGATGTATTGTAGATTAGTTCTGCACAACTGGACAAGGAAAGGAGTGGCACCATCTGTTAAACAAACCACTTTGAGGTTAGAATTCTGTGAGTGCCTTTTCCTTGGTAAAAAGGAATTTGTGTGCAAATAGGGTTTGTGTAAGTAGGGATTGTAAAGAATTATGGTCACACCTAATGAAGGCTGCAGGAAGATTCTGTCCTATTGTCCTGTTCAAAGATCTGCATGTGTGGTACCATTTTTAAGCTCTTACAAACACAAATCAGACCTTGACTATGAGCATTTGTAACTTAAAAATTATCAGTGGATCAAAACTCACTGTTGTTGAAATAATGAAATATTTTGAATGGCAGTCCCACTGAGACCGTGTCAACCTGAGCATGGGCAATCTGTAAACAGGAAAGGGAAATTACTGGTAGTGAGTTTATCCCTGACTGGTATTTGATGTTACTGTCCTTGAAGAAGGTCCTGCCCTGAAGAGGCGATGATGAAAGGTGATGACTTCTTGCCATTAATGTCTTTGTATCATAAAAATGTCTGAGTTTATTGCCATGGAGTCCATAATAGCAGCAAAACAACACCAGTTTCGTTCCTGACGTGTGCTCCAATTGCACAAGGTGCATTTCCCTGCTCCTCAGTTTGTGCAGGAGTTGTTTTGGTGCAGGGAGTTGTGCTAATTATGGATGCTGCACACTGAGGCGTGTTAGTCATGAATCTTGGCTTGGAGAGGAGAAGACAAGACTTTATAAATGAGATTCGTTTAGGCAGCATGTCATCAAATGACCTGATAAGTAGGGCCTCATCTGGGTAATGATTAGGTTTTATGTACTATTACAAGGATTGATTTCCTAGAAAGGCAATGAGCAAAAAAAAAAAAAACAACCCATATCTACAGCAGATTTTATCTGGCTGAGCAAATTACCTGACAAGATAGGCAGACCCAAACCAGACTTTTAATTTCTGAAAGGGCAAGATTTTGACTCCTTATCCAGAATACTCTGTGTTCTATGTTGTGGATCACTACATTTTTTTTGAATAAGTTATTTTGAGAGGAAAATAATATCAGTTTGCATAGAAGTATCTGACTGCCTTCAGTGCCCAGCTAAAGGGATTTCTCACACACTGAGAAAGGCCCAGGAGTCACAAGCCTGGAAATGGTCTTGGAGTGACTTTATGGAACGTTTTTGGAATGCAGTCTTATGCTTGTGAAATTCAAAGGCAAAAATTTCACTCATAGTAATTCTTTATGGTGAGGGCCTTCATTTACCACCTCAGGAAGGTTTCCATGAAGGTAAGAATTGAGTATTATCATAAAGCAGGTTTTTTGGATGTAAAAATTTATTTCAGAGCAGCAGAGCCACAGAGTCATTACTAATCATCTTTTACTTCAACTCTATAACAGAGTAAGCATAAATTTCTCTGGGTTTGTTTTTGGTTGGTTTTAATTTTTGTTCCAGATCCAGAGAAAAACAGGCAGTGTTTCCTTTAAATAAGCTTTGACAAAATTTATCAACTTTTTTTTTTTTTTTTTTTCATGTTGGCCCCTTCATTACCCAAAAACAATCCTGAAATATTAGCGCAAAAAATTCCTGAGTGATAGTAACTACCCCTCTGCACCTGGGATTAGTAAAGGGAAGCAGTCACAAATTTTCATTCAGCTCAAATTAGGGCAAAATGGCACATCCTTCAAATCCCACTCTTTAGTGGGCATTAATGGAAGGCTGGGCCTTGGTTTTATCTTCAGAAATCCTGAAATAAAACAATTAATTTGGGTGTAAATGTGAATCCCATGCAAAAAACTCCCATAAACCCCCTACAAATATTCAAACTGGTTGCTGCATGGCTTCTCTCTGATCCAAAAATAAGGAATATTTTATTAAACCAGCTCCTAGAAGTCCACAGTTTCTTTTCACATTGTTTTATTTTTGGAAGATACAGATTAATGGGCTCCGAGGTTTGTAAATTTATGGTTGGGCTTGGCAGAATTACACAAGGAATTATTTCAGTGGTGGAGATGTTGTGATGAATCATATTCCTGCAAACTTCTGGGCAGTCTCCTTAAAACAAAAGCCAGATCTGAGGCTGGGGGAGTTTTCCAATGCATCCATGTAAATAGGGGTTTTAGAAATGAAATCTGAATTATTCATGGAGGATAGGGGACTTTTATTTCCACTGCTGCCCAACTCCCTCTCTTGGTCTCCCTCTTTCATTTCCTTGGTTTTCTCCCTAAATTCACCCAAACAGGACAATTTTCAAGCAGGGTGATTTCCTCCCCATTTCCCACCCCAGGTTGTTCCCTCTGTGACTGGAGTTTACCTCAGCTGTGTGACACATTTTATGGTTCTGAGCATCCCCCCCGGAGGCAGAGGGATTTCCCATCACACTCAGGGATCTGGGAGCAGTTTTATGAGATTTTTCTGACTGCTGAGGCTGTAGGATGTGCTGACACAGAAGGAAGCTCCCTGTTGAGAGTGCTTTCCCTCAGCTACCGTGTTGACTTCAATCCTCCCAGCAGGAAGGAAACACTGAGGGATGAAAACAGGGTTGTGTTCCCTGGGCTGGAGAGGTGGGGTGAAGGTTTAGACTCGGTGGCTGGGGCTGGAGGAAAAAGGGGAGCAAAGTTTTAATCTCGAAAATCATTGTGGTTTGGTTTTTTTTTACTCTTTTTTTTTTATTTTTTTTTTTTTTTTTTACTTTTTAGTATTTTTTTTTTTTAATTCTAACCTATTATTTGATCCAAACTCTTTTGTGGTAGTGAAGGCCATTTCTGTTAAATTCAGTGACTTTTTATTCACGTTAAAAGCCTTAATTCAATAAATACAAATTGAAATCGTTGATAATGAAGTTTTTCAAAAGCCCTAGAATAGGAGCAGAGTGCCTGAATTTCTCTTTCTGTTGGATTCAGTATTGATTTGCCATCTGATTTGCCTCAGCTCAACTTGAGTTCTGGAAAGGCTGCCTTGTGTTATGATAGTGTTCTTTTGTCTTTTTTGTTTTTTTCCTTGCAAAAAGCTGAAACAAGCATGATTAATTTGAAAGGATGAGATTTATTTCAACTTAGCAGATGTATTTGAGACCACTTGTAAAACAACTTTGAGGCTTTGAACATAAATGGCTGTTACAAAGATTCTTTGTATTTAAAATAGAAGCCTAGACAGATATTAATAATGGAAAAAGGCCGATAAATGACCTTTTCTTCACTTTTATAGAGTAAATGCAGTATTGAATTTTTCATCTCTTGTTTTCTTTTGAAATGTGAAAGATCACAAGAATGAAAGCAGGTGAATTAGATTGTACTCTCCACAGACACAACCTTGATGCTATAGCAGTGTTTGGATACAAGAGAATTATTTTTTCATTTATTCTGTATATTTTCTTGATCTCTATGCAGTATTACTGCTCCACATTTTCATGATCTAATTTTATTCATTTTTACAAATTTAATAGCATTTCTTTTGTTGTTTTCTCTGAGCTTTTTGTGCTGTCACATTTCAGCTCTCAGAGGAAGTTCATTTCTCTGGTTGTCAATGGGTCACCACTCTCTGAAATAAATCAGGACAACCCTGGGCGACCCTAGAAGAGAAATAAGTTTATGGCTAGCAAAGAATGGCTTCTATTATGCCATCACCTGATAATTAAAAATCATAAATCTGTGCATTAGGAGTGGTTGCCAGGTGAAATGTCAGCACTGGGGTCCTGGGCAGGAGGAGAGTGAACAGGCAGAAGGGACAAGGATTTGGCTGGGTCAAATCCAAGATTGGTTTGGGATGGGAGGGACCTTAAATCCCACCCAGTGCCCCCCCAGCCATGGCAGGGACACCTCCCACTGTCCCAGGTGCTCCAGCCCCAATGTCCAGCCTGGCCTTGGGCATTGCCAGGGATCCAGGGACAGCCACAGCTGCTCTGGGAATTCTGTGCCAGGGCCTCACCTCCCTCATTCTGAGCAATTTCTTACTTAAATCTCATCCAAATCTCCCTTCTTTTAGATATCCACAGGGCTCCCTTTGGTCAGAAAGTTTTGCACTTCCCTGGGCCATGGGCCTTGGTGATTTATTCCTGAAAGTTGCATTATTGTTGTTATTCACAAACGCCCAGTTGTGGCTTGGAGCAGAAGGAGCTCACTCCTGAAGCAGCTGCTGAGGGAGGAATGAATGCAGAGGAGGAGCAGCAGGACCTGTGGTCTCTGGATGATGAATCCATGTGTCTCCTTGCAGGGTAAGCTGCAGGGAGGAGCAGAGGTCGGAGGGAGCAAACCCTGCCAGGGGATGGGGCTGTGGCCCTGCAGCATCTGGGGTGCTGCAGGCTGGCAAACAGAGCCCTGGGCTGGCTGATGTGTGCCCCCACATCACATTTGCTGCAGATTTCAGCCTGTTCTGCTTGCATGGGGGATTCTGAGCCCAGGCCAGGGAGCTGATGGGACTTGTGTCAGTCAGGGTGAGAAAACAAAGCATTTTCAGTGGTGGTTTCTTGTCGGCGTCGCCTGAGTTGACCAAAGCCTAAATTTGTTCTCTCTCTCTCTCTCTCTCTCTGGGGCAATGCAGGGGGATGGAGTTTTCTTAAAAATGCCCCATCCCTGTAGAAATAAATCCTCACTGCTGGTGGGGCCCCTTTGAGATGGTGGGGCATGAGCTGAGCCCAGCCAGCTCTGCCTTCCAGGACTGGAGGCTCATACAGGAGAGATTAATGTGATTTTCCCCAGTACAGAGCAGAGTATTTTTGCCCTGCTCTAACTCTTTCCACAGAGCTCCACTTAGCTTTTAGCTCTTTCCATGGCTTTATTCATTCCTGAGGCATTAAAATTCTCATTAGCATTGCTTTCTTCTCCTGACACGCCTGAGCTTGGCCGTTCCTGGGGGATGCTCAGTAGGTGAGGAGCTGGGATGCCCTGGCTGAGAGGTGTGGAAGAGAAAGAGACACCCAGAGAGTGACTGTGCATGAAACCTGGTGCTTACTGAGGGGGAGGATCCTCCTGGAAAAGCCTGGCAGAGCCTGCCCAGGAGGGTAAAACCTTCTGAAGGACAAGGTGTTAACCACAGGCTTAAAGCTTGTGCCTGTGGCGTGCAGGAGGGCCGTACCAGGAGCTGATGCTGATTTCCCTGTTCCTCCTGCAAGCCAACAGTGCAAATCCCTGCCAGTTTTATTAGTCTGCAGACTGACTGATTGATTGATTGATTGATTGATTGATAGATTTTAAAGGTTTAGCTCCTGAACAACAGGAGTTTAGAAATACAATGCAATGCACAATCCTCCTTTGCTGGCCCCGGGAGCAAGAACTCAGCCTGGTGAGCGAGGCTGGGGCAGAGCACTGTCGGTGCAGGAGGCATCAGTGTCACTGCAGAAATGTGCAACAGCATGAGGAGACAATTTCTTGGGTTTTTTGAATTTAAACCTTGTGTTTTTAATGGTGTCTGGAGTGGGGAAGTGGAAGAAGGCAGAGAAATTTAACAGGAAAAACATCAGAGAGAAGCAACAGAGCCTTCAGGTCTTGTGGTTGTCTCAGCATCTTTGTAAGGCTTGCTTGGCTTTCAGATGGGTGTGAGGGATTCTGCACTCAATTTATTCTGCTTTTAAAGGAAAAAAGCCTCTAGTCATGGCTGAGAAAAGCTGTAGGAAGATCTACAACCTAAATAACAGGATGCAAAGTACTTACTGCAGCTGAATATGCATGTTCATGAATCCAAACCCAAATGAAGCCAATGAAATTATTCCCTAAGCTTTTGGTTTTTTTAATTTTTGGTGTTTCTTTGTTTTGTTTTTTTTATTTTGTTTTTGTTTTTTCCCATTCCTAACACTATATAGTAGCTTCCTGAATTTTAATGGATGAATTCCAGTATCTCTGTTTACACCAGCTGATTACATTCCCTGCTGTAAGCTCCACTGTCAGGGATAAGTCTGCAGAGACCAGTATTTGCAAATTTATCGCCTCTCTATTTATTTGTAGGTAAAATATTCTCCAGTGATTCATCTCATCACTGGTGAATGCTTTTCCAAACAAATTGCATTGCTTCCTAAAATTTAATTCCTATTTCATATTCCTGTTGTTTGCTTAGTTTATATCCTTTATCAAATGGCTTTGGGCAGGTTTCTCACAGCTTTATAACTATCATGGCTCTGATATCACTGATGCATTTCCATCAGGGTGAGAGTGTTTTGCATTTCAGCTTCTCTGTGGGTTGAAATCCAAGGGTGGGATTCCATGTGCTGTCATACACATTACATTGGTTGGAAGAAGCTCTCAGAAAGCCAAGACTCGAGCATTGCAAGTGGTACTGAGATATAAGCAGAGTGGATACATCTGTTTTTGTGTTAAGCCTCACTCCAGCACAACTTGAACTTGTTGAATTTCAGCTGATTCAGCTCATTTACAGCATCTGGGAGATGGTGGAAGGCAGGAGGTTTCCTTTTAACAGTTATGGTTTTATTTGTATTACTGTGCTATTTGGAGTTCCAGCCACAGACCTTGCATTTTAAGGCACTTCAGAGAGAGACCAGAAAAGTCCTTCTTGTTTCAGAAAGTTGAAAGTTTTTTGTCAGAAGACAGGAGAGTGTACAGATTGCAGTGCACAAGAGGCCCCATGAAGTAATTCCAGCCAGCATGAGCTCTGCAGCTTCACAGCTGTGAAGTATTTTAATGAAGGCTTTGTATGGACACAGATATGTTGTGCTTAGAGAGTGGCTTTTGTTTCTTTACAAGTTAAACCAGACTTCTTCCTTGGAAAGCAAGAAAAAAAAAAAAATCATGAATTTTGGGGGTATCAGTTTGAAAGGAAAGCTCATTTCTTATGGTTGCACTTAAAATTGTCACTAGTCAAGAGAGAAAGAATTTCTCTTGCATTATGCTTTATCAAATCTCTATTTGACATGGTTACAAATGCTGCCCATGGTTCTGAACATCAGCAGAGTCCTGTTGTGGGATTTTTCCTGGGGTGACAGCCCAAGCCTGCTGCTGGAGTGTGACCCAGAGGAGGGGGAGGCTCAGCCCTGCAGCAGCCTCAGCTCTGTGCTCGCACAGCCCTGGGGGTGACTCCAAATTTGCCGCGTTCCAGGTGAAGCCCTCCTCCCCCTGCCACCAGAAATAAACTGCCAGCCCTCGCAGAACGCTTCTAACACCGCACTGGAAAAACAAAGCTCTCCATTCTCCCTTAGTTTGTACTGCTTTGAACTTTAAAAAAGATGTAAGCAAGTCCCTCCCGGTGATAAACGGCCTTGTGCCTGGTTTTATGATGACTGAATTATTGGAGGAGAACAAAGTGGTGGGAGGATTCCCAGCAGACCTTGTCCAAACGGCTGCCCTGCAGTTTTCCTGTGCTATTGAGATCTTTGCTGTGGGTGGGAACTGGCCCTTCTAATTAAAAATTATGGGTAGAAGCACTGCTATTATTTCAGAATATGGGAATTGTTTTTCTCATGAAGCCAAGACCTCCTTTTAATTGAAGGGATTGGATAATGATTTGCAAAAATATTCAAGATTTCATTGAGAATATATTGCCCAGGTCTTGTGGAAAGGTCAATGTGCATAAAACACATTAATGCCCCCTGTGTTTATTTGGCTTTCTGTGTTAGGATTAGTCCCATTAGCTCTGGTGAGTTAAGTGGGAAAGCATATGGAGAATTGGTGTCTCAGCTGGAATCAAATGAGTTTATGAGTGTTCGTAGTCTCAGCAATGGGACTTGACTTTCAGTTTTACTGTGTCTTATTTATACTGTCCCATCTGTAAAGAGAAGCAAAGACAGAGAGGGAGCCTTTGTCTGTCTGTGGTACAGCTGCTGTGAGTCCCCCCCTGCTCCCTGGTGCTGTCTCCTGGACCCTGAGCTGAGCTGGCTGTTGGGAATGTTTATGGTGAGTTACAAACTTACATGACTCTGACCAAAAGGAAAAAAAAAACAAACAAGGAATCTTTAAGCTCACAGCTCTGTCATTCTTCCCTCCATTCACTTAACGCTGCAAGATAAAAGTCTGCTTTAACAGCAGCATTAGCATACTCCTTCACGCTCTGTTATCTCATACATAATCAATCCACTTAGGCACCAAGAGCAGAAATGGAAAAGCAAAAGCTTTAACTTCAGTGTAATCACATCAAGGCAGTGATTTGTGCCAATAATGGTATTCCCCACCTTGCCCAAAGCAAACTCCCTTAACTTGGAATCGTGTTCTCCCTGCTACACCAGCAGTAATTGAATGTCCAAATGTTTTGTCAGCAGTCCAGCTGCAAAGAGACTGATTGTAGAGGGCTGGGAGTGCTTCCCCCTCCTGATGAAACTCCATCAGCCATCAGAAAAATGAACCCGATGTGAGGAACACAAAACTAAACACCCACCCCCCCTGAACGTGCAGCTGCTGTGTCAGAGACAAAAGGAGGCTTGGGGGACGTTGTGCCTCTTGGCAGGACATCACTGGGAGGACACAACTGTTTGGGGACACCAGCCAACATTGTGACATTTCCTTTTACTGGGAGCATCTGCTCTCGAGGTGGTACCCGGCCTGCATGTGTTGTTTTCTGTGTGACTTGGAGTGGCTCGGCAGATTCTTGGGATCTGAGCCAAGTTTTTCAAAGTTTAAATCAGATAAGTTAAGAGTCCAAGGCTAAAATGTTGCCATCGATTTCTCACGCAGCACCTCTGATATTATTATGCTTGCTGGAGTATGGAATGGCAGTGGGAGAAAAGGGCTCTGCATATTTTTGTTGTTATTGGAGTTAAGCTGAGCAGAGAGGGTCCAAAGTGCCTTTTTTTGGGATTATTTCTAAGAAGAAAAGACTGACATGAACAAAATTGGTAGCTGTTTACGGCTTTCCATGTTACTATGGTCATTTTGGTGCCTAAGAAAATGGTGATGTTGTTTATTCACAGCATTTGTCTTCAGGTATTCATGTTTTTTGATGAGATATCCCAATGGGGAACTAATGCTCTTATGATGAGCAATTTAAAACCTCAAGAATAACTAAAAGTTGAGCCCCACTGTACACTTTTGTGGGAATAGGAAATAGCTCCAAGGATCTTTATTGTGATCTGGCTGGAAGCAAGCCACTGCCTTGTGTGCTGGGTAATTGAACCTGCCAGTCACAGCATCCAAAGCAGGGTGCCTGACCCAAATGCAGCTTCTCTGGTCTCAGAGGGGCAGAAAAGGTTCTGTATTCAGAGGAGGTTTCGAAGCCCTTAGTAAGCATTTTGGTGTGAAGTTCTTCTTTTGTCAGGGAAATGCATTTCTCAAAAGTTACAGCACAGCATCAGTGCTCCAAGGTCTGTTGGGGATGAAAAGGTGCTGGCATGTCTGTGGTTCCAGGTGCAGGAGCTCTTTGCTGTCTAGCAAGAAGCTGGGAAAAGGAGGGAACAGAAGGATGCTGATAGCACCCTGCTATTCATTCATTCTGTGTTCTTGTGAGACTGCCTCCAAAGAGGAGGGAGCTGCAGGAAGGCCAAAGGACTGATTTGTTATTGCCCTCCTCGCACTGCCATCTGTTGTTGTCTTTTTCCAGCATGAAAGGGAAGCATTCACAGTTATTTTTCCATCTAAAAACTGCACTGCACCTACCAAGAGGATAATTCAAGTGTCTGGATGTGCTCCCTGCGTGTTGCAGGGTGAGACCTCTCTGCAAACACAGCAGGCAGATCTCTCCTGCTTTGAGGTGCCAGATGAAACCATTCCCAGGGCTTGTATTGGAGTGAAAATTTGGATAAGAACTAACAGCTACTGCTAATTCTTGATAGTTTCTCAATAATGTGTTGTGGGGAGAGCCACGGAGCGTGAGGCATTTTACATGCAGGAGAATTTAGCCTGTGTTTTGTTGCTAGTGCTGTCATGTCTGCTCTGTGTCCGGCTGTTTTCTGGCACAGTGACCCCTCAGAGTCCTGTGAAGCTCCTGTTTGTCCTGGCACAGGAGTCACTTGCTGTTCTTATCTCACTTGGATGAGTGTCCTGAGCCATAACAGCGAACAATCCTCCGTGGCACAAACGCGTGTGCCCTGGCCTCGCTGGAGCTGACTGCAGGTGGAGCTGCTAATTGCAGACAAGTCCTTCAGGGCTGGCTTGATTTCAGTTCTACTCACCCCAGCCCTTCTTAATTTTTCAAGGCAAACAAAGAACAAGGGCTGATAATATTTTACATTTATTCTTTACACTTGTTTATCTAAATGGCATTAGGGAAGTGCTTTATCTGGCGTTGCTCTCCTTCTGGTAGAGCAGCTTCCATGTGTGCTTTTGGCAAGCAAAGCTGCTCCAGCTATCAGGAAAACTGCAGGTGCTATCAGAGAATGTTTTTATCCAGCTGCTGACTGATATCCAGGGGTTTAATGCAGAGATCCTCCCCTGTGCACCATGTGGCTGCGGCTCTGATGGAGAGGGCACTGCCAGGGAGAAGTGCGATTATTGTACACCCTCACCCTCATTTCAGCATTCAGCAGGGCTAAAGATGGGGCACTGGCCTAAAGAAAATCTTCAGAATATTCATTAAATAGAGCTGAGGTAGGTGTTCTCTCCAGCCTCTCTCCCTATGACTTAGCAGCAGCCTTTCCCAAGGATCTCCTCTTCTCCTTGGTGCTCATTGTGTTGAGAATGAACAATATTTTTGTGCACCAATAAAACCAAGTGTAGGACTGAACAACAACATTGGCAAATAGCTCTGCTGGACATGAAACTCCTGAGTAAATGTTATCATGGGGATGGAAAACAGAGGGAGCTGTTTGGCTGAAACAGGCACCCATGCTGGTCTTTGTCCTTCCCAAGGAAAATGGTTTTTGCCCAACAGGAGCTGGGTTTTTGGACAGGGAGTGCAGCATCCAGGCAGCCTGGGCACGAGGGGAGGCTGCAAAAGCTGCAGGTGCCTCTGGCCCCAGCACCCAAAGACACACTAGCTGCTCCTGCGTGTTTTAATTTAGTTTGTTAGTAATTGAACAAGGTTTTGTGGTAGCTCCAAACACTTCAGATCTCACCGTGGTGTGAAATGGCGACGTTCCCGGAGCTGGGATTGAAGCTGGTGGCATGGGGAGAGCACAGCTGTATTTGGTACTGCTCTCCTGGCACAATCCAGCTGCAGGCACTTGGAAAATCACATTTCAGGACAATCTGGGGCTGTGAGACAGCTCAGGTTTTACCAACCAGGCTGTGCTGGAGCTCAGGGCAGGGAGGAGCCCCCTCAGCCTGCCCTGCTGAGCTCCTCATTCTGGAACACCCCTGCTCCTGCTGCTTTTGGCAGATGGGGAGGTTTCCAGAATGATCCTACACAAGGCCAGGTTGGACAGGGCTTGGAGCAACCTGGCATAGGGGAAGGTGTCCCTGCCCATGGCAGGGGGTTGGAAGTGTTGTCTCCTTAATGTCCTTTCCAACCCAAACCACTCTGGGATTCTATGGCTGCTTTTTATCAGTCTGTGCCAAAGAGATATAACAAGAATTACACTAATGAGATGACAACAGCTCCATGGACAAGTGATTATCACCTGATCTTCCCATAACTTCTTTACAGCACTTATACCCTGGCTTTTGCATAAATTTTGTAATCAGATAATAATTTGTGCTCTACAAAGCTGATTCTGATGTACCTGAAGAGTCTGTCAGTTTGTGATTTCCTACAGCATTGAAGCATAGAAACAAATTGGTGTTTAATGTAGATTTTAGTTTTATTGGCTTCCTTCCACACTTCAAGAAACAAGTGTATTGACTAGCATAAATCAGGGGTTTGAGACCTAAAACGTATCTGTTCTCTAGTGAGGGGAAAGAAATTAAAGACCAATTCTTGCAAAGTAGAGCTGGTAGAAAATGAAGGAAATGAATGTGAGGATCTTCAAGTCTGTGGGAAAGATTCACACCATTAATGATGCTGTTCCTCCTGGAGACACCCTGCTGATATCCCCCTCTCCTTCTGCACAGCCTCCGCTGCAGTTGTTAAATGTTGTGTGTACTCTCCATCCCAAAGGGTTGCCAGGGGTGGAGCTTTCTGTACCAATGATACCATCATTAATCTTCCTGATTTTTGGGAAAAGTTGAGCAAAAAAACCTTTCTGCAACAGCCCCGGACTGGTATCATTAATCAGTGATCATTTCAAGGTATTAATTAAAGCGCTGGGCTTTTTGCCTAGAAAACACACGTCAAGGCAGTTTTTTGCACCAATAAAGTAAGTGGTTTCCATTAAAGGGCAATTAACAGAGACACAGAAGCAGGGAAGTGCTCCATCTGATTCATCAACCCCATAAACAAGGTGCTGCCACCAGTTCTTCAGCCTCAGATTAAAAAAAAAAAGGCTTATGAATGCCTCTATTATCTGTATCACCTGTTATGGAAATCTGGAGATGCTTTTCCTGTAGTAGTTTAGATACTTGCTTGTTTTTTCCGTATTCCAGTTGCATGCAATAAAAAAAAAAAAGCCCTTTGTGTTGTTTATTCAGAGTTTCTAAAAACACTTTAATGATGTGAATAGAGAGGGGATTTTAGGGAAATGCACAGTTCACAGTCAAACAATCCCACTGAAGTCTCTTTGGTGCTATTAGAGAGGAACTGCTGCTCATTTTAATGGTGTTCACCAAACTAACAAACCTGGCTTTCTTCTAAAGCAAGTCATGGCAGCGTTTTTTGTCAGCCAAGCCTCAAAGGCCTTTAGAGATCCTTTGAATTCAATTATTTTCTTCTGGATTAGGAAGAACTAACACCCAGTAGCTCAGAGGTTGTTTCAAACAGAATTTTATTCGGTTTTTAACTGTTTGTCCGGTTCTCCTGGATAAAATAGATGCTGTAGCTTAAACAAAACAAAATGAAAAAAAAGCAGAAACTTGAGACACGGGGAAAAGCAGGAGGGAGGATGATGTTTTTGTTCTCCCACCCTGTTCCCTGCATCTCCATCCTCCATGGAAACCACAGAGGGACAGCACTGGATTGCAGAAACATTTAATCCAGTCTGTTTTATCCAGGTTTCAGGCAGCTGGGAAGGTGTTCATTTGAGCCCAATGTTTCTCTGCTCCTCAGGTAACTGTCCCCTCGAGGCTGGCTCAATGTGCCTTTAGGCAAACACTGAGCTGCACTCACAGCAAAAAGGCCAGGCAGGAAAGGAGGGTGGTGTGGGTTGTTTTTTACCTTTGGGAAGCCCTAGGCATAGGCTACTTTATGGTAACTTGTATTAGAAAGCAAATTATTTGTGCTGAGAAGTGAAGGGGATCCTCAGCCTGGGCAGGAACTCAGCATTTCCCCCAAGGACAGCACAAGGGGCAGGTCTGGAGCAGGGGGTGGAACTCAGGTTCCTCAGCACTGGGGTTTATCTGGAGAACTTTGGTGCTCAGGAGTAGCCAAATTCCCCAGGTGCCCTGGTTTTCATCTTTAATCTCCTGCCTTTCTCCTCGAGCATCAGCTTCTCTGCATGTGCTGGAAGTGCTTCCACCCAGACAGGGCTGAATTGGCCAGTGCTGGCTCCCTGACACTCCTAATTAGATCTAAATTAGCACGGCTGTGATTTAGCACTCTGCTCCCTCTCAGTGGCTGCCTATTGATTTACTGGATTTTACTCTGCAGCTCCTAGCTCAGACCTCTGCAGTGGCTCAGGAGCCTGGGAATCCCCACCTGGAAACTGAGCAGTGTCCAAGGGGTGCTTTTGGCTGTTCAGGTTTTGCAAAAGGGACCAGGAAAGCCCTTGTGAAGATCTTTGGATCAGTCCCCACGTGCTGTGCTTTGGCCCACTTTGCACAGCTGTTCTCAAGTGCAAAAGCTCTGGGTTCCTTGAGACAGAGGAACTCTAACTCTGAGCAGGCCCTGTGGCTGTGGAATAGCACAGGGAACAGGTCCTGAATGCGCTGTGCCAGCTCTGAGGATGAGGTGGGTGCAGCCCCTGCCCCTCTCCCAAGAACCCTTTTCTTTGTGGGGTGTGAGTGTGGGGTGTGAGCAGTGAGTGTCCCTCAATGGGGACAGTAGCTTGGGCTGTAAGAATGAGTTAGGCATGGTTTTTGTGGTGAGCTTGGCACTGCTGGCTTAATGCTGGACTCAGCCTTAGAGCTCTTGCTGGACCCAGACCATTCTGTGATCCACTGAACATGAAAGAAGAGTTTGTGCTTTGTGCCACGGGTCCAGAGCAGGCTCCAGTCCTTTATTTGGTGCCGTTCTGCACGATGGTGACGCCTCAGCGAGCTGCAGGTCTGCCTTCAAGCCCTGATGGCACATCAACAACCCCTCACACCTCCCTGCAGCCCTCAGTGAGCTGCAGAGATATCAAAGGGCCATGGTACACATTCTTAAGGGATCATTTTTCTTTTAACAAGGTTTACTTCCCACCAAATGAAGCTGGATATTTCCCATTATTGGGAAACGACTTCTGTGTTGGGGATAAATCATCTTGGCTGTTATCTGACAGGTGCCAATCATTTATTTGTCCTTGTTCACATGGAGTGGAGAGGGAGCCAAGGCAGTGATTTGTCTCTTTCAAAGGAGGAAACATCTGCCTGAACCTCATTTCCCTCAGACACAGGGGCTGCTGGTGGTGATCATCCCAATGAGGCTGCGGGAGCCTCTTCCCAAACTCGTGCACACAAAGCAATTTTCATCCCGCATCTTTTTTCCTCCAGTTCACATCTCAGCCCACAGAACTGGGGGAAGGAAGGACAGGTTACAGGTGTGACAGAGCTGCTGGGATGCTGAATGCTCTGAAAGATGCATTAGAATTTGAGGATTTTCCTTAATTTATCACAGTCCCCCTCACTATGTTTGCTCAGGGTAATTAAGATTGTGATTATTCAGTCAGTCCCATGGCAGATTTCTTCTTTTGCAGAATAAAATGGATGGGAGGGTTTTCTTGTCTTCAGGAGAAAAAAAAAATGGTTGGGTACAGCATGTTGTATTGATTCCATAATGCATGGTTTGCCTTGTAGTCATTTTTTTCCCCTCTTGGTCTCCAGTACATGCTGCAAGGATCTGATGTCAGTAAAATTGGCTGTCTGTCATACAAGAGTTATTAGAGGGGGAAAAACCTGTAATTTTCTGATAATAAGATTAAATTTTAATGGGAAAAAGAAAATGAAGTCATAGGTAACAATATAGGTCCTTTTTGGGAAAAAAAAAAACACCCCACTGTTAGAAAATATTTAATAATAAATAACAGTATAAATAGGTATATACTTCTCAGAGAGAGCAAATTCACTGAAATTATGAGTGGCAGGAGGGAAGGGGGATTGCACAGCCAGAAACCCACCTGAGCATCCTCCAGTGAATCAAATTTTATCTTCCATCCCCTTCCATTGACATTTATGGAAGTTCCTTTCCAATAGCCAGAGAAGTTTTATCCAGCAGGAAGTCTCGGGGTGTTCAATGGAAGCAACCCAGAGCTGTGAGCTTTGCACCGGGAGTGGGGCTTTGACAAACATCAGCTTCATTTATAAATGGTTCTCTGGGACAAAAATGATGGCCCCTGCTTGGAAAAGTGTCTGAAATGACCAGGAGGTGCAGTGGTGAGCAATGCAGAGTTTCTGCAAGATCCTTCTCCAGATAAAGCAGACAATGGATCTCTGCAGCCCTTCCCCAAAGAGCCCGGGATTTGCTCTCTAATCTCTTCCTCCAGCACTATTTTCTAGATGCTTTTTCCTTACAAAATAGATTAATAAGTCCACAGGAGAGCTGCCTTTTGTGCCTCTGTCCCGTATTCAAAATACATTCGTTGACATGGGTGAGAAAATTGAAGTTAAATCATCCCTGTGCCACCGTTAAGATTACTGCTGCCTTTGGGGCATTTTTAAAGCATCCCTCTTGTTCTTCCCTCCTCATCCCTTCTGGAAGGCTTGTTTTGGTGGTTTTTTTTGTTAAACTAAGGTTTTGCAATCTGTCTCAGGGCTTTAGAAAGCTGTAGATTACTTGCTGTCGGGATGTGAAGGCTGTGGCTGCAGAAGGAATTGCTTTTTTAGGTGAACACAAATCCCGGCCCTGTGTTCTGTTCTTTGTAGAAATTGTGTACAATAGACAGAAGCAGGGAGAGGAGCTCAGTGTGTCAGGAAGGTGACAGTGAAGGCAGCCAAAATGCAAATGGATGGGGAGAAATGGAAGTGAGATGCCCGAGCGGAGCGGGAAATCACTGAGAGATCAGAGACCAGAGCAGGCAGGAGAAAGTGAAGTTTAGCCACAGAACAAACAAACTGATTGGCAACAAGGAATTGCTCAGAAACACAAAGAAAATAACCCAGGCAGGAGCCCGTGCTCGGTGGAAGGCTGTTAAAGGCCGCTTTTTGCATGGATGAGAGGGGAAGCTGGAAAGTGGCTGGGTGGTGTGGAATGGTCTCTGCTGGCTGCAGCAGATCCAGGAAATTATTGATGTTGTTTTGGTCTGTGGAGCTGGGGGGAGTTCTTTTCCCTGTGAGATGCATCTTTGCCGAGTGAAAGGTGATTCCTGTCCCCATGGCAGTGCTCTGTGTGTTCCCTGGGGTGAATGGAGGCGCTGACTTTGCACGGGGGTCGTGTAAATACAGGCTCTGGGTGAACTTCAGCTTCCATCACTCAGCTCCACGCACTGCAGAATGCTCCTGGAGCCCAGGAGAATCCAAACACTTTCCTAATGTGTGTGTGCAAGCCCTTGGCTTGGAGGTGGGATGCTGCTGCTGTGTTGGTTGAGGTATGGCTGTGACTGACATTTGGAATGGAAACAAATTCCTTACCTCTCCCCACTAACTCCTTACAAAATTCCCAATCCAGCCCCCTGGATTGGTGTGTGTGGAAGTGGGTACCACCAGACAGAGAACTTTGCATTTGAGAAGTGTTTGCACATAAGGAGAAGACTTTGAGCAAATATCTGATCAATTGCTTGGAGTTGTGTTTGCCTCTTTTGTTGGGAGGGTTGAGCCTCTTCCTTGGCACTCCCCAACCTGTCCTGGCCGTAGGCAGCTTCCTCCCTGTCTTCCAAAGATCTGGAGCTGTAAGAAATGCAAAATCAATCTGAGGCAAGCAAAAGGAAAAAGTTTGGTGTTACCCACACCACGTCATCATTCACTCAGAGGAGGCTGAAGGATGATGTGGAAGTAGTTAATTTTAAAAATAATTAAAAAGTCCTGAGGGAGGAAGAAGTGAGATTAACTCCTTTCCTTTAAAGAAGGAAGGGAGCTGCATAATCATTCTTTAAATGTAGGTCTCTCTTTATACTCTTGCTTATTGTGAACTTTCTTCTGAAGGTTGTCTTTGGGCTAAAAAGAGAATCTTTGCTTCTGTGCTTCTTCCCTGCACAGGTTCTCAAAGACCTTTTTAGTTTCCTTGAGTACAAAATATCAGAAGTTTTTATTAATAGAAACATTTGGGAGCATCCAGCAAGTATAGATCTTGTTTTGAAACACTTTTCAAATTATATTTTTACCATTTCTACACCTGGTAATGAAATTCCAAATGGACTGAAGCACTTCAAAGCTTGTACTGCATCCCCCTGGATGCTGCAGTTTTGCTCAGAGATGTCTCTAAATCCAGTGGCCTCCACGGTGCTTTTGGTTCTTTGGTGATGAACTCCAGCAATATAAAATCTCTCCAGAAAATCCCTGAAGGACTTGGCTTCTGTGCAGGTCTCCAGTGCTTCTCGTGTCTCAGCATTTAAATGGCTCAAAATTCCTGATCATTCTTAAAGGCAGGAGTGACCTGCTTTGCTTTGCTGCCATGCTCATTATTTCTGTAGCTCTGTCAGCTCTGCCAGAGGTATTTACAAAGCAAATCACATCTGCTTTGGCTGCTATCAATCAATAGGTGATGAGAGAGAGATCATTGTACCTATTTATGAAGAACTAATTGCAGGGCAAATAGGATTTCCTGGATTTTTCACCTGTGCTTGTACTGTCTGCAGTTTAAAAAACATCCTCTGACTCTTCATTTTTAACACACATGAGAAGGAAGAAAAGGCTTAGGAAAAAGATATGAGCAACCCATGGGGCTTCCTGCTCCGTTTTGTTTTATGTTTTGCTACATTTTATTTATCACATTTTATTTATTTATTTGTGTTATCACACCCCTCCTGGCTGCTCAGGTTGTGCTGTTCCAAGGGAAAATGCCATGGATGGCTGGAAGGAGCAGTGACTGTAAAGCTGTGGTGTGACTGTCCCTGTCTCAGGGACATAAAGAGAAGGATGAGCTAAGGCACAGTGGGGCTCTGTGTGGCTTCCTCAGGTAATTTCTCAGTGCTGTACTAAAGTCAGCCCTGATTTAGGGCCTCCCATCAGCTCTATGTGCACACCTGGGCAAATTAATTCAGCTCCTGGGAGAGTGTGGAGCTTTCCCGGCCAGGATGCTCCTCCTCAGCCTTCCAGATGTTTGTCTGGTAAAGCCTGGCTTTGTGCAGGGGCAGTTCCAGCTGGCTCCTGGCTCTGTGGGGTGCTGGTGCCTTTTTGTCTCCTGCAGGTACAGCGGGAGCTCAGTTCTGATCCCACTGGGGAGCACATCAGCCTGACCCTAAAACTGAGACCACCCAACCTCCCTGCTGGTGTAAATCCAGCTGGGGCTCTGGAAATTGCAGGGGGACCTGGGTTCACACCAGCCCCAAAGCTGGTTCCTTAGCCAGGCACAGGGGGATCTGCTGGCTCAGGTGAAAATTTTGGCATTTTTGCAGCTGAAATCAACTCTTTGTGCTGGCAAGTGTCTGAAACACACATTAACACATCTGATGCCTGCATTCCCATAAAAACCATTCAATCACCAGGATTCTGGTTGCTCTCTAAGGGCTGGCCTGACACTGGAGCTGTTTCCATTGACGTCAGCTGTCTCCAGATCAGCCCCAAGCTGCCTTTTTCCAGGTATTCCAGTGTCACAAGCTGACATTCAGGCTGTGATTAGCCACCCCAACTGCATGCTGGCTTTTCCTGCCTTGTAATCGGATTACTGCGATATTAGCAAATAAAAGAAGGAGCTGAGCAACAATGAAGCTCCAACACAAAACGAGCAGAGAGGGAAGGGAACATCAGCAGGCAGGAGATTTAAAAATATAAAAATGCTAAAGTGATTTGTTTCTTCCTTCCAGCTGGAGAACTGTGTAAACCCACGTTCACACATCACAAGTCTCACGGCACAGCTTCCGTGTGAACAAGGCAGGAAAGCAGAAACTCAGGAACCAGGGAAAGTTAGACTTGATGGGCTGTAATTTCAACTTCATGCACAGAAGGAAGATTTCTGTGTTTTCTCCCTTAATGCATTGACATTTTTGTATGCACACATTCTTGATTTATCCAGAAGGGGATATAATTTGCAAGTTTGTGGCTTTAAACTGGAAAAGGGTAGGTTTAGATTGGATATTAGGAAAAAATTCTTCTCTGTGAGGGTAGGGAGGCACAGGGTGCCCAGAAAAGAATCTGTGGCTGCTCCTGGATCTGTGGAAGTGTCCAGTGCCAGGCTGGACACTGGGGCTTGGAGCAGCCTGGGACAGTAGAAGGTGTGGGACTGGATGAGCTTTAAGTTCCTTTCCAAATCATTCTGTGAAAATTCACTTGGTTAACCCGCCCTGGATACCCACTTGTTCGGGAGAAAACACTCAACAGGCCTCGAGTTTCCATCTCTGCAGTTGCTCATGCTCACACAAGCATCCTTGAAAATGGATAAAAGAACCCTCAAAAGTGAATGAAAGTATTTCATGAAAAGAAGCAGATTGTGAAATGGGATTTAAAATTTGGCAGCAGTTCTTGGCTGTTCTTTCCCTCTGTGGGATCAGTCAGAGCTGACCAGCAGGCTGACACAGGGGGAGCTGCCAACACTGTACAGACAGTGCCCCAAATTCTGGCAGTCTAATGGGTGTGGACCCAAAACCTCTTGATTTAAGCGTGGCTGACATTGCTGATAAATTGACAACCTCGGAGCAAAGCTGCTGAGATCGTGGTTTTGGTGGGATTTTTATCTCCTCCCAAGGAACCTGTTCTTTCCATCATGGGAATGACTGATGGTGCTGGTAAATTGCTCCCATGTTTTATGGGTGAGCAGACAGCTTCCCTTTCAGCAATTCCTGAATTAACCTGAGCTTATTTAGAGCCTTGGAAACAATAGCATATACCCAAAAGGAGGAAACCTCTCGGTGTGTCCCAGATGCAGAGTGTTTACCTGCTCAGGCCATGCCAGCATTCAGGGGGGTTGGTTTCAGCAATCACTTTACTCAAAGCTCCTTTCTTATTCCTGCTGAATGAACCTTCAGCAGAACTGGAAAGGGTTGAGAGCTGAAGAGTTCTGATGGATTATCAGAGGGGAAACAGGAGAAACCCTAAACCCTGCCATATAGACCAGTGTGGCTGCAGGGACTGAGATTTTTGTTAACTTCATGAGCACTGCATAATTTTACAGATTATTTTACCCAAATCCTGAGTATTAGTCATTCAAATCTCTCTGGTTGAGGTTGGTTTGGTGCCTCTTTGGTAGAGATTATTTTCCAGAGGCAGCAGAAGGTAACAGACCACTTAGAGGGGGTCTGGCATTAAAATCTCCTGAATGAGATAACGGAACAGAATATTGATCCCACAGTGTTAACTTATTGTTGCCTATTGAGCAGGGAGCTCTGGAAAGCTGTAATTTAGTTGGAGAATTCTCCAAACACACTATAATTTCTTTTCTGTTCCTGATGGGCTTAATAGAAATATTACCACCCTGGGCTGTGCAGACTGGTGGCTTACAGGCCATCAGTCCTGGCTTTATTTTAGATTTCTAGATGATAAAACATAAGATTTCCAATATTTTATATATGATAACACAATATATAAAATATTTATCATATATATTAACTTTACAGCAGTAGTTGCAGTCTTTTCCTTTATTATGAAGTTCTGATATTTAAATTTTAGGAGGTTTCAAACATTTTCTTTCAGAAGAATCTTTCCTGTGGTGTTGTGAGTGCTGGGTTACTGTTTATACACTAAACCCACTGCATAGTTAATATGCTTAAAATGAAATTTTAAAGAATTCTGTTTATTAGTCTTGCTTTTTAATGTAATGATATTTTATAGAATAACAGATAATTTATCACCACTGTGGCAGATTGCTAGAATGTGGCTGCTTTTTATCTTTGAAGATTTAATTCATTTTTGGTTTAAAGTATTTTTCCAAATCCTCCTCCCCATCTACAGAAATCCAATTTCTATTTTTGTCATCAGAGCACAATTTTAATAGGTATAACTCTTGAGAAAATAAGAAACATTTTCAGTATTTTTATGTAAACCAGAATAAATTAGAAATGTTACTAAACTTGATGTGCTACGCAAAAGGAAATGAAAAAAAAGATAATTCATTACTAGTTTTCTTCTTGATTTATAAAATGATTGATTTTTTTTTTTGGAAAATCTATATTTTTTATTTTTTTTTAAAAATACCCCATTTGCCCAGAGAAATCATGTCTGGCCTTTTCTTTCCCCAGAAGGCAGATGTTACAGTGTTGTGATCACAAAAGGATCTTAAACAGATGAGAGAGGAGCTCACACGGAGCTCAGTGCTGGGAGCTCTCGGATGCTGTCGGAGCAGCAGCCACCCTTTTACAGGTGTCAGCTGCAGAAATGGGACTCAAACTCGGTGGGAAGTTGCATCCTTGCTGATCCTCCCAGCCCTGAGACAGGGAAATGATCAGAATTTTTTTTTTTTTTTAAAAAATCAAGTTACTTTATAAATCAAGAAGAAAACCAGTAATAACAACCTGGCAGAATGTGCGTTACTGACTCCCGGGAACGGCCTTGGGAGTGACAGCAGAGGGGGAAAAAGCAAATTCTTCTCTTCAATCAGGATGAGGGAAAGACAGCTCAGGCCCCACAGGCCTGCCCCGGGCAGGAAATGGGATTTCAGCCCCTGGTCTCAGCAGGAATGTGTCACACATTCTGTGCTGTGATTCCAGAGGCTCCAGAACTTTCCATTCCGGAATATCTCCGTGCAGTGATAAATGGGGATGGACATTGTTACCTACAACTGCTCTACCTCCCTGGCTGCTCCTGTGTCTCTTTCCCCAGCTGATGTGGCTGTTGCAGTAATAAAGCAGATGGGACTCAGTTTCTTCATGCAGAAAAAGCCAATCCTTTATTCACATAACTCATTTTTATATATAGTTTTCACAGACCTCGTGTTGGCTAGTAATTTTCTTGCTACTCAATTCATTAATTAGTAACTGGCATTCTGCCTATCAAATATCCCTAATTTTGGATGTTTTTTGGATTGTTTACATATCTTCTTCACTGATTCTCATGGGACAGATCTATTGTTTATGCAGGTGCAAACTTATTTTTCTTACTAGAATAGGTTGTTGTGTTAACTGCCTTCATTCTTACGACTTTTCCTTATGAGAACTTACAAGCTCCTGCTAGCTTAGCTAGAGCAGCAGAGCCTACACCGTATTTTATAAGCCCTTTCTTTTGTAATATCTCTACCTGTCTGCAACGTTTGGCCTTTTCTAATTCCTGGCTCTGTTCTTGATTCATACCCTCTAATTTATTTCTTTTTCTGAGAACAGAAAAGAGCTGTTACCCCTCGAAAGTGAGAACTGATTGCCTCTCGTTTCACGCCTCCTCGAGGCGTTCTGCACCTTTGCTCACTGCCAAATCAGGGAAGAAAACACACCAAAAATCTATTTGGAACAGCATAAGAAAACCTGTCCACATGACCCCTGTAAAGATGGCAATGTTTCAATCCGAAATGGATTGCTGACCATAAAAATCGTGAGCAGGTGAACTCCGCCTGTAGGACTGAGTGCTGCCTGTGCATGCAGTAGTAAACGCTGACCTCCTCACTCTATAAAGATAAGAATTTCAGCTGCATTCGTGGATGGTGAGGAATGATGTGCTCATCACCAGATCCCTGTAATAGGGAGCACACAGTTCACACGGAGCTCACTGCTGGGAGCTCTCGGATGCTGTTGGAGCAGCAGCCACCCTTTTACAGGTGTCAGCTGCAGAAATGGGAGTCAAACTTGGTGGGAAGGAGTAATAAAAGGCAAATAAACCCAAAATGGGAGCTGTTCACCCATTTATTCAGCTCAGGTAATTCCCAGAGCTGGCAGGAAGTGAGAACCCTCTTTAGTTTGCTCTCACTGTGGAGTTATCAAGGAAATTTAACTCTTACCAGGGCTAGGAACTGAAAATCAGGAGCTTGGTTGTAGTGTAGCCTCATCTAAAAAAATAACAACAAAAAAAAAACATGCTTGCTTTGGTCTAAATTAAGGCTTTTTTGGAGGAAGTTTGGCTAAATGACAGTCAAGGAGCTGAGCTCAGCAGCCTCCTGGGAGAGCAAATATGGACCATGGTACTTCAGCCTTTCTGTTAGCAACTGATGCAGGCGATTGGTATCACAGTGCACTACTCACCAGTAATAAAGGTCTTGTAAAATTAATGCTGGTAGGCAAAATATTTCAAGAAAATGAAGGTTTGGTGAGAGCCTGCAAAATTAACAAATATTCATGATTTGTTTTCCCCACTGCCATTAATGTTCCATCTGCTGGTTATAAATATCCAGGTAATAATAATTTCCTGCATCTGAGGAGGGAGTAATTAGCAGCCTGGAGGCAGCTTGCAGGACTCAGAATAATGGGAGCTGGCTCCTAGGCCAGGATAGCCAGCATGGCAGGGGTTCCTGCAGAGCTGGGCTGTGTTTGCAGCAGAAATGAAATCCCAGTGGCATCCACACTCAGGCATGGGTCTCCCAAATATTTGTGAGCCACTCCTAGAGGTGGGAATTACCCCAATGTGTGGGTTTAACAATGAGGTCATCCATCTACTATTAATCTCATTATTTTGGGACCTTAATACACTAAGAGAATCTTTCCAGCTAACTCAAAAATACCAAGTAAATTCTGGAGCAAGTTGTGGGTGTTCTGTAGCTCTGACATTTTCCCTGGTCTCTGGCATTTTGTCCATTTCTATATACCATCACCATGACTACAGTGGGAATGTCTAAGAGAACTCCAGGATAAGTCTGACAGCACCTCCTTAGAAGTACTTAAAATCATGTAATTAAGTAAGAAAATGCAGCTGATTGAGGAGGTTAGAGCTACCTCACAGAAGATTACAGCACATTTCATGATTTACAATCAGAACGTTCTTTTCCAAACCTCTGCCCAATTTGGCAGACTGAGGTTTCAGCTGAGGCTCAGCTCTAAATGCTGCAAGGAGAGAGGGAGCAGGGTAATTTCCCACCATTTTCACTGTTTTCCTGGTGTTTACTCCAGTGTCAGCCTTCGCTCTAATTTTGCTGCCCGGGTTAACTGATTTAACAGAAGTAGCGAAAAGGCAAAAAGGTCAATGTTGCTGTAACTCCCTTCAGTCTCTTGGCTGTTGATAATTAGGATGGAGGAATAGGATAAAAACAAATCATTTTAGTGAAAAAAACTTCGCACCTATCAGTGCCAAAATTAATCTTTTCTCTAAATTTAGCTGTTGGTTTCAGAGATAAACTTGTGTTTATTTACTGCTTATTTCTGTGGAACTCTGTAGGTAAACTGCTGGAGAGAAAGAAAAGTGGCTCATGTATGGGATATAGGGGTATTATTTAGAGTTTTAAATAGAAAATGAATATGTGAATTGCCACCTATTTGCTTGGCAGCCTTCAAAAAAACGTTGCTACTTGGCTCGTTTTGCCTTCCATGGTAACTGAGTCCATGTCAACCTCCACATTTTTCTGGGAAAGTTATTTAGCTTTTCTTCCATCACTTGGTGGAGTACCCACGTCGTGAATTACAGAAAAAGAAAATATTCCTGTTGTTTAATTCCTTCCTGTACACCCCCACTAAAATAAGGTGGTTTTTTTTTGTTTTTTTTTTTTTGCTAAATATATTATTTAGAAGCTTGTTAAAGGTTGGAGAGAAACTGGAAGTGCTGCACAGAAGGTTTAAAGAGGAAAGAACTTCTTATTTTCTATGAATATTATTTCACAAAATAAACACCAACTGCATGCAAGGGCAGGAGCCCTGAGAATAAGGAGTCAACACATGCAGCCATGGAATTGGGATTTTTTGCACCCAGATCCTTTGAGGGAATAGTTTTTTTTATCTTGGTATTTGTGGTGAATACTGATTTCAATTGCACCTCCTTTTGGATATGTTATGCAGAGTTTTTGCAATATTTAAAGATTTTTTTGCTTTCATATAGAAAGTAATAATTGGAGCAATCATGGGGAAAACCAGCAAGTTTCCCCCCAAAATACAGCACAGATTTAAATTTCCAAGTCCTTTAAAAATGGGTAATGCACTGTGTTTGCATCTTTATTCTCCTATTGCAAAATTCAGTGTGGTTTGTGGAGGGAATTAAAATTTAAAAATACTGATCCTAGAGGCCTGGTTTGAGTGCAAATACAGTTTAAAAAGTCCTGTGCCTATGTCTGCATGTCCCAGGTGTGGAAAAGTTGATGAATCTGTGACTTTTTTCTTAAAAACTCTTGGGGAAGTGCCAGCACAGATATCATTATTAGCATATGTTAAACCAGAGCAAAAAAAACTCACTCTTTACACAAGAGCTGCTGCTGGAGTGATCAGATATCTCCATTGCTGCAGGTCAGAATGTGTAAATTAACAGGAATATCCAAGTATTAAATCACTGCCAGGGAATGGCAAAAGGTTTCCAGCAAACAGGGGCTGTGTGGTGTTTTTGTGCAGCCTGGCTGAACGACAGGATGATGTGCAGTCCGCAGGAATTATTGACTCAAAGGAGAAGAACATGAAGCAGGCGTTTAAAATTCAAGTCTGTAATTAACTTACCTGGAAATGATCTTGCAGGATTTATATTGCCAAGGGTTGTGGGGCTGAAAAGCTGAGATTTTCCTACTGAGCAGGTACACAGTCAATCTGAAGGGGAAAACACTTCAGTGTTTGGAATTCATGATGCTTGTAATAAAATAAAGGAGAAGAAGCTGCGAATCAGGGCATGTGACAGACGTTATCTAACTCTGTGTGTGCTGAGAGGGGGAGAGGAATCAGCATTTATTGTCAAGTTAAAGCAACAAATTGAGAATTTTGCAGAAAGTTCCACGCTGTGAGCAAGCCTGTACCTTCGAGATAAAAATAGGAATAACTGTGATGTAACTCCAAATTATGTAAACTCCTTTAATGCAAGGATTTCAGCCCTTTTCCAGGCAGAGAAGCTTGATGCTTATAACAAGTTTTGATATTGGGTTGGTGCTATTTAGCACCAACTGTGACTCTGTTCCCTTTTATGATAAAGCCTTTCATTTCAGCATATTTATCCTTTGCCAGCCATGGAGCCAAATGTCAGAAAATCTGAATGCAGCCTGCTTGTCCTACAAGGGGGAGCTGCTTCCTCCCCAGGTTGGGTGGGCAGCATGGGGGGCACTCCTGCCCACGGCAGGGACTTGGAACTGACAATCCTTAAAGTCCACTCCAACAATCCTTAAAGTCCATCCAACATCAAGAATTCTATACTTGGGTCAAGAGATGCCTTCCTTGCTCAAGGCATTAAAGCAAATAAGAAAAAGGAATTTTAACAACATATTTTTCTTCTTGCTCAGGGCATCTCCTTTCTGTGAATGTTTGCATCCCTACCTGCACTTGAGAAGTGCTGGGTGGAAATTGCCCATTCAAGAATATGTTAAAAGCTATCACTTTGCATGGTTTTCCCCTACAATAAACCCATTTTCCTCCTGGAAAACAAATTATCTTCAAGCTCAACCTTCATTTCAGACCACTGAAGATGCATGAACTTGTAATGTTTTTCCCAGTGTTGCCTTTTTAGCTGATATTATCCCTGAGTGTTGTAAAAATCTCAAGAATATATTTTCAGATTGGAAAATTGCAGCACTCGTTTCAGATGTGTTGAAATGTTGTGTTCCAGAACCAGTAAATGGCTCTTTGCAGTTTTTAAACAAGATGTGAATCCTGACATGTTTCTGGTACTTCTGTTTTGATCAGCCAGAATTACCCAAAAAAAAAAAAAAATTAAAAAAATATTCTGGCAGGGAGTTTTTGGTTGTCCTGTAGTGCAGTTTTTTAAAAGTGTAATTTTTCATCCATCTGGCTGCTGCTAGCCTTATCCTTGGATTTGTGCATCTCCTAGAAGAGTGACTGATTTGAAGTATTTTTATTTTCAGCCCAGCTGCCCTGCAGTTCCTGGGTCAATTGGTGAGAAATGCCATTCCTGACCTAGAGGTGTGGCTCTCAGAAGAATTGCCTGGGGGTTACAGAGGGAGAGAATGTGATTTTCAGCTATTTTTAGGCTTCTAGATGTACTTTGCTGAGTGAAAGTTAGAATAACCCTGAATATGGTGATTCCAGTCCTCATCACGCTTCATCCTTCCTCTCTTTCTTTCAAAATATTTGGGAGGGGATGGATGGATACAGCCATTTCACAGAATCCCAGAATGATTTGGGTTGAGAGAGATCTTAAAGCCCCTCCAGTGCCAGCCCTGCCATGGGCAGGGACACCTCCCACTGTCCCAGCTTGCTCCAAATTCCACCCAGCCTTGCCTTGGACACTTCCAGGGATCCAGGGGCACCACCAGCCCTTCCCCTCTATGAAATTCTCTATGGCAAAGTGAACCCTGAGAACAAATCAAGCTGTTGTCACAGCCAAAGTGTGGAAACCTGAGCCCCACATCATCCTCCTCATTTAATCTGATATTTTCCAGATCTGCACCTTCTGAATTGTTCCCTTAGGTACTTCCTCAATCAGTGTTGCTACAGGTAGTGCTGGAATGGAGATGAAATATAATAATATCATAATTCTTGTGGAATAGGTGAGAAGCTTTGAATTTGATGTGCCTGTTTCACTCACAGTTTTATGCAGGACAGCTCGTGGGATTCTTTTGGGTTCTTCTAATTATTCCCAGCAAGTTTCCAGTTTGCATTTGTGTAAGGAATAGGTGGGATAGCACATTCCAGAAAAAATGTGTGCACTGATCAAACAAAGCTTCTGAAAATGTCCAAAAATCCAAATTTATTGAAAGTCAGAGTCAGAACTGAGAACCAGCAACCTGACAGTGCTCCCATGGTCTTTGCTACAGCAGGAACAGGAAGATGAGGGATGAGTTAATCAGCAAGTTGCTAATTTGCCTTTAATCAATAACATCCTTAATAAGTCCATGTTATCAAAGGCTAAACCATAAATTGCTCTGCTGCCTCCCATTACGGCGCACAGCAATCAGCGCTCACACTAATAATAAAATAGATCTAAATTTCATTATCATCTCTTGAAACGAGCTTGTGTTCACCTCTGGCTTGAGTTCTTTCAGTTGTCCTCGGTTGTCACAGCAATGGGGACCCTCTCCAAGGCCTTTCCATCGGGATTTTATTTCCAGTTGGAAAGGGAATTTAACTGGCGCTTTCCTGATGCTCAGACTTGCCTCATCCACGTGGCTCACACGTGAATTTCCAGTTCAATTTCACCCTCAAACGGGAACAGCCACAAATCCAAATACCTTGCTGAAGCTGCACAAAATGAATTATGTGGATAACAATATTTCATCAGGCTTGGAAAGGGGCTGTGCTTTGTCCAAAGCAGTAAAACTGTGTAAATGAATCTCTAAGTCACTGTAATATTCATGACTTGGATCTCATCCTTTAGAAGCAGGGGGACAGAGGAGGGAATTGCCTCTTACCTTAGTGGAATTCTTTTATTTAAGCCTGCAAATAATATTTAAGTAAAAAATAAAATCCTTCACAGGTTTAAGTAATTTCAAATATTTTCTGTCAAAGCTGGTGAGGGCCAGTTCTCTCTGGCCTTCTGCTCCTCAGACTTTCTATTCTTCAAGGTTTCATTCAAACCTTGGGATTATCTTGGCCACGCTGGGCTTTGGGTCATCATTTGGGGTCCCTTGCAGCCTTTGGTCAGTTGTGCTAGAATTGGCTGTCCTGGCCATGGCTGCCAACCCTCTTTTTCTGTCTTTATTGTCCTCTAATTCCTGTTGCTCCATCCAGCTGGCCCCATTTGTTCTCATTAGTCCTACAATTCCTCCCTACTTGGAGCAGCTTTGAAGGATAAGCTTAAGAAACAAGCTAAGTACAAAAATAAAATAATAAAAGAAACCCACCTCCACAATATTTTAAAGCATTTTTTGTCTTTAATTGAATTTCAGTTAACAAATCACTAAGCAGCTCCCTCTGTCATGTCTGTCTTGCTCCATGAGTAACATTGTGGAATAAATGAGAGTAAGGTTTCCTTTAAATGTTCCAAAACCTTGTATTATCAATAATAATTTTTTCCTGCTTTTTCTCAGCAGTCCTAAATTCAATAAGGCTTTAGTGGGAGCCAGTCTGACCAGCACGTGATGCTTTATCAGAGACATCTCAGTTCTCTGTGCATCTCTTTCCCAATTGATTTCCTGAAGTAGTTTTGGGTTGAGGTTTACAGAATGCAGCTTCCTATATTTTCTAGGAATTCCTACCAATGTTTTTGTGATTCTTGATGGAAATATTTCACCTCTGGATTCCCAGGTTTCTCAGGCCCACGTACACTGAGTGCTGTGATGCAACAGCAACAGAGACTTTTGAATGTTTTAATGTAGATCCTGGGCTTCTAACGGGCAAAAAATGATGTTACTAATAATTGTTAAACATCAGATATTTTCAGCTCTTGCATTGTGAACTTCCATTGGCAGCTAAGTGGATTGCAGCTGTGGAAATGCTGATGTGCTCAGCCCAGGTTTTTTTCTATCAGCTCACTCACCAAACAACGTTAGGGAGTAGATGGATGTTCAAATATGATGTAGGGGAAGTCATTCCAAATCTGGAATTTGTGGTGGGAATCCTGCTGCCATCTGCTGTCAGACAAGAAATTGGGTGTTTCCCTGCAGAATCTTGTGATTCTGACCAATTTTTGTTACAACTTTCAGTTTCCACATTTTTTACTTATTGAATTTCAAGCTCTTTGCATTTCCTCCCTTAAGAAGGCATTAGTTTAATAACTTCTAATTTGTTTTCTTATCATAGCAGGTCTGTTGAACATCTGTTTGGCATTTCATTTTTAATATTTCCATAAACTGCAAATGTGGGTAAATTGCAGGGTGTGATGTTGATGGCTTCCATTTGTTGCAGGCGGGATGTGGGGACGTGGAGGGCTCATCTGCGAGGGAATCTGTGTCTGTGATTTTGTATCCTGGAGCATTGGAACACAAACTTTTAGACAGCCAGATGTTGGTTTAGATGGAGCATTTCCAACATGACTCAGGAATGTTTCTGACTGCTGTTTGTGTTTTGGGCTGGAGCATGGCAGAGAGAGGGGGGAGAAGGAAGGGGAGAAGGAAGAGCTGCTGTTGTGGCAAGGGGTGGATAACGCCATGCTTCCAGGAGCTTGGAATTGATTTCTGTGCCAAAAGATAACTCTGATACCTCTGATTTCAGGCCTGGAGTCAGTGTGGAGGCGTGCAGAGAGCACCTGAGCTCCCAGCACAGAGCGTGTTAATTACCCTTTAAGGTCCACTTTCAGACCCAATCCCAAAGATTTCACCTTGGCTTACTTTTGTCTCTTGGCTCTTAATACTCTCAAAGAGCACTTATTCTGTCTTTCAAACAAGGAAGTGGGACAAAAATTCAGGAGCTGGAAAGAGCACGTGGTAACAAGGCAGAGTCAGCACTGACCATGAGATGGATGGAAGGATGGATGATGGATTGATGATGGATGGATGGATGGATGGATGGATGGATGGATGGATGATGGATGGGTGATGGATGGATGGATGGATGGATGATGGATGGATGGATGATGGATGGATGGATGATGGATGGATGGATGGATGGATGGATGGATGATGGATGGATGGATGGATGATGGATGGATGGATGATGGATGATGGATGGAAGATGGATGGAAGGATGGATGATGGATGGATGGATGGATGGATGATGGATGGATGATGGATGGATGGATGGATGGATGATGGATGGATGATGGATGGATGGATGGATGGATGGATGATGGATGATGGATGGATGGATGGATGATGGATGGATGGATGGATGGATGGATGGATGATGATGGATGGATGGATGGATGGATGGATGATGATGGATGATGGATGATGGATGATGGATGGATGATGGATGGATGATGGATGGATGATGGATGGATGGATGGATGGATGGATGGATGGATGATGGATGGATGATGGATGGATGGATGGATGATGGATGATGGATGGATGGATGGATGGATGGATGGATGGATGATGGATGGATGATGGATGATGGATGGATGGATGGATGGATAGATGATGGATGGATGGATGATGGATGGATGATGGATGGATGGATGGATGGATGGATGGATGATGGATGGATGATGGATGATGGATGGATGGATGGATGGATGGATGGATGATGGATGGATGGATGGATGGATGGATGATGGATGATGGATGGATGGATGGATGGATGGAGGGATGGATGGATGGATGATGGATGGATGATGGATGGATGATGGATGGATGATGGATGGATGGATGATGGATGGATGGATGATGGATGGATGATGGATGGATGGATGATGGATGGATGGATGATGGATGGATGGATGGATGGATGGATGGATGATGGATGGATGGATGGATGGATGGATGGATGATGGATGGATGGATGGATGGATGGATGGATGATGGATGGATGGATGATGGATGGATGGATGGATGATGGATGGATGATGGATGATGGATGGATGGATGGATGATGGATGGATGGATGGATGGATGGATGATGGATGGATGGATGGATGGATGGATGATGGATGGATGATGGATGGATGATGGATGGATGATGGATGGATGGATGGATGATGGGTGGATGGATGGATGATGGATGGATGATGGATGGATGGATGGATGCATGGATGCATGGATGCATGGATGTATGGATGGATGTATGTCCCATTCTGCTCATGGCATCAGTCACTGGTGTAACAGGAAATATTCCTACAGTAGCATATTCCTACACTGAGGGGTTTAAGCTAAAATCAGCTGCAAAGTGCTGCAAATCTGCACTGAATTCATCTTTGAGGCAATACAGGCATGATCTATTGCTCCTTGAAGCCATTGAAAATGCTGCTTTTGGCTTCAGCAGATTTGGATGAGACCCTGAAACCTGGAGGAGCTCAGCTCTTTTGTGTGGTTATCTTAACAAGTTAAGCTGAAACGAGAGAATCTGCCGGTGTTAGAGATGGAAGGTGCTATTTAAACAGAGAAAGAATCTTCTTTCTCTTTGCCTTTTAGGCTCTGATTTCTGATGGTCACTATAGCAACAGGAAGCAAAGAGATGAAGAACTGGAAAACATGCACTTCACTATGACAAGTTCAATTTACAGCCAGCTCAGCAATGTAACAAATCTGTGTCATATTTAATGAGAAGCTGTGCACAGGTAACAGAGCAGGGGAAGGTGCTCCGAGGTGGGGAAACCCGAGTTTGACTACAGGCAAATGAGTCTTCCTCATTAAAGACCTCGGATGAATGAAACATTGTGGTGGAGCCTGGGCTTCTGTCAAAACAGCTCGAACTGGTCAGGGAGAGCACGGATTTTACATTTTGGGTTTTTTACCTCGGTGTTTTTGGCGCTCTGGGTGTGGCAGCAGCGGGGCTGGGGGCTCTGGGCTGCAGCAGTGCCTTGGCACAGAGCTGGACTCACACTCAGCATCAGTAGATCCCAGAGGGATCAGGGCATTTCAAAAAGCAATTCACTTGTACAAACAGCTAATCTGTGAAAACGTGGCCCAAAGGCATCGCTTGCTCTGGAGACAAAGTCATTTAAATCTTCCACCCCGGGCAGCTGTGAATTCCCAGCACTGGGAACAGGACAGGAGTGCCCAAACAGCTGGATAAAGAGCTTGGAAAATCTGCCTTAAATACATTTTGTATCTATCACACCTGGATTTTCTGGGCTGTCTGATAGCATGAGCTGTCTTTGGGGTTTGGTGGAGAATGTTTCTGCTCACAGAAAATGTGTGTGTTGCAAGGGGGGCACAGGATCCGTGTCCATGAGTGTGGGCTTCTGGTTATTGTGTCTCATCCAACAATTTTTTTTTTTGTTTTTTTTTGCTTCATTTTGCCTTCCCCTCCTGCCAACAGCCTGATTTTCTCTTTGCTGATTAGACCATTCTGTGCATTTTTGACTGTTCTCTCCAGCACATCACTCCTGCCTGTCCAACCCCTTTCCCGTGTGCTCCCTGCTGTGATATGAGCACTACAGATCAAGAGGACAATCAGCTGGAGAACAATATGACAGCAGGTGGGGATTATTCTCTCCCTTCTGATGTGACTCAAATACATGTCAGTCACCAAACAAAACCCTCTTTCAGTTTAGAGGCAAAAATAGATTGGTACATGGGTAAATCAGCAACAATAGACTTTTTTTTTTCTCTCCACAAATCTGCATTTTATTTTTTTTTCCTAATGCTGCTTTTATGCATCTGACTTTTAGCAGCTGTGATTTCTCTTCCTGGTGAATGTACATGGACTTTATTCAACTAGATCAAGCACTTTTGTGTCAGTAATTACTGTGACGGAGCAGTTCAGTACTGGGCAAGGTTGTGCATGCTGTTAATATTATGCCTTACTAGTAGGACTGTACTTGTGCAGAGTCTTTATAGGCTAAGAAGTATAATCAGAAGATAAAGTGGATTCTATGTGAACAAGATTGGACCAAAAAAAAAGGTTTAAAAGGTTTGCAGGAAAGCAAGCTTGCCTTCAAACCATCAGTCCAGCAGATGTGAGGACCTGGGTGAAACAGATCAGCCTAAGCTCATGTATAACCTCTCTCTTGCTGTCTTAGCAGTGCCAAAACTCGACAGCCCTGAGCTCTCTCTCGGGCTGAGGGAACTCTCTCTGTGGGTCAGAAAATGCACAGTGTGCATTTGGGGTTAGATGTTGGAGGAGGGAGGAGGCAGCAGCATCCAAACATCTCAGCATCCCAGTATCCAAAAATCCCAGCATCCAAACATCTCAGCATCCAAACATCCTAACATCCCAACATCCCACCATCCCAGCACAGTGTCTGGTGCTGGGGTGTCCATAAGTACTGCCCTCCTTTATCTGCCCTTTGTATCTTGGTTTCTTTCCTTTTCCATGACTTCTTTGTCCATGGAGATGCTGCTGTTTCACCCAAATTCTTCTCTTTTCTTTCTGCCCATGCCTCTGCAATGCTCTTCCCCTGTGTTTGGGTGAGTGGCCCTTTCTCAGGACCACTCCTGGTGTCACCTCTCTGTTCCACTCACTGGGGCTGACAAGGTCCTTTTCTGCCTGACTTTGCCACCTCAACTCTGCTTACTCACGTTTTCTATTCCATCACACTCAGATTCTTTTTTCTCCTTATTTCCCTTCAAAAATCTTCTCTTTCCTATTTTATCCTTAGATTTTTTTCATGTCTCCTGACTCCTTTTTATTTCTCTTCATCAGTGCTGCTGCCTTTCTCTCACAGAAGCTTCAGACCTTGCTCAGAAATGCTCCCCTTGCCCTTTGAATTAATAGTTTGATTTCCTTCCTTCTCTCTAGCATGCCCTGGTGAATATTTGTTGATTTTACCCTATCTAATGAGCTTTTGATGTACTTAAATAATCACTGGAGCACTGGTTGGGACCCCATGTGTCCCCTTTCCTGGATGAATGCTCTGAAGAGGGGCCAGATGACTAAAACAAAGTAAAAAAAATTCACTCTATGCGACACAACAAATCTGTAGCTGTCCTCTCCAAAGTGGAACAGCTTCAGCACAGCCTGCAGGCTGGCAGCCAGGGCTGTCTTTTGGGAAACAGGAGATATTTTGAGTCCAGCAGCAGAGAGAGCAGAACCCAAATTGCTGAGCTATTAGCTGAAGGCAGCTCTGCTGTAACACACCACTGATCTCCCTCCCTCTTTTTGCCTCACAAGAAAAGGTCTTGGCTCTGTGATGTGAGGAGCTGGCTCAGTCCTGCGTGTCCTAAACGGAGCTGTGAGCTCCCTGCACTCTGCATCCACCCTTTAATCCCCTTTCCCTGCCCAGGGCTGGCTGCTGGCTCCTGCAGGTCATGGTTCCCTGCTGTCCCCTGGGACCCTCGTGGGGACAGAGTCCATCCTGGATGCAGCCCTGGGAGGATGCTGTGCTGAGCTCAGGTTCTGGTTTCAGGACAGGCTCAGTGCTGCCTGCAGCCTCAGGGATTTGGGTTTGGATGTTTCTGGCAGGGCAGGGGTGTTCCTTGGGTTAGCTGGCAGCTGGCTCCCACCTCCTGGCACCAGGCTCTTCATCCCAAGGTTTGTCCATTGTCTCCAGCCCCACCAGCCTCTCAGGAATGGCAGTGCTGCCCCTCCTGCCTCCCCAGCCTCGGGACAGCAGCTCTGTGCTCTTGCCACTGTCCCTTTCCCCTGCTGGGACCAAACCCTGCCCTCCTCTAAACCTGCCCAGGACTGAGGCAGATCCCAGCAGCGGGTTGGGCGCTGAGGCTCCTGGCTGGGGGAAATCCACGTTCCTCTATCGATGTCTGCTCTGCTTTGATCTCTGTTTGACATTTTCTCTTTCCCACATTGTGCTCCTCAGCCTGAAATAATTGAAAAGCAATATAAAGTGTCTTATTTATCTTTGTTCAAGATAGCAGCTTGTTCTACCCTTAAATTCTCCGAGGACTCGGGGGCAGATTTTTTCAAAGCACTGCTTTATTTTTGGGCGAGCAGTACCAAGCTTTGCAATGTCTGTAAAACTTGGGATTGCTTTCTGCAGACTCCAAACAGGTGATCGTGCAGCCCTCCAATCTTTCACTTCTTTATGGGGTATCGTCTTGGGCCTCTCCAATTTTAAGGATTTTTAAAGTGCTGCTTCTCTGCTGTACTTTCTTTCTGCCAAGATTTCACATCTTCTTGTTTGCTGCAGGCTCAGGACTTGGCAGACCTTGTCTTCCTGCTATAACTTTTTGGGATCAAAGTAACTTTGTCTTTAAAAATGCAATAGATATTGAATTATTTTATTTTTATTAAGAGAGCTGAAAAAATAATCATCCCAGCAATAATCTAAAAGGAACATTGCAGCTGAGTTAGGTAAATATTTTAAATTTTTGTCTCATTTTAGGTAGAGAGAATCCAAAATGTCAAATTCCTATGAAATGAGGACAGCTTTTGGGTATTTATTCCTGAAAAACCACATTTCTAATTAATTGTGTGTTTTACTTTCCTTGAGCTCTTTTTATATCAACAACAGGTTAACAATAACCTGGGACATTTTTTGGTTGCTCTTGAACCTTGTCTCCTAGTTTTAGTGAGCTACTTTAAATCACACATAAACACACATATATAAAACTACATCTTGGGATTTGGTGCCTACAATTACAGATTTATAATATTTACCAAACTAAGTTGCCTTCTTACTAAAAATGAGACAGAGAATTTGGGGTGCCACGCCTCAAGGTCTGTGGGGTTTTTTTTTGTTCGGCCCTAAAGATGTGTGCATGCCTCTGATCTCTTTTAGGCTGCTGCTTTTTGCTATTTTCCTTTAGAATTTCAATTTGGGGATGGCTAAGCAGGGTCCTTTCCCCATAAAGTTCACGTAAGGAAGAGAAGCCGACGAGGAAGCGAGGAGCTGTGAAGTGGAATAGCGAAATGGCGAGGTTTGTTAATCCCAAATAAAAGCCCTTAGGAGTGCAGGAAGAAGACAACTGTGTAAAATCAATCACTCAATCAAGCACAGCCCCACGTGCCTCGATGGCACCAGTCCAGAGCCACTTAATGCAACCGTAAAATTAACAGCTCAAATAATGAGCGTCAGCTCCGGCGGGAGAGGCTGAGCAGGAACGGGGCTGCACAACGGGTTCAGCACAACGTGAACATCCAGCCCTCAGCTGCTGGGAATTGGGTGTTGGGCTGGTCTGCACAGAGCCTTGCAGTCCTGGGATGGGAATTGTGTGGATTGTGAGGCTGGGGGAATGGAGTGAGCTCTAAAGAAAGGTCCAAGGAAGGGGCTGGAGGGCCCTGAGCAGAGCTAAGTCCTTGCAGACGCTCCACGGTGCAGGTGTGGTCCCAGTCCTGTGTGGGAGTGGGATGTGGAGCCAAGGATGGGACAGTGCTGGGTTTGGTAAGGGAAAACAATGGGCACGTAGGATCTGACCCTCCATCTGGCTTCTCCGTGCTGTGTGTCATGAAAACAGGTCAAAGCCAGCTCAAAAAGGTCTCAAATTCAGGGTGAGAACAAAAAGTTCTTTGGCTACTCTTGTTGTCATGGGTTCCTGCAAGGAGAGATGAAAAGCCAGGAGGTTTGGCAGAAAGAGGGTGCAGTGATATAAAACAAGAACTTAAAAAAGAGGAGAGGGAAGAAGGGAGGGCTTTTGGCAGAAAATCAGTGGGTTTGGTCGAAGTGTAGATAGCAGTGGACGTGAACAGAGGTGGGGACAGCCCTTGGTGACATCTCTTTGGAGCAGGGGAGCCTCTCAAATTGTCCACAGGGTTCTGCTGCCAATTCCCATAACGCAAATCTGAACCTGTGATACCCTGCGCATTCTCACTGCCTGTGTTCTCTGTCTCCTGTGATCTGGTGAGGAACTCAGTATCGTTTTTAAGCACATTTCTAAGTCTCCTAATAAGCAAAAACCTGAATGAGGCAGTCTAAAGCCAGGAGGCAAAGACATTGAAAAGCTTTCAGCTAAAATCCTCATAATTCGGGGGTTTCATTAATTTTTTTAAATCCTTCTCTCAAGTATTTAATTTCACCCTTCGGTCTTCCTGCAGCCATCATGTTTTAGCCGTGCAGCATCCATTTGCCTGTAATTACAGTCGTGTCATTCAGCTTTCAAACACCCCCTCAGACACTCTTTTGGCAAGAGGAATTTCAAATATCAAGCGAGAGTTAATCAGCAGCCAGATTGAAGCACTGCAGAAAGACAGCGAAACTGCTTGATATTCCTAAGAACTCTGGTGGCTGTTTTATGTGTGTTTTAAACCACACTGTGCTTGATGACCTTCTAATGATGAAGTCTGAAGGGAAACAGAGACTGAATCATCACTTCTGAGACTGATGGCTTCGGCAGAGGCCGATGCTCTGCGCACGGTCACGGAAAAAATAGCTGTTTGCAAAGGTCAGGACGTGGATTTGGCACCGGGCCCAGCTACCTAAAAACATCTGCAGAGCTGCTGTGGTGGCTGCTGCTGAGCAGGGCGCAGGAGGAGGTGGAGATGAGAGCCAGATGTGCTCATCAGCAGCTGCTTTGCCTCCAGTGCCTGCGTTTCTGAGAGCTTGGCCATTCCCCCACCACTCTGGGATGTCCCAGGAATGAAATTAGTACAAAAATGGTGACACTGGCTGGGTAGAGCTGAGACTGCTGCAGAAATTGGAATAGGTGGCGGGGATGTTGTGTGAGCTGGGGAACGGAGCCCAGCGTGCTCAGAGGTTCAGGCACCCAACCCCAGCTGGGTGAGGGCAGGCAGCTCCCAGCTCCTGAGTGTCTCACCTGCCTTTCTCAAGAGCACATGACGTTCTGCTCAAACAGCAGAGCAATGAGGCCTGGGGGAGCTCAATCCCAAAATCCATCCCCTGGTTCTGGCCCCTCTGGTTGCCACACTGCCCTGCACCAGGAGAAAGGGCTCCTTTATCCCGGGCTGCAGGTGGCAGCCTCGACTTTTCCTGGCATCTCCCGTGCTCCTGGCAGTGTCCAGGCCTGGCCCTGGAGCTGCCAGGATTGCTGATGGCACAGGGTGACTGCAGGCTCTGTGCCAGGCAGAGGAGTCACCAGCTCCCAGGTGTCTGCCTCAAGGCTGTGCTGTCCCTCCTGCTGCTGGTGCCTCAGGATTTCAGCTTTTCTATTTCCCATCTCTGTGTAACCCTGCAGTTCTTTAGTGCAGAACTCCAAACTCCACACCCAGTGCCAGCTGCTGCTTCCCCACTTTGGGCAGACACAGCAATTCCTCTCCAGGCCTGGCAATCAAGGACACCTCACTGCCTCAGGCCCCAGAGATGGAAACAAAAGGGAGTTGGGGCAGCAAACTTGGGCTAAATGACTTCATTACCTGCAGCTGGAATTGGAAAATCAACCCCCAAAATGCAAATGGACCAAACTTATAAAAGTGTGACACCCATGACCCTTGGCCCATTTTTGGGTGCAGCCCCTGGGGGGCTTTGTCTGCCCTAAATGTCCCTGCAGGCCTTCAATGAACAGAACTGCTTTTTATTCCCTTAATTCTGCCTGGCCTCTGTTTTAAGGCAGCCCCAAAAAGGAATCACTGCCAACTCCCCCATCCCATCCCCTTCACTCCAAACAGCTGTAGATTCCTAAATCCGTGTGCAGGGAAAGCTCTGACCCCTCTGTGCCTGTGCCTGGGCCCCACACGAGCAGGTATTTGGGCAGGGGGGTGAATTGCTGCTGTGGTGAGGCAGAGCTGGCAGCATCCCAGGGAAAAGTGAGGGCAGGGAATTGGGAGCAGAGTCTCCCCAGCTGCCAGCAACGTGCCTGGAGGGAGAGCAGCTGCTCCCATGGGCAGCCGGTGCCTCCAGGGAAGGAGTCCAAGTCCCAGACAGCCACTGGGAACGGCAGAGATGCATCACCTTGAAGGCTTGTCCTTGGAGATGCTGGCTCCTCTCTAGTCTTGAAATGAAACAACCTGTTTTTCCTGTTTTTCAAAAGAGAGCTGAAATATTTTGGATACTTGATTATATAATTAGCTTTTAGCTGCTCTGAATACCGTGGCTTAATTATTCTGGATTCCACTGTTAAATAATTAGAGCTGTCTTGTTTACTAGCAAATTTTCTGTTTGTTGCTCCAGGGTGATTTGTTTTATAAAATTAAGTACCCAGGGCAAGTAGCATTCAAGTGTCCCAAATGCCAGCAAAGAATTGGGTTGGTTTGTTTTGCCTCTGGGCAGGTTTGAGATGTTTCCAGAATAGACATAACTAACAAACTGTCTCTTGGTTTAAGATCCCTCTCTTTTCACAAAACCAAATCTTTTTTCTAGTTTTGTTTTGTTGTTTTGTTTTTTTTTTTTTGGGGGGGGGGCTTTTTTGGTATTGTTCTTTTTAAAAAATATTTTCTCTTGAATTCTGTGTTGCCTGCATTGTACTTGGAGTTACTTCCAAGCTGAGGATTGACATAAAAACTTTGACTTTGCCCCTGCACCACTTGGATAACTTGGGATGAGACTCTTTTCCCCCTTAGGACATGTGCTGTCAGCTCTTCTAGCAGTTTCTTGAGTTGACTATTTGTGTTTTGGGATCACTATTGCAGCCCCAGCTGTTCTGAAATGCTTGGACAAAACTTATAGGGAAAAGAGGAGGATAAAGGAAGGGTCAGGATTCAGACTGTAAGGATTACAATATTTTTTTTAGGAAGGTTGTGGAGGAGAGGAAAGTCTGTTGAGCTGATTGTTGACCAGCACCCCCAGGTCCTTTCCCAGAGGAGAATCACAGTCATTAAAACATGAGTGTGTTTTGGAGAGCCCAGGTTTTGTCACCCAGCCAGCTCTAGCTACGGCTCTCTGTTGACAAAACCTGTACAAATACACTTTATCAAGAACATATTTTGTCTTAGATGAGGAGGAAAGCAAAGCAAGAGGAGTTTGTCTGAATTGTCTGTCCTTCATTTATGAATGTCTGTGCAGAAAACAGGGTGAGAATAAAGCAGCCACCCTTTTCAGCTCAGGTCAGGGGCTAGGTTTTATACCAGATGCAATAAATGAATCAAAGGCAGAATATTGACATATTTTCAGGAACAAACCCATTGCAATGCCAGGTAAGACCACCCTTCCCTCACAGTGGTCAGCAGCAGTGGCTTCTGAGAAAACCAGGGAACTCTATAGGGGATTTCTATTTTTCTCCTCCTACATGGAAATGCATGTGTCACCTATTCATTTGGGGGTTTTTTCGAGCCTCTGCAATCTCTATTTCGATGGGAAGGGGGAGGAGTGTGTGTCCTGTGAAGCTTGGCAGGCAGTTTGGAGTTTTATAGGCAATGTGCTTACTCAGTTATTTTTAGCCCGTTATTACTGGGCTGCTCTGGATTATTTAATGTGTGATATCGACTCCCTCCTCCCCCCTGCAGGCTGGACTTGCTGGGAGGAGCTGCCAGGTGGGAAGAGCATCACCCATCTCTCTGCCTTTTGCAGAGCCTGCTATTAGGCACCCGTGATGACTTTTCTGTGCTCCCTTGAAGGAATTTTGCCACTCTGGTTTCTGGATCCCACTGATGAAGTTGTTGGAGCTCCCAAGCCGAGTCAAGGAGTGCTGTGGCTCTGCTGAGCTGAGTGAGTGATGGCCTGTGTCCCCTGCCTGTGACAAATACAAGCTCACACCCTGGTGAAATGCACTTGTGGAAACACATTTTTCTTCATTTGCATGGGGATAAGAGTTAGCACAGCCAGCTTAGTGAAATGGAGTTGCTTGTTAATCCCTGGAACTCAATCACGGGGCTGGGCACAGGCTGGGCTGGGGGGTAATTTGCCATGGCAGGTTGCTGTTGCATTGATGGGTTTCAGACAACTGATGGTGTTTAGCTGGAAGATAAACTTTCCAGAGCCACACAATGATTTAGGAGCTGTGGGCAAAATGTATGGGAGTTGGGTGTCTGAGCTCATTTAAAGACCTTGCTGCATATTCTTATTCCTAAAATGTGGCAGTGAGCCAGTTTTCATAGATATTTAAATACTGACAGAAGCAGTCTGAATAAAAACCCTGCTAGGTGACTATCTGCATCCTTAAACTTTGAAATTCTTCAATATAGCTAGCATTTAAAGGCTTCATTTTCAAGTCCCGTTTGTTTGAAATAATTTAATGAGTCTACATTGCTTTCAACAAGTGAAGATCTTATTTCAGACAGGTATTTTTGCAAAACTTAAGTAACCTGATCACTCTCCACACCTCCCTGAAGGGTGATTGTGGGCAGGTGGGGTTTGGTCTCCTTCACCAGGAAGCAGCTGACAGAAGGAGAGGACACAGCCTGAAGCTGTGCCAGGGGAAATACAGGTTGGATATTAGGAAAAAAGTTTTTTACAGAAAGGGTGAGTACTGGAATGGTTTGACTGGAGAGGTGGTGGAGTCACCTTCCCTGGTTGTGTTTAAAAAAAGACTGGATGTGGCACTCGGTGCCATGGTTTAGTTGAGGTTGGGTTGGACCCGATGATCTTGAAGGTCTCTTCCAACCTTGTGATTCTGTGATTTTAATCACCGTGAAAAGACCCTAAATTTGAATTTATTTGAATGGAATTCCAGTTTGAATTCCCTTAGGACTCTCCAGTGCCAATGGCTCTGTCCCTGGAGGGCTGCCATGGGCAGAGCTGGAGGAGGGGGATGCACCCCGTGGGATGCTTGTGGTGGAGGAGCACCACAGGGCCCTGACACTGCTCCTGCAAAAAGCTGTCTGAGTTTGGTGCCAAGAGAAGGATTCACCCCTGAGAGGGGAGAAAGCTCAAGTAGAAAAAGCCCAGTTTTTTGGGTAGTTTTACATCTTTTCTGATCTGTGGGGTAGGTGAAGGGCTCTCTCTGACTACAAGCTATAAACTTCTGCTCAGTCGTGCCTGCGAATAGCAATAAATTGTTACCAACACTAAGCAGAAAGAAATGCGACTTCTTTATTGTTGTTTATTTTTTAATCAACCCAGTGTAAGCCTGTGCATACATCTGTCAGCAGAGACCCTCTTCCTTTTGCCCTTAATGGCATTTTTGCTGCCAGACTGAAGATTGACTGTCCCGGGCTGGCATTTCTCCAGTGTCAGTTTTTCTTCTTGTCAGCTTTTATCTTCTTTCTTTCCTTTTTTCCTTTTTCTCTCTTTGGTGACAGTATTTCTCTGTTCAGCCTCATTCCATGCTAGACTCTTCCCCACCACAAACCCCATGCTGGGATTTGGCTGCACATGCTAAGGAGAGATAGCAAAGCGTGCTTGGAAGTGGCTTTAAATGCTCAAACACATGGGAGATGTCTGCTAGCAAAGGAAACGTTTAACTGCAAAGAAATCTACAGTTCAGTGGATTTATGGAAATAAACTTGACTGCAGGTCAGGCGTGGAAGGTACAAAAGCATGCTGGAAGGAGAGGTTTGTCAGAGGGGAAGTGCATGAAATGGCTGTGCAGGAGAAGGAAGAGCAGGGCACGAGGATATGTATCTGGGGCTTTGTTTTGTTGTGCATTCATCCATCAGGGTCTGGCCTTGATGTTTTTCCCTGTCTCACATGAATAGCAGTGTTTGCTCCTGTCCTGGCAGCCCCAATCCCCAGCTCTGTGCTGCTCCTGCCTGGACCAGGAGCTTGACTTGTGCTTGCAGCCCTTCCTCCTGCCCACTGTGCTGTTTATAGGACAAGCCTGGGACATGGAAAAGATCCAGACAGAGGATTGTGGATGTGGGGAGCTTTTAGGGTCTTTTGAGTGCGCAGGGCTGGAGTGTGTCTGGCTTTCCAGCAGCCCAATCTGCCATGTCCTGGCACAGGGCATGGGCTTTGCAGCATCTGTGTAGTGGAGGAGGAGAAACCTGCTGTGCTCAGCCTGTAGAGCCCACTGATGGTCAGCACAGCAGCTGGAAATGATCACAAGGCATCCAGGGTAATGGGGAGTGGGAGCACCTTTCAGGCAGTGAAGATGAAAGCTCTGAACACCTCTACCCAGGTTTTTTTACCTGCTCAGACGTGGCAGCGAGCAGGCTGACAGCCGGAGCTCGGACTGCACCCTGAGCTGTCAGCACATCCATTCATTCTGACCAAAAAGAAATCTGCCTTGGCCATTTGCCTCAGACCTTCCTGACTTTGCTTTATCCCACAGGGCAGCCTGCAGGCATCCAGCCCTGCCTGTGCTGGTCCTGCTCAGCGTGAGCAGCTGTGGCTCTGTTGCCTTGACCGAGTTGGTGTTTTCCTGTGCTCAGGTTTCAGCCCAGCTCCAGCCCTGTGCTGGCTGGAAGCTGCAGGCAGGAGCCACACTGCTCCAATGACACTGAGATGTTTTCTAGGAAAAGCACTGTAAAATGTGCTAGCAGCTTAATTGCATGGAATTCAATGTATATAGTCCTAAATAACGAGGGCTTGTAGGTCTCTGCTCGGGCACACCATGGAATTTTATGGGGTGTAAAACAGTTTCAGAACTGACAGTGCAGAGATCAGAAAACATTGTTGTGCATCTGGAAATGCAAAGTGATGGGTGAGTTTTGTGCTGTGAGAGGTGTTGTGCTGTCAATCCCTTCCCCAGCTGAAAGCAGAATTGTTGTGGCAAAGAGTGACACCCATGAAATCATCACAGAATGCGTTGGGTTGGGAAGGGCCTTAAAGTTCATCCCATTTCTATGGGCAGGGACACCTCCCATTGTCTCAGGTTGCTCCAAGCCCCATCCATCCTGTCCTTGAGCACTTCCAGGGATCCAGGGACAGCCCCAGCTGCTCTGGACACCTGTGCCAGGGCCTCCCCACCCTCATGGTAAAGAATTTCTTCCTAAAATCTGATCTAAGTCTCTTTCCCAGTGCTCCAGGTGGAGCAGCCTGGTCAGTGGCTGTGAATTTTCCAGTGGATGATGCACCTTTTAATTGGGTTTAAATGCTTAATCACATCTATGGAAATACCAGGTAAACAAAACTGAACTGCAGTAATCAGAGGTGGCAGCAGCAGCTCTTGCCTTTTCAGATTCATTCCTGGCCTGGTAATTTAGGGGAGAAAATAATTTTTAAGCTGCTGGGGATGATTTGAGTTTGGCTTTTACGGGATGAGGTCTCTGCTGCAGGTGTTCCAGACATTGGGAATTCCTCTGTCCTTTGGTTCAGTTGATAAAGCAATGATTCCTCCTAGTAGTGCATGGGTAACCTTTTTTTAAACAACGTGAACAATAAAATATTTCAAGTCTGGAAATTCAGGGAAAACTGGGACTGTTCAATCCAGGCAATGAGAACTGGCAGCAGTATATTGAAATATTGGACTGGTATTTTCTCGCAGGTAAGGCTGTCATAATAAGAACAAGGATAAATTTTTTGTTTTTTCTTCGTGACTGTTGCAGTAAAATCTCTTTTCTCTGGAAGATTTTCTTACAATCTCAGAGAAATATCTCAGCAGAGTTTCAGAGCTGCACCCCCAGCCCCAGCAGATGGGAATGGATCCTGGTGGAGCCAGGACGAAGGGTGGATGTGGCAGAATGGAAATGCCTGATTTGGGAGTGCCTGTGGGGTAATGATGTGAACATTTTGCCATTAATAGAGAATTCAAAGACAGTTGCTGGCGGAAAGAAACTTAAAATAGCCCAAACAGGTGAAATTAGCAACAGTAGGGGAAGCAGCAGAGATTTCCAAAGCAGGCACTTGGGAAGCAGGGACAATAAAACTCAGTAAACAAAATGCAAAGCTGTTTGGAAGGTGCATATGCTCTTGAGAGGTGTTTCCACCCTGGAAAGGCTCATTCTGCATCTGTTTGTACGTTTAAGATGGCCCAGGGCAAGATCCAGAGGAGGAATTAAGTGTTGCAGCTTTGTTTAGTGCAGCAGAATTTCGGAAGCTCATCCTCACCTTGAGCCTGTAGCTGCCTGCTGGGTGCAGGGTGAGAGTTGTCTTTGATTAATTCCCTGTAATTGTCATTAAATGAATGAGCTGATCTCATGTTTTCCTTGGCTGTGCTGTAGAACACCTCCAGTATTCCACTCTCAGAGAGTCTGGAATATGGAAATACTCCATTTACTGTTCAGCATTACCTCTCCTTCAACACAGCCCCTGTTGGTGAGAGCGGCCCTGCAGGAGCTTTTCCTGAGGGAAATTTCAGCTCAAAAAGAGTTTTATTTGCTCAGAATGCTCCATTACTGCAAGGATTTACCTTGGAAAAGAAGCTGAAGAACAGCTTTTTTCAGCTTTTTCTAGTCAATAGGTTCCCACATGCAGTTCTTAAATGAAAATAAATTATTCTAGTAAAAGATTCTGTAAGAAATTAAGTTGGTGTTAAATGTGTAAGAATTATTATCTTTTTTTTTAATCCTTGTTTAGGCTATGTAGGAAGAGACTACCAACCAAATGTGCAAAATCAAATGTTTTTCATGGGTATATTCTTAATGATGGTCTTTAGATGCTGTTCCCTTTTATAGGATGAAAGTTTTCACCTCTTCTCCACCCCAATATCTGCAGTTGTATTTGATTTCCCAGGGCCAGCTGCCCAAGCACATCCCAGACCTTGAAACCCTCAGTGATGGAGAACAGAGAATTCCTGAGCTATCCCATCCACTGGGATGAGATATCCACAGCATTCCACTGGGCTGGTTTACAGAGCCATTGTTACAAGAGAAGTTGGTATTTTCCCAGTCCATCCAATTACCTTTGTGGAAAAATACCTGTTTGTTTTCTGGGTTTTTTTATTAATCCATTGAACCCAGGTTATGGATGGGTCCAGTGAAGTTCCCAGCTATCCTGTGCTGTCTATCTTACGTTACCTACAGCCAGAAATCCACAGTTGCTTTACAGTTTAATTACTCGTTATTATGATGTTAAGAATTAGTTAAGTTGCTTGAGAATGCTGTCCTTAAATTGTGCTACAAGCGTGGTTTTGGCACTGGTCCTGAGGTCCTTATTTATGTAGCTGAGGAGTTTCCTGGGCTGTAATCAATGGTTTGCCTGAGCACAAAGCTGAGTGTTGCAGAATCCAGCCCCGTATTTTTGTGGCAGGCTCTGGAGTGGTGACATTGCTGTATGAGCTGCATGGCAGCTGTCAGGTTGATATTAATGGTATAATCTATTGAGGGCTCTGATAGAAAGGCTGTAATTGATGTGTTTGTGACCAAGGATTGGAGCACTCGCTGCCAGAGGGTTCAGCACTGCCTCTGAGCAGCAATTCTCCAACTTTCCCATTTATTTCTCCCACTCTTGTGTTTACCTCGTTTACCCACTGCACCCCTCAGCTCGGGCTGATTTGGGTAATATGACTAAACCCAAATTCCTGGGTGGAGGAGAGGGCTGAGCTGGTGCTGCTGCTTTTCTTCTAAATCAAGCTGTTTCAACCCTGATTTTTCTGATGCTGTGCCAAAGGATATTTCAAAATGGCTTTAAATAAGTACATTATTCTAAACAATTTAATTCTTCCCATTGTATTGACAGCTGTATCTGGTGTGCTGGCATGGAGTCTGGAGTGGCTTAGGGGCAGAGCTGAGGGGCTGCAGGGTTCCAGGGGATGTGGAGTGGCAGGAAGGTGAGGTCTGGGTGGAACACAACACGCTGATCCCATTTTAGGTGCTGTGGATTGGTGGGGCTGATGCCTTTTTCTCTGGTCCTATCATGAGCCAGACACAGCCAGGGTGATGAAAAGGGGTTATCTTTATATAGATTATATAGGGGTTACCTCTCTATAGGATCCTTAGGTGCACAGTGGGTCAGGTGGAAAGCGCCAAAGATGCACACATAATGTGTATACAACTTTTACAGACTGTGCAAGTTAGCATATCTGACAAGAGCCCCCAGTTAGAGGCACACCTGCTGAATTCACCCCAGAGTACATTCTAGATCCTCCCCCCTCAAATGAGAACTAAACTTTATTTAGAAAAAAAATGTCTCCAAGAGCTGGTCTCAACCTTGGTTTCTAAGGAGAGCCAAGACAGTTTAGGGGTCTTGGAATGTGTTTTGTCTTTCTGCCTAGGAAAATACTGAGGCTAAGTTGCAATAATAGGCTACAGAGCTACAAATATATGTGTGAAGAATACAGAGAATATATAAAAGCAAAAAAGGCAAAAATCAACACAGCATCAGGGAAAGCAGGGTCAGGGATGAGAACATGGCTTCTGCTGTGGTTGCAGCTCATGCCTGACCTGGGTGTAGCTTTGGGATGTGGGTTCAGGATGGTTTTCCATGCCCATTTCACACAGTTGGCTCTGTGGGGTGTCTCTCCAGAGCTGGCAGGTCTGGGGTGGGGACACACAGCCTGATGGGCAGGGGGTGCAGAGTGCCTGGGAGGGGATTTTGGAAGCTCTTCTGAGCACCCCTTGGTGCAGCTGGGACATTGCCCTGACTCCCAGGGATGCTCCAGCCACCATCTCTTGGGAAGGGCACTGCTTCCTTTTGCATGCCCTCAAGCCTAATTTGCACATGGAAAACACTGGCCCAGCTGCCCATGTGCTCCTGCAGGTGAGACTGCCTTGAAGTTTCTGAAAACAAAGCCACCAATTCTGGTGGGTTCCAAAAGCTGTGCTCTGATTGTGCCAGCTCAGTGCTGGGTCTGCGGAGCACTCCTGGTTCTGGGAATGCTGCAGCATCCAGCTCTGCCTTCCACAGCATCAGCTGACCCCAAATGTTCTGGGAATGCTGCAGCATCCAGCCCTGCCTTCCTGCATCACCTGACCCCAAATATGTGATTGCTGTTGGAAGCAACATCAGTCAAAATGGGTGGTTTCTGCAATATTGTGATCTACTTGGAAATAATCTGCTCCTAACTCCCAAGGGAGCAAAAGAAGGAACAGAAAATTGCCTTTGTGCTGGATTTAATATTTACATCTCAGACTTTGCCAAATAGGTTTGTTATTTATAGCAGGAGCAGCAGGAATATTCATCAGTTGCCATGGACATATTAAGCTCACCAAGTACAACAGTGAACCACAATCTGCACTGGAGTAATTTTAAAATGCTTTCACGCCAAGCGAAATAGTTTGTATTAAATTTAAGAGTTAAATGCTGGGTTTCTCCGGTGCTGTTTCTGGGATTTCAGATATAAAAATGGAAATGCTTTATTGGAAATTTAATGGGAAGAGCAGTGCTGTACACAGGAACCCTAAAGAACTCCCCGTCACTAGGCAGCATTCAGGATGGCAATTTACGGGGCTTAAAAAGCAGAATATGCAATGAGGGTGCCTGGAATCCCATTAATAGGGATATATTTTTGATGAGTTGAAATACTAAATGTAAAATAACATTTTGTAATTTAAACGGAAGCATATTTAGGGGCTGGGTACTGCCTTATTGCTGTTGGCATCGGTATTTGAAGCGTTGGTTGGTGTGTCTGACCTGAGGCAGTAATCACACATGACCAAATCCTCCTGTTCTGCTTTTGGCCAAGCAATCCTCATTTCTGAAATGCCAGGCTTCCAAAATATTGCTGGAGATGCAAGTTTTCCTTTCTTGGGCTAATTTAGGGAAAGACAGAAATTATCCAAGGCTTTCTAGTCAGATCCTGTGCAAGGGGTTAAATCTGGGCAGGGAGAGACCACAGCAGATATTTACTGGTTTTCCACTGAACCTGCCCTTCCCCAGCCCAAAGAACAAATCCAGCAGTAAAAGAACAGCTGAAAGCTGTCAGGCTTTAATACCCATAGATAAGGTCATTCCTTAGGGGAGACCTGCTCAAATGCATAATAATATAACCAGGAACCGTAAAAGACACCGAGATATATTAAAAGATAAAATAAAGCAGACTGAAGTTCAAACGTAGAAAAATCTAAGCTTTATGTGGAGAGAGGTAAAATATTCTCACAGATAAGTGGAAGCTCTTGAGAAGAGGGAGTGTTTGAAAGGCCTGGGAGGCTGGAGAAATCCTTGGGGATGAGCATTTGAAGACTTACATGATCCAGATAATGCAGGAGGAGGGTTGGGAGGGCACCTGTGGGAGGCTGAACTCACCTGCCACAGTGGTGGGGGGCTCTGGAGGCACAGCAGGGACTGGAGCATCGCTCTGGCCAGCTGGAGGAGCAGCAGGCAACTGGGGAGAATACCCAGGTATAGAATAACAACCCCAGGAATAACCCTAAAACCCAAAAAGTGGAGCCTCACTCATGTGTGGCACAAACCCCGAAGGCCAAGGCTCTCTCCAGGGGCTCTGGGATTCTTTTCCTCCATTGCAGTTTGCAAATTTTTGTGTTAAAACTGAAAGAGTCTGAACTGGGTTGTGGGTATCTGTTTTGGAGGGATTCCTCTCCTAACCTTTTTGGATTAATGTTGGCACTTTTTTGTTGCTTTTTGTCTTTGACTTGCAGGTTTCTTAATGCAGTGGCACCCTGTAAATGCTCTCAGTGGGGCTCTAGCCTGGTCTGGGAGCTCCAGCTGAGAGCACATGTTTGATAAGGTGTCACTATTCCATCTCCCCTGGTAAAGGAGCCTGCTGCTCCCTGCTTTTAGCTGGCAGTCCTTCCTTAACCCCTTCCCACACATGGCTGGGGGACAGCCCAGGGCTGGATTCTCCTGCCAGCCAGGGGGGCTCAGTGCTCAGCTGGGTTGTGCAAGGCATCCCTTGGAGATCCCAGTGCTGAACCCCATTTTCAACCTGGTGCTTGTGCAGGGACCAAGAAACTGGGCTGAGCATCTCTGGCTGGGCTGGGAGTGATGGCTTTTGGGGGGATGGAGCCTTGGGGGAGGTGAGGGACAGCACCAGCAGTCTGGGAGGGAATCCTCTGACTTCTGAGAGAGCTGAAGGCTGCCAGCATGTCTCAGCACCGGGGCTGGAGCAGGCCATGCTTTGGGATTCAAGGATCAGCTTTGCCAATGAAATTACCTGCACTTGGTCCAACACTGTGAAATGTTAATAGTTCTATGGTTGAAGACACAAAAGTGATTATGAGCTGGACTTGGGGAAAACGAGCTTCTGAAAGGTGATATTGCAAATGGAATTGCAGAGTCAGGAGTGTTACACCTTGTTAATTAAACTTTTGGTCCTGGCTAAGTTGGTGGTCTCTGCAGGTTGTTCTTACTCCTCTCCAAACCCTGCCAGAGCAGCCTGGAACCCTCCCTAACAAGTTTCTGTTTTCTTTCCCAAACAGACTAAGATATACTGCAGATATTTTATATTTTAGCATGGATTGTTGAGCTCAATGTGCAGCTGTTATTTCCTTGCCAGCAATACACTGGAATGATCAACCCTCCACTGCTGCTGGGTTCTGTTCCCTCCCATACAATGTGTGTGGGTGGGATTACTTCCCTGAGACAGACATGAAATCCCACACTGAGCTCTTCAACGTGTTGTTCTTACAGAGAAAACAAATACAAAGAAGTATGTGAAAATTTTTTTTATGTTTCCCTTGTTCAGTTTTGCATTTTCTTTGTGAGTTTTTCATCTACCAACTTTGGCCAAGCAAAAAGGGGTGTGCAAAGGGAAAGTAGAGGGAGAACTGTTTAAAAAACCTACTTATAAAATTCAGCATGTCTTGATCCTTCAAATACTATTCCTCCTCCCTGAAGTGCAGGGCAAAGGGGCTGAATTAACTCTCCAGATTATTAGGAAAAAAGGGATAAAACAGTGCAAATGATCCCTCCTAGGTGTGCTCACTGCATCTCCTGAACACCTCCTGCTGCCCTTCAGGGCCTCTTCATGCAGCAGGGAACTCCAGCAGGACCAGTTTTCCTCCCTGGACTCTGTCTTTAGCTATTCTCCCCAAATATGAGTATATTTTTTCTAGACAAAGCTCACTTTTGACTCTGATTTTAGAGTTCACCCCATTTCAGCTATCCTGCAATATTAAGCATGTCTTTCTGAAGGCTGGGAAATCTCAGCTATGTGTGATTTAGTTAAAATAGTTCTTGTTTAAGCAAGAATGATCTGAATTGGTAAAAAAAATAAATTATGAAACCTCTCTGGAAGTAGGAAAGTCATCAATGAGGTTTGTGTGTGTTCACTGTTTCCATTTTGTATTCAGAAGGCTTAGCCCCAGCTCCTGCAGAAAAGTTGGGGAATTACCACTTGCAGATAAATCTTGTATCTAAATTGTACTTCTTGGTTGCTAATTTTGCTAATTAAAATATCTATCACCCATGCACGGCCTCAGACGGATTTAAAGCAGGAGCATCACTGTCTGTAATTTAATGAGGAGCTGTAGATGAGCCTCAGGTTCTTGCCTGTGCTGGAATTCATCCCTGTGTTGAGGATGTGAAATGTCTGCTGGGTGGATTTGGACAATAATCCACATTTTGGTGGAAGGGTTTGGTGATGTCACCCCTGAGCCACAGGGTGTTGTTCTGCACTGGAGGGACCAATGGCAACAGGACAAGGTTAATGGTTTTAATGGAAAGAGATTTAAACTGGGTTTAAATGGTAGATTTAAACTGGTGTTAAGGAAGAATTGTTTTGCAGGGAGGGTTGTGAGGCCCTGGTTTCCCAGGATGGTGGAAGGTGCCCCATCCCTGGGAACGCTGAAGGTGAGGTTGGCCAGGACAACCTGAGCTGAAGCTGTCCCTGCCCATGGCACAGGGGTTGGACTAAATGACCACTAAAGTTCCTTCCCAACCCAAACCATTGTAAGATTCTCTGATTCTGACTCGTGGTTCGGAGCTGCCCACAGTGAGACGACAAAACGCACAAAGCTCTGTTTGCCACAGCCTTGAGCTCTCAGTAGAACGGTTTTCTGTGGGGATTCTCATCAGATTCCCATTGGCTTGTCTCCTGAGGGAGGAGGGATGGATCCTGCTCCTGTGCAGGATGCTGTTCACCTCGGGGGTACTGTGGGACACCCCTCTCCCACTGGGAATTCCCACACTGGACACCACCCTCTGCCCCCATGCTGGCCTGAGGCTCCAGGAAATCTGTTTTCTGCTCTGCCTCTGCATTCAGATGGGAAACAGCATTCCCTGTGCACTAATGTGCATCATCAGTCTTTCAGAGATGCTTGATTTCTGTTTGAGTCTTAATTATTATAATAGTTAAGGCACTTAACGTGCTTTAGTGATTTACTTCATTTAATTGGATGTAGTGATTAGAATATCTTTTATATTGCCCTCACTGTGGTTTTAATTTAAGATTATAATCTCATGGTTCTTTTCAGCTCCTCTGGCTTTCATTTAGATACTGCTTTTCTTTTCTGATTTCATTTTGTTTATTTGTTTTTCCTGCTGATTCAGTAAACATGCTGCTAGGATGATTTCTTGGGAAACCTGAGTGGGGTTATAAATTCTTTCATTCAGTGCAGACATTAATGAATTAAAAAAAAAAAGGTATGAAAATGATGCATGAGCCTGTGCTCAGCCTTTGGAGCTGTCAGTTGCTTTTTGCA